>NC_086230.1:19401000-19713000 GCF_036321145.2 Pelmatolapia mariae
GGAATACCTGGACAGGCTGACGTTAGCATGGGCAGGGCCTTACTATCCTGTTCCTTTCTTTGGAAACGCTCCACAAACTCTCTCTGACTTTCCAGCAGACTAAAGGTCCGACTGAAGCTGGTATCAAACACATGATGAACTCCTGCAACAACAGTAACAACAACAATTTTCAGAGGTGACTATGTCAACCTAAATAAGCCCATTGTTTGAATGCATATTTACACTCACCAAGGCCTTTGAAGAACGAGGTAAGCCTCCTGCCTGCCTCACTACTGCTCAGGTTATAATGTGCTGCCAGGGAGGCTCTGGCCTGTGGTGACACTGACACCACCACAATCTTTTGCTCTGTCTCATTGGCCTGAAGTTGAGATGATTCACAGGTGAAAATGATGTCAGGCTAAATGATTAGTCTCATGTAAGTAGCATTCAGACGACGTAACTCTACCTTGTTCCTACGGAGCACTTTGAAGAGCTCTTCATGGCTTTGCTGTGTGATGAGGACACTCTCAGCTGAGGTGATACAGCCACTGCAGGCCAAACAGTCGTTCAGTGTGATCTTTGCTTTCTCCAACTTCTGCTTCCCACCATCCTAAAAAACACATTTGATGAAATCAAAATATGGGGCGGTGCAATACCTAAAATTCAACAACTCAAACTCAAGCCTTTAAACCCACCTTGTTGACTTGTACATAACTGCCATCATCTTCTATCTGTATTTTGGCCACAGATTTACCTTGTTTCTTCTCTACTTTGACAGGCTTAACACATTCCTGCAGAAAAAAAGTCAACATAAGCAAATTTTTAAAAGAAATTAGTGATTTTTTAAACGTTAAATCCATATACAATGTTCTTTTAATTCTTTTATTGTTCTCAATTTCGGGGTTTGCCACGGTGGATCATCTTCCACCACCTAGCCCTGGCCCTAGCATCCCCTCCTGTCACACCAACTCTCTGCATGTCCTTTTTCACTACATCCATGAATCTCACTAAGGTCTACCTCTTTCCCTCCTTCCTGGCAGCTCCATATTCTGCATTCTTTATCCAATATATCAACTATCCCTCCTCTGCACATGTCCAAACCAACTCAGCCGTTCCTCTCTAACATTCTCTCCAAAACCTCAACTTGAGCTGTCCCTCTGATGTACTCATGTCTAATCTTGTCCATCTGGGTCACTACTAATAAAAAATGTGAGCATCTTCAACTCTGCCACCTTCTCTACAGACTCTCTTTCACCTGCTCCATACTCTCACTACAGATCACAATGTTGTCTGCAAAAACCACAGACCATGGAGACGCTTGCCTGAGTTCATCTGTCAGTCTGTAAAACACCACTGCAATCAAGAAGGGTCTCCGAGCTGGTCCCTGATGTAATCCCACCACAATCTTGAACCCATCTCTCACACGCCCTACTCCACACTCACATACTTTGCTGCCATGCTCACTTCCTCATGCTGTCTTCCACAATTCTTCTCTTGGTACCCTAACATATGCTTTCTCTGGTTCCACAAAGACACAGTGCAACACCTTCAGACTTTCTCTATCAACACTCTCAAAGCAAACATTGCTTCTTCTCGGAGCAACATATTGAAACACATACTGCTGCTCACTGATTGGTCACCTTCACCTTAGGTCTTCTTAACCTAACTTCCACACCTTTTCTCTCATATCTTCATGGTGTGGCTCATCATCTTAATCTGGTTAAAAGGTTCACTAGGCATTTCATTCCTCCACAGGTATGTCATCTCGATCAACCGCCTTTCCATTCATGTACAATAGAAAACAATTTATGACAACGCCCAGAGGCACCAAAGAAAACTAAAACAACACAGGAAAAAGGATATGATAGGACATAAAACACAAAAGCATTGCTAGCGAGCGCCATAAGCCCTTTTTAAAAGACTTAAACAAGCAAAGCCTTGTTTCCAGCAGTTCCTCATACTTACATCATGATCGCTACAACTAGCAGCAAGCTAACTGCGCAACATCCGTCTCATCACTTTAAAGTTCACGGATATTACAAACTGAGACAAACTTACTCCAATTAATAAATATCGTAATATGGCGAACTTTGTTCGAAAACGACTCCACGTCCACTCACAACAGATAAGAACAGTTACGGTTAAATATGCTAGCCACTTGGGTAGGTTTTCTTCAATTAGTATTATTTTTATACATACAAGTGAAGCTAATCACTCGTTAGCGATGTCCCACAAAAGTACATATGATATTATAAGATTTTACACGACTGTTACAAAACTTGCCTGAGAAGGAGTTATAAAATCATCGAGGTCTGTCAGCTGTAGCACACCGCTGAAATGAGAAGCCATATTTACTGCCGTAAAGTGTTTGTTGTTTACTCATATGTCGCGAATAGCAGGGAGAAACACGGACACAAACCTTAGAAATGTCAAGTGTATACCTATGTCAATAAATACATAAGTTATATTGTTTTATGAAGCCAAAACACTGATACCCACAATTATCTTTTTCTACGAATGTTTTCTTTAAAGTGTAAAACCACTTGACCCTTAAATGACCCCCCACTGCAAGGTCATTTAAGGGTGAAAGATCACCAGTACGTTTGCCAAAGTCTTATTTTTGTACTGCTTAGTGTTGCCACTCATGACTCATAAAGGTCTCTGTGTAAATATTAAATGACTATAACATAAGGCAATGAAGCATTGAAACAGGAGATGTGAAGCAGGGACAAGAGTTTGTTCCTTCTCCATTTAAATCAGCACAAATGTAAGTTCATAAAATTAGACCTCTTGAAGAAGTCTCCCTTGCATAAAGTGCAATGCCATGGGCCATTATCAAGGACCGATGTGAGCAACTACAGCCAGCATGAACCTAGACTACGCACTTGTTACATGGATATGGAAGTTTATTTCTGCCACTGTAAAAAAAAAAAAAAAAAAGTCAGGCAGAGCTGGGTCGAAATTTTGAGTTATTATCTCAAACTTTCAAGTTACATATTTCCACTTACTAAGTATCTTAATTTATGAAATTTCTAAATTTCAATATATCTAAAGTTTGACTTACAAATAGCAAAAAACTGTTTTCTTCAGCAGTGGGAACATGTTTCTGCTGAAGATTTTTGTTTCCTGTCCATATGTTATGTATCATAAATTTTCAAGATACTCAGTAAACTGACATTCTGACATAATAATCTGAAATTTTGAGAGGATGATTTAAAATGTCGATTTAGCTCTGGCATTTAAAAAAAAAAGAAGAAGATAAGTATTACAACTTAGAAGTGATTTAAAGTTACCTTTCACTCAGCAGTTAACTCTAACCATACCAGGAAAAATACCAACTGGAGCATAAGAGAAACAGTTGTTTTCCTCACTCCTTTAAGTTTAACTCATTTGGGATTAACTCGTTTAGGAGTGTGGGTGTAAAGGAGCACTCTTCACATGTATTATGGCCACCAGTTTCTGGGATTTCCCAGTGGTTCGTAAGGACATACATGTATACAGCGAGCGCCATTTATAGTTTGTTTTCTTCTAGAAATGTCTCCATATATTATTTACGTCATTTCAACTGCGCATATATGAAGGAAAAATAGAAATAAAAATATAATGAATTCTTTCCTAATAAATCTTATATTAAATGTACTGAGCTGAATGGGAGCTGCCTGTATAACGTGTATGTAAACATGCATTTTCAGCATAATGAATTTTCGCCTTTCTGTCCGCGAGAAGACATACGCACGCGCTCTTTGTTGTTATGACTACGGGGTCGTAAATCCGCCATGTTTTCCTCCCTTTTGCAGCGTTGCGACAGAGACGGAGGATTCAAACGACATGAGTGTGGAAAATAATCATACGGCAGAAAGTGAGCGGGAGCAAACGAAGAACGGCAACGAGACGATCACCATTCAAACCACGCTGGGAGACGAAGGTGAGTCCTCATAGCAGCTAAAGCAGATCTGAACTGTTTATTGATTATTGCGTTTGGGCCTAACTTCCTTCATCTTCAAATGTTGCTAGCTGCCGTTAGCAAGATTAGCTTGTTTGCGACCTCGCCTCAGCGTTGTCCACGTTAGAAGTCCAGCCAGTATTTGGGAAAACTTTACAGCAGACAGGTGATGGCTTGCTGCAAAAACAGGTGAAGTTGCCGCACACTGTAAGGGCTTGTTTCTGTGCTTTTTAGATGAAGATGTGCACAAGTGCGGACGCTGTCAGTCCGAGTTTTCCACATTGGAGGCTTTCATCCAGCACAAGTTACACCACTGCAAACGTGTGGAGGCACGGGACGCCAGCAGCCTCGATGGCAGCCCAGAGGTATAAAGTGTGATGTGTGTTTTCGGGGAGCACTCTAAAATCAGAGGGTTTTTACTGAGTCATATCACGTTGAATGCTGTAAAATTTTCCCAGGTTGCTGCGGTCAATGGAAGTTCTTCTTCAGAGGTGAAAACGGCTGAAGGGGCATCTTCAGCAGAGGCAGTGAAGACTACTAACGGTGAGTCAAGCAGCAAAATCCGATTCCCCAGTTAGCTGTTTAGCTAATGCAATGATACACCTCATAATACAAATTTTAAAAAATGAATCCTTTGTAAATATAAATAAACAGAATTCAATGATTTTCAAACCTCTTAAACCCATATTTTATGAAAAAGCATTAATGATGCCTTTCCAGATGCCCAAGCTTGTAATTACATAAGTATTAGTGCACACTCATAACATCAGAGATGCAGGCTTTTGACCTTAGTGCAGAAGACAATCCCATGGTCTCTCTCGTCTTTAATCCAGAGGACACTGCATCCATGTTTTCCAAAAAGAATTTCAGATTTTGACTTTATTTGACCGCAGATCTGTTTTTCACTTTGGCTCAAATCCGTTTTAAATGAGCTTTGGCCCCCAAGAAGCTGTGATGCAGCAATTTTGATGAGATAATCATGTCTGTTTTTAATTCCTGAGGGCCTGGTATAAGTTTAAACATTAAATGTTTTTTTATGTTCTATTGTGAATAAATTAAAGGTTTATGAGATTTAGAAATGGATTCTGTTTATATTTACAGTTTACACAATGACCCATCTGTTTGAATTTGGCTTGTATTTTCCTGCAAGAGGCTTTTTCTCAATGTGTGTTTAATCCCAGCTTTAATCCATATCCCAAGAGGCTGAGATGAGACAATGTTCAGTATGTTATTTTTGTCATTTTGTATATTAGTGACAAGTCGCTTCAGCTCAAGTTAACATTGTTTTTAGTTTTTTTATTAGATTTCAGATTGAATTATTACTTTGGCTTTTTTTCTTTTTCTTCCTCACAGATGTAAATGACGCTCAGTTAGGTCGAGGGCGCAGGAAGAAAACTGCTTCCCTTAAAGTGTCTGACCAGTCAGATGAAACAGAAGGAGTCGTATCTGACAGTGGCGACAGTGACAAGCTCATGTATAAAGTCAACACAGAGGGACGTTACATTTGCCACCTTTGTAAAAAAACATTTAAAACTGTGAGTTTGCATTTATTTTAATTGGAAAACGTAAACACAATGGTTATTAGGAGTTTATGTTGCTAATTTGGCCTGTCTGATTTATTAAATTTTTTCTTCTTCTCCACAGACCAATATCTTGAGAACGCATATGAAAACTCACAGTGACCAGAAAAACTTCTCATGTGACCTATGTGGGACGTCGTTTCGAACAAAAGGTTCCCTGATTCGTCACAACCGTCGCCACACCGGTACGACGAGAAAACCGACGTCACACGATACATATTCATTTCACTCTGACGTCATCTCGTGAAAATGACCTAACTATATTTTAAATGACGTCTTTTCTCTTGCAGATGAGCGGCCGTATCGATGTACCCTGTGTGGCCAGGCCTTCAGAGAATCCGGTGCTCTCACCAGACACCTCAAAGCTCTCACACCATGCACAGAAAAGATCCGCTTTGTTCAGTACAAGGAAATCCTGGTCAGCAAGGATGGAGTGCAGAAAGGTTGGATTTAGCTCCTGTCTTTGTGTATTTGTTCTTAAGAAGCTAGCTAAAAACTAACAAGTCGTCTTTATGGATGTATAGTCAGTTTAATTTATAGTGCATTATGCCTCAGTTTGAAGATTCGCTGATTCTTTGCGATTTGTTCAGGAATCGACGCTGATCAAGCTGCAGTGGCTGCCCAGCAAGAGGTTGTAGTTGTGGAGGAGCAGCAGCCGGTGGAGCAGGAAATGGTGGAGGCTGAGACCGCTGTGGTCAGTGTGGTAGAGTCTGGTTCCCAAGAGGTTCTCCATCAGGTCCACTTTACAATGGAGGTTGATGGAACTACACAGGAGCAACAGGTTAGGATAAAGATTCAAACACTATTTTTAAACTCTTACTAAAATGCACACATAAAACATACTGAATCCTCTCCTTTAAAGTTATTTGGTGCATTTTTGCATGAGATTCTTTGAGGCAGTTTAAAGTAGAGTTACACAGATTCTTTTTTTCAAATCTGCAAAGAGATGATTGCCATCATTTATAATTTCTGGAATTTTTCTTTGATGTAGTTTTCTATTTGTTCAAATTTAACATTTCTCACGGTGCTCCAGCTTACTACAGAGAGCTTTCCTGTAAAAATGAAATCAGTTCATCCCACTTATATCTAACATGCTTTACAATATCTGCACCCCTCTGTAATTACACCGCAGATACACTAGTTGGCACTGGTGGTACTATTGAGGTTTTGCAGATGTGTGACTGGTAACCATGTGACATTAACTGGGATGTAACAAGCAAGGTGAAAATGTAGGATTAAGTGAATAAGGCCTGAGTCACACAGGTCAGTGACCATCTGGCAACTGCTGGTCATGAGGGGAAAAATAAGTTCACTGACCGGTTGCATGTGGTGGCTGGAGCTTGATGACAATTGCTGGGAAAATCATTGCTAAACCCCAGTCACACAAGCCTAGAGACCAGTCAGTGACATTGGTTTTCTCATAGCGACTCATCTCTCCCTGGGGAAAACAAAGTGTATTCCTCGATCAGTTGGCAGAAACCTCTTTGTGATTATTTGGTTGCTGGCATATCGCTGCCATTGCCTGTAGCTTGAATGCAAGAGACAGACTTGTCTGCAAATGCTCACCAGCTACTCTCTGCACTGCAGTGAAACTATTATTTTTAAGTGGAAGTGACTGGTGAGAGGCAACAGTCAGCTGCAGGATAGTGTAATGAAATTAGCACAGATTGTGTTATGACTCGTGCTCTCTAGTTTAAAGCCTGTCATTCTTTCCTTGTCTGTGCTGTCGCTCTGTCTCATGTCAGGTGGTGGTGGAGCAGTCTCAGGCAGAAGCTCTGGCGGCTGCTGCAGCAGCAGGTGACAATCTCATCTGTCAGGCCATCATCAACTCTGGCATTGCACTGGGGACAGAGGAGACTGTGGTTGAAGAGACAGAGACCCCACATGCAACTGAGGAGATAAATAAAGTTGTTTCGGACCACCCTGAAGCCGACGGAGGCGTCATTGAGATCCAAGTTAAAGAGGAGTTTGTGGAGATGGAGGAGGTAAGTACCGGGAGCTTGAATTGACACAGCATATACATGCAGCAGACCAGGAAATGTTACGCTTCGTTATTTTGTTAAAAGTCAAGGTTTGTCATCACGAGACACTGTTGTATTTTCTTTCTGGTGCATTTTAAGTTTTCTGTGGTTTTTGTTTTGAAGGAAACGGGTGACAGTGGTGATCGGACATCATCAAAACTGCACACTTGTCCACACTGTAACCGCTCCTTCAAGGGCTTGAATTATTTCCGCTTTCATGTTAAGGGCCATTTAGGTAAGTCTCTACCCAGCACTGCGACTTAATCAATTAATGGTTGTATGGAGGCTGTGTCAGAGTAAACTGGTATGAAAACACTTGACTACAGGAATCACATTCTTCACGGGCGTGTGGATGTTAAACTGCAAGGACTGAAGATTGCTGCCTCTAGCACTGCTAATGTTAGCTAAAAATATGACTTCATTATTAAAGAATGTTTGTCACTTTTCAGTGGCTCTTAAATATATGCTTAATATTCTTGCAACATTTAACCACACCCATTATACTGGTGCCAGGATTTTGTTTAAAAAAATATAGATAAATAAGTAATTTATTTATGTTTTAATTATTTTCACAGGACAGTAGAGTAGATGGGGAAAGTGGGGGGAGCAAAATGTTGCGAATGACTTGGGGTCCACTCTGTCATTCACACGTCTTTTGCTTGCTTGCTCAACTTTGTTAGCTATACTTTCGTAATTTTATTAAACCTGTAATTTTTTAAATTAGGTTTAATGAGATTTTTTTTCCTGCTCTGTAGTCTACCAGAAATTTAGTCACCAGAGACCTCCCTCATCCTTGTCATGTTTTTTTTTTTTTTTTTTGGCACAACACTCAAACAAAAACATCAGACTTTCATTAAAAGAAAACCTTAGGTCTCAAAAATATTTTAGTTTATGGATCATTTACAATGCATTAACCTTTTCCTTTCTTTAAATTTAAAGAAGTATTTATTTTATTTTTTTAATTTTAAGTAAAGCATCTGTTAAAAAAAGGAACAGCCTGAAGAATTAAGTGCAATTTTGACAATATGTCTCTTTTCCCACATTCATCTTGCAGCCATTACCAAAAACACGAGCTGTTCTAACAACAATAACAAAAAACCTCATAAAAACATGTTGACACTTCTCCTTGGTTTAACCATCTTCCATGTCTTTGGTTTATGGATAATCTCTTTCACAGTAAGAATGCTATGAAATTGACTATTATACAGACCTCTGGCTTGAAATTAACTCTCATCGTGTGACTCGGTCTTACCAACTTCCAACATAGTTGGTCCTGTTGCCAAATACAGAGAAATACAGAAAGTCGCTGCTGATTTCTCTATCGTTATTTACACTCTACAAAGTCATGCCAAGTGTGCTGGATTCAGTCTTTTGCTGTCTCAGTTCTGACCTTCTTGCTTTATAGGCGCCACTTGTGGTAAAAGAGGTTTTGTTCTTGTGTTTCCCTTCCTCTTTATGCAGGTTATAAGCCCTTCAAGTGTACACTGTGCCATAAAGAGTTTCTAACTGGTTACCTGCTGAAGAAACACATGGAAGTCCATGTCAACGAGAGGAGATACAAGTGCGGCGAGTGTGGCAAGCTCTACAAAACCATCGGCCATGTACGGGAACACATGAGGGCACACTCGGATGAGAGACCTTACCACTGTACCAGATGCAACAAGGCATACAAAACCAAGGTAATTCATTAAAAAAATTCTTGCACTAATGGCAGGGGGGATTTCACTCCAGTCTAACAGATTTTCTTCTCTTTCTCAGAATGCCTTGCAAGTGCACCAGCGGACTCATGGTGATGTAAGACCGTATGTGTGTCAGTTTTGCTCGAGGGGCTTCAGAGAGAAAGGCTCTCTGGTACGACACATCCGCCATCACACCGGCGAGAAGCCTTTCAAGTGCCCAAAGTGTGGACGGGGCTTTGCTGAGCACGGGACTCTCAATCGGCACATGCGCGCTAAAGGTCAGGACGACACACAAAGCCTAACTTATGTACTGGCAGCACAGATGCAAACAGCCCAGTTAACACAACGTGTATTTATACCAGGCGGCTGCCATAAGGATGACGCCTGTGAGCAGCAGGTTGTTTTAACAGAAGGACAGACAACACTGGACAGTCCCGATGCAACAGCCATCATCTCAGACGATCCTAACGCTGTGTTGGTGGAGTTCTCCTCAGTGGTGGCAGACACACAAGAGTATATAATCAAGGTTAGCACTACAGGTTAACAGAAAACATGGTCTTTGCATAACAGTTATTAGATGGGCAGAAAAAAAAACAAAGCTGTTAAACAGTTGCTGTGAGGGGGGTTCAAAGTTTGGAGCATGTTGCCAAATCTGTCCAGAGTTCAGTCACAGCAGGTGGTATTCTCTCTTTCAGATCAGCGACTAAAGTGCAAGCTGAAGTGTGTAATTTCACTCTTCAAATTGTACTAAATGATTATATCTGCAGGGAACTGATTGGGTCGCTGATTACAGCCAAACAATTTCCTTTGCCATGTTTAGGGCCTAGATTACGAGATTTCAGAACCACAGCAAAATGTTGTATGTGATATTTCATTAGTTTTAAAGAGATGTGTTACTGCAGAATGACTGGAATGGGGTTGAAATACTTAAAGAGCAATTTTGTATTCAGTGGAAAGTCAGAACTGATGCGGAGGCAGTTTGTAAAGGTCTGAATTTCAAAAGGAAAACTCCTTTTATCTTTTTAAACAAAAAATCAAAAGTTTTTTAAAACCAAATTAGTACTTTGAGCATTTTCCATTCATACCAGAGAAATTTAGTTTGAAAACCAGCAAAAACAAATATGGCTTTTGTTGAGCACTGTTTGAAGCATCTTTTTCTGTACAAGCTGCCTTAAGGCTGTGAAGCATTTGTAAGAATTCATGAACGCATACTTTAAAAGTCAGTACAGTGGAGCAAAGCTGTGAAGATCCGATTAATAGCTACATGAAATAAGAACCTGAAGCTTTAACTTTGTATATTTTCATAGAGATCCAAATACACAACTGCAATTCAGTCAGGTACACTATAGACAAAATAGAATGATCTCCCTCTGTAATAATATATATTTGGCCTATGATTTTGTGGACTTAGAGACCTCCTGTCCTTGTGTCCATATGTGGGAAGATTGAAATAGGAAGAGCGGGAACTGGAAATACATAATAAAATGTGCAACAGATATGACTTTGTCAGGAATCGTAATGTAGGTGGATTTCAAAGCAGCCAGCAGATTAAAAGCAACTGTGTGCACTCTAAATCAGGGCCAATTAGACTTGTACTCTGGAGAAGGACGTTGTGTGGTCCTGTTAGATACCTTAAGTCCATTTGCAGTCCACTCAAAGGATTTGTTTGCATGCATCCACAGTGTCTAAATAAACACAAAAATCCTGAGTATTAATTTGCTTTGTTTTTTTCCATCATTCAGACGCAAACGGAGGAGGAAGTGCAGCAAGAAGTGACAGTCATTGAAGACAGCCAAAATGAGGTTGGTTCACAAGGATTATATGAACGTGTGTTGGAGCATTTTGCAGAATATGTGAATCTCATTGTTTGCTAAAATTCAAGTTGAACCCATATAGTGTTTTAAAAAAACAAAATGAAACAAAAAACCCATCAAACTCTGTCCCTCCCAGATGGGAAACCACATCGTGAAGGTGGTGCAGAGACTTGTCAGCCAATCGCAGAGTGCGGGCGGCGCGAGCAGCCACCAGATCATTGTGCGAAATGTGGCCGAGAACGAGGAAGGCCTGTCCATCTCTGACTGCGGCGATACCATCACCATCGCCACGCCCGAGAGCCTCACTGAGCAGGTGGCCATGACGCTGGCCTCTGCCATCAGTGATGGCAGACTGCTGGCCAGGGCAGGTACAGCGGAGGGAACTGTTACTATGGTTACCACGGAGGAAACATTGGAGGAAGGAGTACAAGTGGTGCAGCAGCAAGAGGAATACGTCATCACCTCCCCAGACGAGGTGGAGTTTCAAACAGTCGTTGTATGATCAAAGCGGATGCTAACTACAGACTGTTGTGGCTTTGATTATGACTTTGTAGCCAGTAACTGTACAGTTTATTTGCACTTCAAGTGAATTTCAAAAACCCAAACTAAGGCCAAAGTGTTTTTGATTCATGCAGTACACACAAGTGTGCCCCAGGACTACTGCTTCATCACACAGCTCATTTTTGTTGGTCGATCTACTAACATTATTCTCTTCATTAAATGTTTTGTCTAATTTGGGAACTTTCGGATCTTAAAATGATAGGCATGCACAAATGCACGTTTGTTTTGATGAAATAAATGAAACATGCCATTTGTCGTTGCCTAGTTTTTGGCAGTTTTTGTACGGCAAATAAAAATAGCTGTTTTCTACCTAAAATGACATCATTTAATTTCGGTTTTTCCTTCCTTCTTCCTTCATGTCTCGGTCAGGTGTGGAAAAACAGTGAGGCAGTTCTGAGCTGGTCAGTCACAATGAATCTCTAAGTTTGATAGATGTAAAAATATCAGATTAGCTAGAGTTTGCATCAAATAAATTCTATTTTCTTACACAGTTGACTTCAGTTTTTTTTTTTTTTTCAGTCATGTTTACACTTTCTCTGAGTGGAAAAACTCCTGATGCTTCTACTTTGTGCCTTTGCTGCTTGACTAAAATAATGTGTTGTTGGTCATTTTACTTTATGGTCTTAAATTAGTTCTTATTTCTTTGTTGTAGAAGTGTATATGTGGCTGTAGAGTGAACACCACCTGCCGTCTTGGGAATCCCACCTGTTTTGAAAGCATACACACCTGGCAGGTAAAGCACAGCATCCACTGCTGTAGCTCCTTTGTAGGAACTTGAAAGCGCTACTGTTCTGTCACAATATCTACAGAGACAAACTGGATCTATTAATCCATTAGCCCTGTGGTCTTGTGGCAAATTCACTGTGGATGATTGGCTTAGCCAAAAAAAACCCCTCCAAAAAACCCCTGCTGTATTTGATGTGTGTATAACCTTGAGCCTATCTGTAGGCTCCATCTCTGTAACCAGTGCTCCAGTAGCAAGGTTAGCACAGATGCTATAATCAGAGACGTGTCCCTGGCTCGTACTCTACAGTTTCTGGGTCATTCCTCAGCCCTCTGAGAGGGCCTCATGCACATGAGCTACAGAGGGAGACAGAGAGAGGCTGGGAGTGAGAGAGAGAAAGGTATTTATAGAAAAATGGGGCTTCGCTGTACCTTTTCTCGCAAAGAACCATTTCAGGACCAAGTGTGCATGTCCCAGTTTCCTGATCGTCAGCCACAGGGTTTGGACTGAGGCTGCCTCACCCAGGATGGAGAACCTGACTTTCAGACACTCTCCCTTCTCCTCCAGCCACCACCTCCACTGCTTCAGATTGCTACTTCTCTGAGATCAGGGGGAGGCACTGGCCTACGTAATCTCCAAATGTGACCTCTCAGTAACACTTGATTTACTTACGTGGGTAGAAGCCTTTGGAGGTAGTGAGCTCAGGTGAGGAGCAGCGTGAGGGTGTCCTAGGACACTCTTTGGCTGCATCGACCCCCAAGCTGGGGGTGAAGATAGGCTGGCTGGAACGTGCCCTGCCGCAAGCCGGGCAAGGATGAGGCGTTTCCTGAGCAGAAAGGGCCGCTTCTCCCTGCGCCAAAGCAAGTCGGGAACTCGGAGTGCCTCCAAAGATTTCTGTAAGTCTATTTCTCAGAATGATAATTATTTTTATGCTATTCCCGAGGTGTTTCATCTAGTGGAAGTCAGATAAAGAGGGAAGCTTTAAAAGGACCTGGAGCTCAGATGTGTATCTGTGTCACAAGCCGGAGAGAAGAGGACAAGAAAGTCTCGATAGTGCCGCTTATGTTCTTGCAGGGAGAGAAGATTACGATTCACATCTCAGTAGTAGTGATTTTCCAGTCTGTTTTAGAGCCTTAATCAGCTACTGTTTCTGAGATCAAGCTCTGTGGGTTTTTGAGTCTGTATATATGTATTGTATTCACCGCCCTGAATATTCATCCCTGTGCTCTGGTAAGATCTGTCTTTTTTCATGTCTTGTTTTGAAGTAGAGTCTGACATTTTCAGATTACTTTACAAAGGCTTGCAGAGAATTTGCGCTTTTTAATTAGTCTTTTTTTCTTTCTTTTTCTTTTCTGTGTTTTTACAAGACAAGAAGAAAAACAATTCTTTGGTGCTGGTTGTTGCGATTGGTGAATATTTTTTAATGTGTTTTCCTTTCTGGTTTTCTGCCTTGGGACCATGATGTCATAATTTATCTTTTTCATGGAGTAGCGGCACTGGCTTGACTTGGCAAATTTGATCACTATTTAATCAAATAACTTGCATCTAAGTTTTCAATCTTGGCCACATACATGGCAACTATGTACAAATTAGCTGGTCCTAATAAGCAACACTGTAATACAAATATGGATGCTGCAAAAGACAAGAACATAGACTTTGATTTTGGAACAAAATAAAAGCACCTACACGTAAAGTCAAATTGCACTTAACAGTCCCAATAATGTCCTACATATATCTTCAATGCATTTGGATGGCTGTGGAAGACGAGTGATTCTACTGGGAGACTTTCTACAGCAGCTTAATGAGGCCAGTGACCAGGGGAAGGCCGGTGGTTTGACATGTGGGCTAGATAGCAGCAGGCATAAATAACCTCCTTTGGTTTATTAAAAGTCAATCTTTCTAAAACAGAGAGAATGCATTGAAATTTTGCAGTTTCATTAAATAGACCAGTGCACCTGCTGCTACAGCTACAAGCAGCTCCATATCTCAGTTGGCCCATTTAAACAGTCTGTTTGACCTCTATTCTACAGCTCGGAACCACCTCCACTGTATTAGGAGCCTATTGATATAACCATCTTTGAGTCTGAAGCTTTGTTCTGTTAATACCTAATTCCGCCCAAGAAATGTATAAATGTGCTATTTCTTTGCGTCTCTCCAAGTTTTATTTCTCTCTCTGTTATCCAGACCTCGGCCTCCCAGCCACCAATCAGAACTGGCCAGAGGCATTTGGCTTCCGACTTGGAGGCACTGGGCCCAGCTATATCCTGTCTGTTGTAGAAGGCAGTAGTGCCTACCTGGCTGGCCTACAGCCCGGTGACCAGGTGGTGGACATAGAGGGCCAGGATGTGACCAACCTCAGCACACCGGCGCTGATCGCTCTGGCTCAGACCCTCAAGACAGTCCCACCGAGCATCGGGGTGGTGTCACGGATTGAACAGGTCAGCTGAAAGTCAATAACCCACATTTAGCTCTACAATGGTGAAGACGGTGCAAAGGTGGCAAACTTTATTTATTTTTTGCCCTCTCAGATTGACATCAACCCTGGCCCAGATGGCCGTTTTGGCTTCACCATTGTGGGAGACAGCCCCCTAATGGTTGAGGACTGCATGCCTAATGGTCCAGCTGGCCGCAGTGGCCTCAAGGCAGGGGACTATGTCATGGAGGTCAACGGCATTCCAGTGAAGCACCACGAAACAGCAGCCGCCATGATAAAAGCAGCTCAGGGACGACCTCTGCGTTTGGGTGTGCTCAGCATGGCTCGTCGACCCAAGCGGCTGAGCAGCAGCATGAGGGTGCTGTCACAGAGCGGGGACAGCGTCAGGGAGAGCCGGGCCCACAAGGCCATGGAGTTCAATAAAAAAGTAATTTTCTATCATTTTTCTGCATGTTTTGAATTGAAACTTAACATGTTTAATGATGCCTTTTTTTCTTTCTCTGTCAGGTGGAGGAAGTGTTAGGAGAGGAGCCAGATGTGAAGGAACAGCTGTTTGAGGTGCTAAAGCAGTACGCTGCTGAGAGGGATGTGGAGAGCCTGGCTGAGGCCCTGCCTGATATTCTGATCACCGAGGAGCATCAGCAACTGATTGACAGTGTCAGGTAGCTATTTATTCACCCAGATATGCAATCAGAGAGAGACTTGGGAGTACAAGTCTCACTAAAGCCTGACTAAATGCCATGTGCATCTTTCAAGAAGATTGGCTTCAATGACTTACTTCTTCTTATGCAGTGATTAACAACACTTTCTCAGAAACACGGGGGTTTCTTAAAACTGTTCGTCCCGTACTTAGATGTCCCTGGAATACAAATGAGGGGGAGACTCACAGTGCAACACAGTTCTGGTCATTTTTACATCTGGTTTCAGACCAAAGCCAAACCTGATATGATATTTAGTATTTAGACTTGGATTATAATCATCTCTTTCACTACTCCAAGCTGTATAAAATGCAAGCTCACATACTCACATTTTATACTCTTTACATTGGTTCCAATATGTTTCAGGAAATTCTTGTATTTACATACAAAGCACTAAACAGCCAGGTTTTTTTTTTATTTTTTATCTCAGCTTCTTACAAAATACACTGCTGCTCGCTGTCTTCACAGGCTCAGAATTTGTTAGTTGTTCCCCAGTTTACGAGGAATTTTATTGACTCATTATTATTCAGTTATTTTTAAAAGACCTGTTTATTTCATCGTGTCTTACGGTGCCTTTTTATTGGCTATTATGGCACTTCATTTTCTTATTTATTTTATTGTTTTTGTGAACAGTGCTGTGTGACTGCTGTACCCTGCCTCTTGCTTGTGACTGCTGGGATAGGCTTCACCCTCGTTGCAACCCTGAATTTGTTACATTGTTAAGAAGATATTTCGATGGCTCTGAAGCTTTGTATGTGACTGGCTTGGTGCCATACTTAAGTGTAAAAGATTAACAAATCATAGGGACCCAGGTTTATTAACAGCATAGTGACACGTTCTAAGTAATCAACACTGCATCTTCAAGTGATCATGAGCCTATTTTTGGGTCCAAAACAAAAATAGCTGAAATTACTGTTTCTGCTTGTAGATGGAGTTATAGTCATATTGGGTAAAGTTATACAGTATAACCTTATACAGCAACAACCAAGAAAAACCTAGTGAATTTTTTTTACTGTGTCAGGGATGTGTCAGGGACATGTCAAAACCACACATAAATAAATTTCTTTTATGTCTAACACTGCTCTTGGGTGCTTGAATGTCACTCTTCTGTTTCCCCCCACCTCAGGTACAGTATGCAAAAAGCGTATGATTAGAAGTTGACCGCCGAATATTGCATTTCTTCCTCCTCAGCAATCATTGGAAAATCAAAACCCAAAACACAACACCGCTGCACACGCTTGCATTTCCGCTCTCTCTGTCTTTTCTGCTCACTTCACTCTCACTCTGGTTTTTTTCTCGCTTGGTCTCTTTCTTTCCCACATCTCCCTGTCAGCTGTGATGCACTCTTTGATACACGCACCAGTTTTTTGTGTGGATCACATTACTGGATGCTCTTTATTCCCTCCTCTGCATACAGCTCTTAGCTGCTACAGCCAGTTTGCTGCCGGTGGATGAGATTTTGCACACATAGTAACACACAGTGAAACATGCAGATGCTCAATCTCCATCCACACAGTCGTGGCTTTGAAGTTCCATACTGGGAGACATTATGAGTTGCTGTCTCAGGTGAGTACCGAACAATTTGTCACAATTAATTTTCAGAGCGTTTTCAGCATGTAACTGGTCATCGAGTTTGCCTTCCTTGGCATCTGTCGTGTGTGGTCATTTCTGATTGGTCATCAAGTACACTGCACTGCTGTTAAAGCACTCTATGACAGCCGACTTGTTACAATCAATTAGTGATGAGTTTTCCCTGTGCCTCATTTTTTTTTTTTTTTTTGGTGACGAATCTGTTCTACCTGCAGCTAAAAAACAAAGCTGCTGTCCAGCCTTCTCAGTTTCATTTGAACACAGATGTCTGTCTCACAGCACTGATGGCTCATTTCCATCCTTAGAAAGCTGCCTGGGAAAAACAAATGGTTTGCAATTTTTGTTGTCCACAGGAGAGCCATCAATTATGCATTAGCTGTACCCATAGAGGACTGAGGACTGTTGAGCTGTTTTTCTCACTTTCAGCAATAACTCTAACAATAATTGTCTGAGTCTGTCTTTAAAAAAATCAACTCTACCTTCTTTTACCCATAATTCCATACTGTGGTGCTGAATCAGGAATGCTATAACCTTGAAAGGATTTGATGTATATGTGCTACGTTCCACACTTTTGTCTTTGTGTCTGCCTGTTATGTTGCCTACATGCTAAAAAAAAGATTTGAAAGGCTAAAAATAAACTTTATATTCCACATTTAGAAGAAAGGTCTTTATGTTTCAGCTGAATCTTTAGTTTGTCTGTGGTGGGAGCCGTATGGAGTTGTTTCCAGGAGCTGTGCCTCAGGTGTTGTGTTGGTCGATGTAAACAGTTTCTGTGGACAATGAAATTTGTAATATGAATGCAATCTATTCTTAGCTAATTTTGCTCCCCATTTTGGTTCCCCATGAAAAAGCCCTCTGACTGCAGTTTATAGGCTTGACTTTCCAGTGAGCATCTTTTATTAAAACCATGAGGTTTACATTGCTCGTTTTGAGTGAAAAATCTCCAGATTAGAACAAGGTCCACAAAATTTAGTGCATGGTTCCCTCACAATGAATTGTCATAATTTCAGCTATTTGCTTGTGACCTTTCTTATAACTTCAGATGCATTTTGGTGCTAATTAGTAAACTGTGTTCCCCATTTATTGCATTTAACTTGTCAGCATGACGGAGCTATTCAGAGCTGTTACCCTAGCCTGAATTTGCTGATACTGAATGCCTTTTTTTGTCTCATTAAGTATACTGATTGTGCTATAACTCCTAATCGCAGTGATCTGAAAAGCTGTACTGGGAATCCAAGCCACTGACTAAGGAATTAAGATGCCCGACAGCGAGATAAACGATTATTAGTGTGCTCCGTCATGAGCCTGGTGCCAGTGTCGTCGTTCTGAGCGCGGAGAATCAAGTGTTTGCTCTCCTTCTGCCACCCAATCTGCTGGTCTGTGTCCCTCAATCACTGTTACTTACTACGACAGCCCTCACAC
Organism: Pelmatolapia mariae; assembly: GCF_036321145.2. Classification (NCBI taxonomy): domain Eukaryota; kingdom Metazoa; phylum Chordata; class Actinopteri; order Cichliformes; family Cichlidae; genus Pelmatolapia; species Pelmatolapia mariae. The sequence continues at coordinate 19,419,446 of NC_086230.1, forward strand.
ACTCATGCACATGCATTTACACATGAATGTGAGAACACTCCACCCACCCTTCCTCTGATAATGAGAGGTCTGTGTCAGAGGATCTGAGGTGTGCTTAACAGCTCATGAAACTATTTCTTTTGTCCGCCTTGCGAAAACTTGACCAGCTGGGCCACACGCTGCTCAGTCTGCCTCTGTCCCCATCGCTGATTCGCCTCCCCTCCTCCCAAAGGATGTGTTCTATTTTTAAGCAGCCTACTTCTTTTAATAAAGTCTCTCTTAGGTTTCTGGCGCACTTGCCGGTGTCAATTCTTAAATGCTGTAAAGCCCAGGGGTCAGCAAGTGCTTGACAATTGAAATTAGCGACAAGCTGGGAGTACCTATTAGCTCTTTTGTTCATGTGGTTCTGCAGTGTTTTGATAACTTGTGAGTATAGTGAAGTGTCAGCCTTTGTCTGACACTGCATCCATATATAGACTTCAAAGGTGTGAATTAATTAGACTTTCACATCCTTTTGTGTTTGAGTGCCAAAATGTTTTCAGCTTCTGCTTTATGAATCAGTCTTTTCTGGTAGTTTTTGCACCAGATTGGATACATTTTCTACCTAGCATACATGTAATGAATAGGGATGAATCACACAGTCACAACTGCCAAACTTCCTGCATGTTCACTTATGCACATTACAGTTTCATTGTGCTGACCTGCCTATGAAATTCCTCTGGGTCTCCACACTGTTCTCCACTTCTCTCCTCTCTCCCTCCTCACTTACTCCTCTGTTCTTGTCATTCTTTCTTTCCTCCACTGAGGGAAGAGAAGACTTGTCACTCACTACCTCTCACTGCTGAATGATGGACAAGTCAATACTGAGGATTATCCTTTAACCGAGACCAAGAAGACAACCCTGTGTTGACCTCGAGCCTTTGCTTCTGTCTTTTGGTGCCTGTGGAAGACGAGGATAAAGGATGGGAAGGCACAAAGAGTGCTCCCCCAAACATGAAGTTGGAGAAGAGCTAATGATGCTGCCTGAGGATGTTTTGGAGGTGTGGAAGGATTTAAACCACAGCCACTCTTATAGTTTGCTCCCTCCCTCTCTCTCATTTGCTCTCGTTCTTCATCTGGCTGCTTTCCGAGCCTGCAGCAGGCACCTTTGAGATCCAGGACACCTTTGCGTTTCTCATCTTTCTCTCCTTTCTCCTTTGTCCGGGAGAGTTGTTTGTTCAAAACTAGATGGGGACTAACTGAGACAGAGGGGAGGCATTTGCATTGCTTAACTGAGCTCAGACACTTCCTCAAAGCCCTGAAGAGCCATGGGAAGGGATAGGAGCCTTTCCAGACACTTTCGGTATGGCACTTTTTGTTTGATCTCAGAACAGTGTTCACTGTGCTTTGTGTTGTTGTGCTGAGCTGTATTTGAAGTTGCTGGAGCGCTGCTGTGCAACTATATCTGGTGGGCTTGTTATCAAGGTGTGTAATGATGATCATTTTACACTTTGTGTTAGCATGTGAAAATGTCAAAACTAGAAATATCAGATTCCAGCTGGCAAAACAGCATGAGAAAACCTCTAGATTTTAGCAAAACTCAGTTTGACATCTCCCAACAACCACTTTCGTGTTTCTTTTGGAGGCTTTTTAATTTCACTCTTTATTTTAACTTCACCGTGTCACATAGTGTGATTCCTGTTTGCAGATTCATACTTGGCCCAGCTGTTAAATTAGCTGATCGGAACTGGGTCTAATGATGATAATAATGGTTTTCTTGCACTGAGTTTCCCAGCTGATTGCAATTGTCATTCATCCCTCTGTGCATCATGTCCTTGATCCACCCCTCCCTCAGACCTAATTATAGATTTATCTCGCCCTCCTTATAATTGAGGGCATCCCAAGGCCTACATCCAGCTTCACTGGAGGGAAGCTTTGAAGTTTCTGCTCACTTGTTTTGGCTAGGCTAAACTTTTTTTTTTTAACAAGTAGAAGTTTCTTTGACGTAGGTCAGATCGTTTCAGCGGAGTTACAGTACAGGGATGTAGAGAGGGAGTAGAGGCGATGACAGCAATAGAAACCAATAACTGACAGAATGAAATGTGATAAACGTGTAAAAACTGGCCCCATTCTGTTTTGTTTTTCCCCCAACTCCGTTTGTCCGGGGAACCATGGTGATGTATGACTGTTTTTCAGGAAAGTTGAATGGCCTACATAGGGTGTAAGCGCAGAAAATACAACTTCATTCCCAATAGTTATATGACCCTGGCCTAGAAAGAGCTCTAGTTTTCTGCCTTCTTTCTTTCCTAGTCTCATGACACTATCAGATTTTACAGCTCATGTCTTCATATCAGTCTCTTTTCCGTTTTTTGCCATTACTTCATCAGCTCCTGCTTGTCTGTCTTTCCTTTTCTTCCTACTTTTTCTTTCTTTCTCACTCACTCTGGCTTTCTGCTGGCTTGGATGGATACTGTTTTCTCTTATGTATTGCTGTTTATAACTGGAACATGGTCCTTGGAATAGCAGTACCAAGCAATCTGGTGTTACAGAAGAACACATTGCTGCCCTCCAGGGAAGATTTGACTTTTTGCTGCATGAATACACAGTGCACTTAATCATTGTCACCCTCATACACACCTTTTTGGGTTCATAGTTAACATGAATTTAGGTGGATGAAGCATTACCTATGGAAGCATTTGTGTCACTGATAACACTGAGGAGGTTGTCCCAACATGCTACAGAAAGCAGTAAAAGGGAAAGGGGAGGTTTAGAAGATGGTAGTGAGACCTGCTATGATGTATGGTTTGGAGGTGGTGGCACTAAAAGAAAATAGGTAGGGAGAGTTGAAGATGCTAAGAAATTTTATTGGGGCTGTCCAGGAGAGAACAGGAATAGAAATGAGTACATCAGAGGGACAGCTCAGGTAGTGTGACTTGGAGACAAAGTTAAAGAGGCAAGGGTGAGATGGTTTGGACAAATACAGAGGAGGGATAGTGAATATATTGGACAAATGATGTTGAATAGAGACCTGCCAGGCAGGAGGAAAAGAGGAAGACCTCATGGTTGTGGTGAAAGTGGACATGCTTTTACTTGTTATTTTCTGGACTGGCACAATATGTTTTCTACAGTCTGAATCTTTTGTAAAGACTCTGTATTTCAGCTACATTTTCCAGATGAGCCTCAACACAAGTCTTCAACAATGTTCTGTGCATTAATAAACATTGTAGCTATTTTCCCATTTCTGAAGAATGAAAACCATAAATTCTGAGTGTATCTGTGAAGTACGTGAAAACAGTTTCTTTTGATAAAGTTAATGTGGGCCCGTGATTGCACCATGGGGAACGCCACTTGGTATACTACACTGTTTGGTTACATGAAAAACCAATTATCTGATAGTCACTGAAGCAACTTTACCACCTTAACTCTTTAAAATGGAAACTCATGTTTCCATTTTTCCCTAATGATGGGTGTAACTGACAGTTATAAATCCGTTTTTGACATCAGTGAATAGAAAAAAAAATGTACAGCATTGCTTTATCTAGTGTGTCTTTCTTTAGTCTGAAGAGTTGATCATTGCATTTTTTAAAGCTGGGTACAACCCTGGGTGCTCCTCAGTATTCTCAATAACAGAAATTCCTCCACAAAAATGTGTCCTTATGAAATAAAGAAGGTTTGCATAAGAGTGACTATAATTAAGTGCATTGTGTATTCATGGGTTTGGTCTTATGTCAGTGAGACTGCAAGCATCCAGACTGCTTTTCCATTATTCAAGTTTAGTGAAAATACCTGATGATGCTGCGAGTCTGTCCATGGCTGGGCTAGACCACAAGAGTCATTAAGTGTTAATGAGGTTGAAAAACATACAGCGAATCAGCAGTTAGTTCCCATATGTATTTGTGAGTGTGTTTGAGTCAAGGTGGAATAATTTCTGTACCGGGAGACACTGTGGAAAAGCAAACTGTAATTTTGCAGTGCTTTTGGCTTTGTGCTCTTTGAGTTATGCTTGTAATATACGTACAAGTGTATTGCAGGTTTGTTCTTGTATAAATGTAAACCGTATGAAAGCTGCAGATGCAACCAGTAAGCAAAATAAATGTCACAAGTCTTACCAACAGTACAAAACTAGAGACTGTATTAAACTGAGTGTTTTATTCTTGTGGATGATGAGCACTGGATGTTGGTAGTGGTTTAACATACAGCTTGGGAGTGCATGACCTCATTTATAGAAGTTTTAAAAGTCTCAGTCTGTATTTTTGGAACACCTGTGCATAGCTGGGTTTTGGATACCGATCAATGTGCAGTGTTCCAGGTTGGTTTTAATTAAAGCTATGGTCTGGTGTATATCAGCGTGCACTTGCAAAAACCTTTAAGTTTTAGTAAGTCATAACTTTGTGTTAATAATTCTCTAGAGAGTGAATATCTATATTCCCTCAGCTTTGCATCTTAAGATATTGGTATGAAGGCAACACACTACATAAGCAAGGATTTTTAAGAAACTACAAAACTGAGAATAATCTAATCTTTGCCTCCTGACGATATTCCCAAATGTACCTCTAAAATCACTGTGACAGCTTTGAAATCCAAAGTGCACTGCTGAGCCTTATTGGGATTTAAATCAGAATTTATGCTGTGTACATGGAGCCACACTGGAACTGGTGCACTCTGAAAAAAAACAAAGCACTCTTTCCTGCTCTGCAACAGTGGAAGCACCCAGGAGATTCACGGTGAAGCTAGAGAGATAGAGAGAGTTGTGTTGAGAATCGAGGGAGCATCATTTTGTAGGCAGGAGGGGAGGAAGATATGCAAAAGAGAAAAGGTGGCGGGGAGGTGCGCGCGTATGTGTAACAGAGAAGCGCCCTATATTTAAAGAAGGAGCACACGATAAAACACTTTCCAAAACAGTTATTGGCAATATTTCTTCCATTTCTAGGTCACTTCTGTTGCTTTGTTATGCATTTTTCTTGTTCTTGCAGATAATTGGCCAAATATAAACCAGCAGACAGCACTAAGACTGCAAGAGAGTTTAATGGGACCAGACATTTCAAGCAATCTAAAAAGATCAGTGGCAAATGTCAGGTTTGGGTGTTAGTAGAAACCGTAAGAAAATAGTTCTTTATCTGTGGTTTAAAGCTGATGCTAAAGAATCTTAACCCTTCAAAGCCTGAACCATGAAATAATTGTGAGAAAATTCAAATCTTTGGAAAATAGGGTGTTCTTCTGACAAATTAAGAAAATAATTTCCATATATCAGTTAATATCATAAATATATTTGCTATATTTGGCTAATTTTTTGCAATTTATTGCGTAAAAATGTATTTTGCAATTTGGAAATAATTAGGTTCATGATGTGGAAGGCATTAAAGGGAGAAATTTGTATCAAATAAATAGCAGCAAGTTTTTTGATGCACGCAAAGCTTCATAGAGGTTGTGCATCTGAAATACGAGCTCTCTTTGGCTTGATTCATTATTTGAAAAAGAAATTACAACTCTGTTTTGTTATTTTTAATCTCTGTGCATGAAACATACAAAAGACTGGGGGAAACTGGGTGCACTACCCTCACAACACACCCTTTAACACACAAAATTTAATGGTAACTTGATGTGAGGGTTTGCTTTTCCTTTAAGAAGAAAAAAAAAACACATTTGGAGTAGATGATGGGAGGGCAAAATAACAGTAGTAGGGGGGGAATGAAGTGCTTTCTCCCAGAGGTGGCTCTGGCACTGAGCTTCCTCACATTTCGTATATTAGCAGTGAGCTGTTACTGATACTGAACACTTTTACCTGCAGCCGCTAATGTGACAGGATCACACAACAAAGCTCGTCTCTCGTCTCTTTCATTCTCTCGCTCACATGCAAACTCTCACGAAAATCACGCACACACACTCAGATGTTGGACCAGTTCTTTCTGCGTGCCTCGACACTCCCATGAGATGATACGGATTGAACTATTTTTAAGCCAATTAAGTGGATCCTGCTGTTGGAGCAATACGTAGTCAGAACAAGAATCCCTCTGCAGTTTTGATACCTTGGACAACAGATGTTTTGAGACATTAGTATAAAGAATCTTGATTTTTGTTTGGAAGGTTTAGGGTGAAATACTGCTTGTTTTTAATATATATGATACTGATCTCTTGTACAAATGTAAAAAAACTGACTGAACACAAGAGAAGCTGAACTGGAAACTGCTCCTCCTTTGCTGTAAAAGCTTATCCAGTCTCTCTGGGGTTTGTTCTGATCCCACAATGTTTGTCAGGATCTTCATTCCCAAGAAGCACCGGGAGCGTTTTGACGAAGTGGTTTCCCAAAGCCTGATGAGCCGGCTGAAGGGGCGCAGCTTTAGTGACCCCAGCCGCAGCCACCTTCGCCGTAGCCGAAGCGAGGATCACCCCGAACGCCTTCTTGTCTCCACCCGCGCCAGCTCAGTGCCACGCACCCACGCAGAGGAAGGTGTGGTACCCCCTGCCCGAGGCATGCGCAAGACCACGTCACTCATAGCTGGCCACTCCAGTGGCACCACCACAAACTGCAGGTCTGTGTTAAGTAACAATGATTTTGGTTTTCCTTAAAGTTTATTTAGAGCAAAAAGAAAGAGGTGCACAAGTCCCACCTCTGCAAAAATAATGAGCAGTATAAGAGATTTGGATTTTTTCTGCTAACATTTAATCAGTTCCAGAGTGTGCTGGCTTCAGCTACACGGTGTATGTCATTTTTAGTCTTCAAGATGCCAGTTTCTTTAAATAACTGTCTATCCTCCTATGTTTGATCACTGCACCTTTCCAAAAAAAACCCCAAAACTGCCTGAACAGCCGTCTCTGTGTAAGCATGGAATTTATTTAAACTGGAACATGTAGGATTTCAGTGAAAAATAGACCCTTAAGTGGTAAAACCAGTGGCGACATAAACCTATTAGGACAGTCACGCCTGCTCTCTTTTCCTGCAGTGATGTCGTTTTTCATCATGAATTGACGTCACTCGCTTTTCCACTCATATAAACTCGTTTAAAGATTTAATGCTGAGAGGTGTTTGAAAAACACCTTTAAACATGATTTAAGCATCCTTTTACCATCTGCTAAAGTTATGGGAGTAAACCGCCACAAGACACTCCCGATCTCCTCGTTATACAGCTCCCTGGGGACACATTGTCCATATTTAAGTAGGCTTGTTCATGCAGGATGTGAATTTAAAATAGTGTGCTGAATATGGAAGTCTGCTCAGCTTCTTTCAGAAAAGGCAGAAGAACCAGTCAATTTAACAGTGTTATGTGACTCAAGTCTGCATTTACTGAGCTTGACAATTAATGGACTTCACCCCATTTATTGTAACAGTTTCTGTCCACTGGATGTTATTTTAATGATGTTTAAAAGTTTAAGAGGGCTTTCTTGTAACCTGTTTTCTAAAATTTACTACAATCGTGCTGATTTGGCCCCTGAATGTGATTATTGTGTGATTATTTCAGGTGACCTGCTTTTCTTTTACAACAAAGGAGCTCTGAGTATGGTTGTTAACTGAAGCTTAAATTTGCTTCTTTAGGACGGTGAGAGTTTGCAAGGGCAACATGAGTTTTGGCTTCACTCTCAGAGGCCATGCTCCTGTGTGGATTGACTCAGTGATCCCTGGTAAGAATGCGTGTGCCCCCCACATGTTTAGAAATTACACTGATAAGCAGATAATGGACTTCAATATGAACTCCATATAGGTAAACTGTCTGTCATTCCTTCTCTGTTCTTCAGGAAGTCCTGCAGACAAAGCCGGTCTAAAACCAGGAGACCGCATCCTGTTTCTCAATGGACTGGACATGAGGTTGAACTGCATAAACTGCACATATTCTTTGCATGTTTTTGCATAAAACAGTGCAAATCCTAAAGCAATTTGCTTGTAAAGAAATAAAAAGGAGAAAAGTGATAGGAAGTTAGCATAAACATGTTATTAAGGTCCCACTGTTAAAGATATTTTTTCATTTGTAAAATTTGGAGCCTTTGAATATATTACAAGACTGAAGTAAGACAAAATATGACAAGAAAGTACCCCCCAAATCAACTTTTCATTCATTGGTTACTGGTTATTTGTGCACCACTAACATGACATGAGTAGTAGTGACATCACTAAATAGTAAGTTTTAGCTTTTCTACTAAATAACTGGTAGAAATGCCTTTGACATCCTGGATACCATCTGTCCGCCTGCAGGACCTCCTCCCATGAAAAGGTAGTGTCCATGCTGCAGGGAAGCGGTGCCATGCCCACACTGGTAGTGGAGGATGGGCCGCCTACATTTACCCTTGCAGAGCAGGACCTTGCAGGAGGCGGCGTTCCTACAGAACGGGCCCGCTCTCCTGTGCTCAGCTCGCTCCAGTGGGTGGCAGAGATTCTGCCTCCCAGTATCAGGGTTCAGGGTCGCACCTTTGGGCAGCAGTTGGAGCACCTGCTGACCATTCAGGAGAGATACACCATCTGCAAAGCATTGGAGAACTTCTTCCAGCATAGGTAAGCAAAGCACAGGGAGACAGGGAGAGAAGGAGAGTATGGATAGAGATCATAGATTGTGTACTGTATAAGGTGGAGACAGAGAAAGCTAGTGACTCAATAATATTGCTAGTAATATATTAATATGGTTATATTTTGTTCAGCTAGAAGCAAATTAAGTTGTGGGTTTGGATTTCAGTTCAGTTCAATAACTTGGGCCAACTACATAGATGATGGCCATACACCTGAGTTCAAATTTTCCTGTTACCCTCTAATTCCTTTGACCTCTAACTGGACAGCCAGGTGATCTCTGTCCCGTTGCCTGTGCTTCAATGACAGGAATGTTGACACTCTGATCGTGGATGTGTTCCCGGTGCTGGACACTCCAGCAAAACAGGTGATCTGGCAGTTTGTTTACCAGCTGCTTACGTATGAAGAGCAAGAGCACTGCCAGAGCAAGATTTCACGTTTTCTTGGATACAAATCCCCAGGTAAGTGCACAAATTTGTTGTAGTTTGCATTTTTATGACACTTGGTTATGGGTTATGAAAATGTGTTTGTGTGTGAGATGGAGACTCTTCTAATGAAACGGTAGTGTCCTTTGATGTGGTCTCACTTTTCACATACCTTCAAATGAAGCAGTGGAGACTGCCAGCAAGACAGCTCCTTACACAACAGAACCAGCTTTACCCCAATTAAATTTGCACACTGTTAGGCCTTTGTCTTAACACCACATATTTGAAATACAAAAGCGTTTCTACAGACAAAAGCTTGGGTGTGCCATGGGCTCCCCGGTGTCACCCATTGTAGCCAACCTTTGCATGGAGGAAGTGGAAAGTAAAGCTTTTGGCTCTTTCCCAGAGACAGCACCTAGCACTGGTACAGATACATCAGTGACACCTGGGTCAAAATCAAAACTCAAGAAGTCAAAGCCTTCACTGTTCACATCAGCTCTTTGGATAGAAACATAAAGTTCACCAGGGAAGATGCAAAGTTAATACAAAGATAATAATTTAATGTTTCTGGCTGTGCTGTTGTATTACGGAGGATGGAAGCCTCAACATTGAAGTTTACTGGAAGCCCACACACACAGACCAGTACCTACTCTTTGACTCCCACCACCCTCTGGAACACAAACTTGGGGTGATTGGGACGAATCGGGCAGAAAAAGTTCCCTTGAAGCACAACATCCCAGTGCACTTTAGACCCAGCCTCACACTCAGACAAAAACTGGTTCATCCCAAGGACAAAACTCCCAAACACAAGCTAAACAATGTAGTGTATGCTGTGCAGTGCAGCGATGAGTGCTCAGACCTCTACATTGGAGAACCCAAGCAGCCGCTCCATAAACACATCACACAGCATAGAAGAGCCACCTCGACAGGACAAGATTCATCTGTACATCTGCACCTAAAGGACAAAGGTCACTCTTTTGAGGATGCCAGTGTTCACATTTTGGACCGAGAAGAGGAGTAAAAGAGGTCATCTATGTCCACTGTGAATGGCCATCTTTGAACAGAGGTGATGCTTATGACACCAACTGTCAGCCACCTACAATGCATTTTTGAGATTCTATCTAAGGCAGCTTAACCCCCACTCTTGTGTCAGGTGATCTCAACAGGTCATATGATAGGAAGGCTGGGAATCGATGCGCCACTCACAGTGGTTTCAATCGAAGCCTCTGGTAGCAATGCCTCATGGCTTGGCTTGGCTCATGTTACGATGCATGAGGACCACCTCCTCAGAGACAGTTTTCCAATTGTTCCAATTTGTGGGACTCTCCACCTTTTGGTTTATGAACTGAAGAAGCTTCTTGAACATCTCCAAACAACTTAAAGAAGTCAGTCGCCTTCGTTTCAAGCTTTTAGGACTACTATGACCATGATGACTGAGAATCTGCAGAGACATATGTCCTGACGATAATCACGGGTCATTTTTGGGGGATCTTAAATAGACTCGCTAGTTCGGTGAAATGCAATCAACCCAGGTGCTGCAGCCCCTTACACTCCTGCATTGCCAATACATGTGTGTGTGTTCCAGTTCCACCTCCACCACCACCACCTCCCCCTCCTCCGGAGCCCGAGGTTGTCCCTGAGCCCCACCGCCGTAGCAGTTCCATGAGGGTGACAGGGACCACGTACAGGAGCAGTGTGAGGGGACGTAGCTCTGATGACCTGGTCATTGGTACACACTTGGGCATGGGTACTGAACTTTACTGTCTCTGTCATCATCAGCAGCAACATTAACACCCCGACCACCTCGGCACGCTTGACTCCTATCACGATCATGACGCCATTAGCACTGATATTGTTACCATTGTGCCTGTCCACACGGTCCTGTTTAAATTCACTTATTTATCAGAATTAAATTTTCTTCAAGCTTCTTTTATATGAACAGTTTTGTTGAAATCACTACATGCTTTTACATTTGCATATTTAATGTATTATTTAATGTATTTTAACATGATCCCATGCAGTCATGTAGTAACATCAGTCTAAATCCAGTATATCTCTTTGCTGATCTCACTCACTCTGCTCACTAACTCACAAGCCACCCAAAGCCCAAATACTAACAACACATGCAAAGCTGGAATCTATATTTGGGTCTATCTCACTCGTAAGAGTCCAAGTTCTTCCAATGGTTGTGTTATCATAGGCCACCGTGCAGAGCCATTACTGGAGACGGGGATGAGGCTAGCTCCAGGAGAGAGACAGTCAGGGGATGGTACCTCTCTTCCTGAAACTCCCAACAACCTCACTAATGTACGTAGCCATGCCCATTTTAATGAGACAAGATGCATATAATAATGGCAATTAAAGAGTTAGGATAAGAATTCTCAAACCAGTATATATATATTTATATATTCATTTGCACATTTTCACCATGTAAGCTGTCAGCAGTGTACGCTGAACTGGAGAACATGTATTCAGCCAAGAGGTCCAAGTCTCTGAAGAGTCGCCCGCCTCCTGCCCCTGAGAGTTTGCTGGATCTGGACCCTCCGTCACGCACGGCATCCCCTACGATACACGTTAACACAGGTAGCTGATTGTATACGTTTGCATTTGGAGCTGGAGTGGAATCTTACTCTAATACACAAAATCTCCGTCTGTCTGTACATCATGAAAACCTCCTATATGATCAGGAGCTGAGCACCCAAACTTGACGCACAGGTACATCTTAGAGCCCTGAAATTTCTTATCTGTGTCACATATTATTGGGGCGTTGTCACGTTACCTAGCAACCACCTAGGTAACGTTTGTATGTGTGTGAGGGAGAGAGATTTTAGGGAAAAGATAGAAGTGAAGGGGAATGACAAAAAAGGGCTGCAGACAAAGAAATATATACAAAAATCCTGGGTTAAACGAACAGATTTGTTTTCCTGCTGTACATAAATACACAGCAGAGCAGAGGTTTAAGACAAATACCAAATTTAATCTCCTCAAAAAATTCTTTTCCCGAGGGCTAATTTATCGTTTTTTATGACCCACGTGGAAAGGATCAGAGCAGTCATCACAAATTAAATCTGGATCACACAGGGTTAGGCTCTGACGATTTAAAAATTTTACATCAGTGACAAAGTGCTGTCATTGAACACTGAGCTGCATACATATTTGGTGATGGTGGAAGTGGAACTAGAAAACACACCATTAAGTACACCTGTCAGTCAAAAATGAGATTTCTCTGATAGTTAGTAATTTAATTACTGGATGTAATATGAACACGAGAATCATTACTTGTATTTGTTCTCATAATTCATTGACTGCAAAGTATCATTAAAGAGACATTTCTTTTAACTGCTACATTTAAACAATTAAGAAAGCCAAGATTCTGCTGTCATCATTACAATATATCATTTCCTTGTCTTAGGTAACCGCAAAGGCCCTTCATCCCATACATCCTGGCCGGAGCCCCTCCCCAGCCCCCCACAATCCCAGTTCTACCCATCAGGGTTAACAAGCCAGACCAGTGGGGAGTCCAACCCTTACATCAGCCTTGACAGTCCCCCTCCCTCACCTCCAGAACCCCCTGACTACCCGTCTAGCCCCCCTGCTCACCGCAGCAGCAAGCGCCGTTACACCTTCTCCAAACCGCCTCGCTCTGAAGACACAGACCGCTTTCTGGATGCACTGAGCGAGCAGCTGGGACAGAGGGTGGCAATTGTCGATGACTTCTTGACTCCTGAAAACGACTATGAAGAGGTAGAATCACATCAACACTGCACCAGTTTTGCAAAGCACTGAAATGAAGTTATCATCAAGTAACTGTTTAGCTACTGGGAAAACTAATGTTTAATTTTTCACAGTAATCAAAATTCCTTTAATGGCTACAAGGTGCTTTATGCAGTAAAACAAAATGCCTGTTAAATCCTTTGTGACCACAAAGCGCAGGGGGTTTAAACATTGTTCTGTGTTTGTAATAAAAGATGCTGGGGCATGTTTCCCCAGTTTGTTTAATATAAGATTTCAACAGTTTTCCAGTTTAGAGTCTCTCTTGTTGTATAGGGTCAATCTGTTTCATGTCAACAAGGGCCTCTGGCTCCTATTTTGGAGTAGGTTATCTGCTTATATTTTTATTTTTGCAGTACAAAACATGTCATATTTGCTCAATCCAGCATGAAAGACGAATAAAAGTTGTATTTTCTTTATTTTTGTGACTAAGAATTTCATGTTTTAAGGGGTTCTATGTGCTTTATTTTACTGTATTATGAAATTATCTTTGACCAGAATAGTCTGTTACCCTCAGTGAATTTCTGTTGTTTTTGTGACTTCAAACAACATCATAAAGCATAAAGCATCATTAAAATTTACTGCCAATCTTAAGGTTTTCTCATAGGTGGACTGCCTTGACCTTGGTGTTTTTAAAATCAAAGAAAATTTATAGAATAATATGTGTCATAGAGAGAGGTTCACAAGCTGTTGTTGACCTGACAAATAAATCTTCAAATGAAAGAGCATGTAAAGGATTTAAAAACTTAACTGCAGCATTTGCATTGAAATACATTGAGGAGGTTGTAGAGAACCTGCTTACACATTTATGTATTTTATTTCTGGTTAACTCTTGTAGTTAAATGTACAAAAAAAATCCACTTTGGCCTTAGGTCTAATGAAGTGTAATTGGTGTTAATGCCAGGATGTTGTGCAGATGGGCTTCCCAGATGAAGAGGATGAGGATAATGAAGACGATTTGGTGGTGGATGAAGAAGAAAGTGGAGGATTTGTCGCTCCAGAGCTCAGCAGCCCGAGTGATGTCCAGAGCAGCAGTGGAGAAGAAAATGCCTCATCTCTGACCTACTCATCTTCCTCTGATCACATTCCCCCACCCCCCATGACCCCTCCTCCACCCCCACCAGTCCAGTTCAATGATCCACCTCCGCCTCCTCCGCCCCCAGCACCTGCACAGAGTCAACCGCAGCACCAACAGCAGCAACAGCAGCAGCAACTAAGCTACACTCCTGAACACTCCCCAAGAACATACGTGCCCATCCGCCGAAAATCCGGCCCTCCTCCCCCACCTCCTCCCCGCAGTAATCCACCACCTAAACGCCACTCCTTGCATAAAGTCCTCCCTACAAGGGAAGACCTACAGGTGCATGCTACCATACAAGAGCTAAAAGCCTACCAAGAGCAACAAGCCTACCAGGAAAGGCAAGCCTATGAGGAGCAACAGGCGTATAAGGAGAGGCAGGCATATGAAGAGCAAAAAGCCTTTGAAGAACAACAACTCCTGCAAGAGCAGCAGGCCTTGCAGGAACAACAAGCTTATCAGGAGAAAATTTTCAAAGAGAGACAGGCTTATGAAGAGCAGAAGGCATTCGAGGAGCAAAAAGCTTTTGAAGAGCAACAGTTGTACCAAGAGCAACAGGCCTATCAAGAAAGACAAGCGTACGAGCAGCGTCAAGCCTACCAGGAGCAAAAAGCATATGAACAGCGTCAAGCCTACAAGGAACAAAAAGCATTCGAGGAGCTTCAAGCCTACAAGGAGCAAAAAGCATTCGAGGAGCTTCAAGCCTACCAGGAACAAAAGGCCTATGAGGAGCGTAAAGCTTATGAGGAGCAAAAAGCTTATGAGGAGAGACAAGCCTATAAGGAGCAGCAAGCGTATCAAGAGCAACAGCTGCAGCAGATCTACCAGAGCCACCACTCGATGCCTGCCCAGCCAACACAGCAGAAAGCCCATTCACCTCTTCCTCTTCAGTCCTTACCTCCTCTTCCCTCTCCAGACTCCGTCCATCACCATGCAAACCACCCTCTTTACATGATGCGCCAAGCACAGCAGCAGCAGGCCCACCAGACTCATCATCACCGACGTCTGTCCCGTTCTGCGCCTCCCCCACACCAGCCGTCACCCCAACCAACAGGCCATCCCAGCCAACAAGGTCAGTACGTAGAGGGCATCTACCAAAGTCATCAGAGTGTAAGACCCCAGCCCCACCATTCCTCAACTGAGATGCTCCACCAGATGCACCAAGCCCCGGCTCATCATTCCTCAGCTGAGGTGCTGCACCAGTTGCAGCAATCCCAGGCCCACCACTCATCTGCTGAGATGCTTCAACAGATGCAGCAAGTCCATGCCCACTACTCATCATCAGAAGTGCTCCACCAAATGCACAAATCCAAGGCCCATCATTCGTCAACAGAGCTCCTGCACCAGGCTCAACAGATGCAGCAAATACAGCCTCTCCACTCCTCCACCGAACTTCTCCACCAAGCCCACCAGATGCATCGAGGACAGCCCCACCATTCCTCAACTGAGCTGCTCCATCAAATACATAAACCCCAGGCGCACCACTCCTCTACAGAGCTTCTTCATCAGGCCCATCAAATGCACCAACCCAAGCCCCATCACTCCTCCACAGAGCTTCTGCATCAAACCCAGCAAGAGCCTGCATCCCTCCCAGTTCAACTAAACCGGGATGGCCACTCCCATCAGAGCAGGAGAAGTCTAAAGGGCCATCATCAAACTGAAGTGTCGGTGCAGGGGAGGCACCAAGAGCAGCAGATCCACCAAACCCACCACCCCCAGCCCACAAAACCCTCCCCCCAGAGACCCCACTCTATCCAGCAGACGCACCATCATTCCAGCACTCCTCAGATCCACCACATCCATCACATGACCCCACAGCCACCTCCTCAGGACTACCAGCACCAGATTCACGTCATCCACCCTCCCCAGCAGCCTCACAGGCCCCAGCCCCTTCTCTCCACCTTTCAACCCCTGCAGCCACACCAACCCACCCTCTCCACTTTTCAGCCACTGCCTCAACACCCCCAGTCACAGCACCAAGTCCAGTCCTCCACCCAAACTGCCCGCCCACAGTCACAGCCCTCGCATCATTTGCTGCAATCTCAACACCAGTCACAATCCCAGCCTCACCATAAACAATCCCACAGCCAGAGCCAGCCCCAGTCCCTCCCCCACTCTCTTTCTGACCCCACGGAGCACCTAGAACCCCCACCACCTCCTCCTCTCCCCCCACCCTGCTCCCCTCCACCTCTACCAAGACCTAGTCTGTCCAGAATGGACTCCAACCATATGAGTGTAAAGAGGCTGCGCTGGGAGCAGGTGGAAAACTCAGAGGGGACAATATGGGGACAGGTGAGTTCTGATTGGAAGCCAAAGCTTCTCAAAGTGCCACCGAGTTTAGATTTAAAATTCTAAATGTAAAATATTTTGCAAAACTATAACATTTAGACCTTTTTTAAATTAAAAAAAAAAATTGTGTTTCTAACAGTTGGGAGCAAATTCTGACTATGAAAAACTGCATGACATGGTGAAGTATCTGGATCTGGAGCTGCACTTTGGAACACAGAAGAGCTCCAGTGAGTATAAGGGGCTGTGTGCCTAACTGGAGTGCTTTTATCTGTGCGCACAGCTAAATATTCATAAGAGTTAGGGAAGCCCAGTATAAAGAGTGAAAAATACTTTGATTAGTGATTCATTTGATGGGAAGACAACATTATACCTTAACATATCAGGTTTTTAGATGTCTTTGAATCGAAGGACCTTGGCTTAATCTGTCATTGTACTCTATATAATTTGCCTCTAAGAAATCAATGTAAGCTATGTAAAAGGAAAATTTAGACTAAATCTGTTTGTCCAGTCTCTCTCACCTACCTTTCTAAATTTTGGCATTTAACTTCCCCCGTCTAATTTTCAGTGCCTGCCCCAGAACCATCCCCTCAGCTAGAAACCTTCAAGAAGAAAGATGTTATAGAAATTCTGTCCCATAAGAAAGCTTACAATGCCTGTGAGTATGACTGCCTTTTTTTAATTTTTCGAATGTCATTTGTAATTAAGATGTCAAAACAAAAGTTATAAACCATAGTTGTACCTCTATGAATCAGAGTTAAGTACTTTGATGATGATTATCTTCTGCCTCCAGCCATCCTGATAGCCCACCTGAAGCTGTCTCCAGGGGAACTGCGTCAGTTTTTGATGAACATGGCCACAGACAGGCTGGAGCCAGCCCACATTAAACAGCTGCTACTATATGCCCCCGATGCAGAGGAGGTCAAAAAATATGAAGAGTATAGACAGGATCCCAGCAAACTGAGCGAGCCAGATCAGTTTGTGCTGCAGGTACAGTTCTGGTTTACCGTTACCGGGCTACTTTTGAGTTTCATTGGTCTTGCATTTATCTTGATTTGCCTGTTTTGCATATATCAGATGTTATCAGTACCGGAGTACCAGACCCGCCTCCAGTGCCTCCTCTTCAAGTGTTCTCTTCAGGAGAAGACAGAGGAGCTGAAAGGAGCATATGACTGTATTTACAACGCCTCCATGGAGCTGAAGACCAGCAAGAAGCTAGCTAAGATACTAGAGGTAGCCCTTATGTGCTGAAAGGTTATGTCACTGTAGATTAGAAATACATGAAAATACCACACTTTTTTGACTAGTCTGTGAGATACTGATAAGACACAGAGTCACTGTAGAAGGAAAGAAGGACATTCGCTAAATTATGTCTTTTTTGTGTGAAAGAAGAAGAAAAATGAAATTACGGGAGCAAAAAAATTACACTCATAAACTAGGGGTGAAAATTAACAATCAAGATAAATTACTGTTGATACAATAACAGATCTGTTTACTAATTTGTGCCCTGTTTAGTTTGTGTTGGCGATGGGGAACTACTTGAATAACAGCCAGCCTAAAACCAACAAAACTACAGGCTTTAAGATCAACTTCCTTACAGAGGTACACCGAATGATATTTAACATATTATGGAGTATTTATGTATGGGCTTGCATGTGTATTTTATGACTCCACAATATCGCGTGCAGCTGAGCACAACTAAAACAGTGGACGGGAAGTCAACATTTCTGCATATCCTGGTTAAATCGTTATGTCAACATTTCCCGGATGTGTTGGATTTTTCCAAAGATCTTACGATGGTTCCACTTGCAGCAAAAGGTAGATATATACATTTGCCTTTTAATATTTGTTGAGAGTCTTTTAAAAATGTACTGGCACGACTGTCAAATTTAAGTGGTTGTTTTCATTTTGGCTACATCTGCTTTTTGTCTCTGAGCATCCTTTTCCTCTTGCCTCTGGTTTCCTATGTTGCACGCACACACACCTGCTTTTAGTAAACCAGAGGAACATCACCTCCGATCTGAATGACCTTCATACGACAATCCAGGACATTCGCTCAGCTTGTCAGAAGATGCCTGCGACTTCTGAGGACCGCTTTGCTGTTGTCATGAGTGTATCCTTAAAACCCCCCCACTGGGGACAAGGGACAGGGGACAAAGAAAACACTATTTAGTAAATAAGATTAAACATTTTTGTGCCTTAACTTTATGGTGTTAAGAATTTCCTGGAAAACAGTCATCCTGCAATCCAGTCTCTGGAGTCTCTCCAACAGAGAGCCATGGAAGAATTCAGTAAGACTGCCTCCTACTTTGGAGAAGACAGCAAAGCCACAAATACCGAGGCCTTCTTTGGTATCTTTGCCGAATTCATAAACAAGTTTGAGGTGAGCAGGAAATATTGAGCCATTCTTCATTCAAATGATTATCTTTGTTGCGTCTGCAGCATATTTGCCTTTGTAGTTCCCTCCCAGCCGTCTCAGTTGCTTTTGCTCAACTGCTTGTGATGCATAACCTAAAAGGTTGCAGATAAACAGTTGCACTGTGTTATCATCTGATGACTGCCTCATTACTTGCTATATTTTCTGCTTTGCCAGTGTTTTTATTTTTAGAGAGGGCCGTGCATTGTGTTTAGTAATGAGCACTGTCTGCATTAAATCAAAAAAGCACTCTGCTAGGTTACAGCACTGATAATGAGCTTCATGATGTAAACTAGCAGGGCCACTTTGTAAACACTCAGCATTCATTAACGTGTTCCAGCCCGCCAGACGTTTGATATTGGAGGTTTTAGATGCTATACTTTACATTTAAAAAAAGCAGAGTTTTGAAAAATGTAACACTGTTTTGCATATTTCTATCATTTGCATTTAGTGTTCAGTATGTTAAGTGCAGAAGCTCTTTGCTTTTCCTTTTTCCTGTGTTGCTTTTTCTTTTTGAGCTTTGCTGTGCTTGTGGTTTTCAAACTTATCTAACTTTTATTTATTTATTTATTTTTTACATCTGTTTATTAACATTTCTATGTAGTGAGTAGACCCCATGAATAAAAGTACAGGGCTACACCTCTTTGTCTGTGATTTCAGGTGTATAAAATCAAGTACCTACCCATACCGTCTGCTTTTTATAAACATCACTGGGATAAGTCAGTTCATGAAATTTCTCCCCTCCCAGATATTCCACAATCAGCTCTAAGAGGTGTTATTGAAAAGTGAAGGTGTTTAAGAACCACAGCAGCTCAGCTACAAAGGGGCAGACCAAATAAAGTTAAGAGCAGAGTCAACCAGTGCAACCTCCATCCTTAACATCAGCCAAAAACTGTGCGCCTGGAGCTTCATGGCATAGGTTTCCATGGCTGAGCACCTCCTGCAGGTGTACTGTATACATGGCCCAGTACTTTTGTCCATATAAGGCACGCACAACGACTGTCACAAAAAATAAAAATATATGTCTAGAAATATTACATATTTCAATAAGCAGGATGCATGCCACAAAGCAGTAGGTTAGAAAAACTAAAAATAATACTACCTGGAAAAACAAAGGATGTATATAAAAGTATATTAAAAGAAAATCCTGCATCATCTTTTTTCTGCATTTCTTTGCCACAGAGAGCTCTGAGTGATCAGCAAGTTGCTGAAATCCCCAAAAGCCCCAGGAGTCCACGAATGGCCTCCCCGCTGGCCTGGTAACACACATGCACGTGTGGAGATTACAACATGCAGTTGTTCATACAGAACAGGGGATACCCAAGTACACAAACATCCTATATACATATACTAGTATATAAATACACTAACATACAAGCACATAAACCACAAATCACAATACCAAGCAAAAAAACAAGTTAGATGAAGGGAAAAGCAGAAACATTGGCATGAAAGACAGATAACGTAGCTTTAGACCAGTGTTGTACTATATTATATGAATCTTCAATGATAAAGCCCAGTCAGTAGACTGCAACCTCGTTTAACCTTCAGGATAACTCTGCTGTTTGATAGTCGCTCAGTAACATCGCATAGTTTAAGTTATATTTCTCTAAGCGGTCTAAGTTTAGGTCATTGAGCACCTGCATAGTGCGGTACGACAATGATTTAATAAAATCTTTGTGGCATAACCACGATTAAGACATAGATCCAAAAATAGATATTTAATTTAAATGTATTCACACTCGTTGGTTCAGATGAAAGTACAAAAGCAGTTTTTGAATTAGTTTGACCTTTTTAAGGTGCCCACCGCACTGAATGTAACCTAAATTCTTTACTAAGTGACGCTTGTTTTCTTAAGTAAGTCCTCAGCTTAGGATGCAGTCTTTGCAGCACTCCTTTAGTTTCAGTGGAATTTTCCATTTTCTACCATGCCAGCTGTGGTGGTAAGATTTTTTTTTTTGTATTGCTGTTGTATAATGCTTAACTCCTGACCCTACCAACTTGTGTATATGAATCATTGGCTCAAAGTCACTGTTGGTGGAATTTTCCATCTCAAACCGTGCCAATATACCAGTAGGATTTATTTATTTTTTGGATTGTTCATTTTGTTTCTGCATTGCTCCTATATAATGCTTTACTTCTTATCCTACCAACATGTATGTACATAAAGGTAACACTGGCTCCAGTCTTGAAGACACTGATAACAGATTGCCGAAGTGGGATTATGTGGATCTTACAGCGGGCACTGTGCAATAAATGAATGTTTAAGTGTAGTCCACTGTTTGGTGTTATATCTATTAAAGTGTAAATAGGGATTATATTGTGCGTGTGGACTGTACAGAATAAGCCAGAATATGAAGAAAACATACGCTACAATTTATAAAGCACTTTGTTACTTTAATGTATTACCCAAGTATTTCTTTTACTGAATGTGTGATATGATGGGACCATAGAGTTATACCACTGAGAGGGCGAAATATCATATCGTGTAGCAGCATTTGATATCATTTTCACACACAACTAATAATGCAGTATACCAGCTGTTCAGATATTCCAGTGCTTTGTAAAAACTGAAGCTTATAGCTAATATTTTTTGAAATCATAAGACAAATTATTACGGTAACAGTCATGTGTGCAGTCAGTAAAACCTTTGTTTTCTAATGGTATAAGTTGTAATGTTCTGGCTAAAGTACAGAATGTAAACCTCTAAGGCATTGGCGTTCATTTAAGGCCTACTAAGTGTTAAGTCTGTGTTTTGTATTGTAATCTAAATCTGACAAATATAAAGAGCTGTGTGAGATCCACATTTGGGTGAATGTCTTCTTCAGAACTTAAGCTGTCTTTATACAGGAATGCTGAATGGACTGTATTTATGCCAGGGCAAAATCAAACACCTCATATACCTGTGTCTTTACAACCTGATTACTGCTCCACATGGCATTGCTGCAACCAGTTAATCTCTGCTACTGAGGTGCAGTGTTTGATGAGCATTTGTCTTTGTAAGATAAGCCTGTATCTGCATTTTTCTGTCCTGGACGTGAACACACACACACAATCTCAATGTTACTTTGATAGCATATTATCTCTGCCCACATCTTAGTGTATTTTACATGCATTTAAGACATTCAGCAATCACAGTTATTTTACTGGCAACAGGACTCTGTTGTGAAAAGACCTCCCTGTGTGGAGTAATAAATCTCTTACATTTTAACTACACTGTGTCGTGGACGAGGTAAAAGTGGAGTTTGATCTTTTGGAATGGAAGTGGAAGAAGCTTTGATTCCCAAGTCATTCGTGACACATTCGTGAATCGGTTGGCTTGCACAAGTTGACTTGCAGAGAGCCCTGCTGGAATGATACAAAGTGTGACGGTGTACTGAAAGGTAAGCTTGTTTTATTCAATTAATATCCAACAGAAAGCCTAAGAGGGTAAAATGGCGAGCTGCAGTTGTTGCCGTTATCTCAGATATAGCTGTTTTGTCATTTTTAATTGTACTATATTGGAGGAACTTTGACTAAGTCTTAAACAAGCCAGCAGATGTGTTTAAGAGTGAAGTATTTTTGGTGCTGTATAAAGCAGTCTGTCTGACATGGTGGTCAACTCAACTGCACACGTGTACATATACTCATTGGCCACTTTATTAGGTACACACTGGGTTGCACAACTGCTCATGAAGGCAAATCTTTAATCATCTAATCACATGGCAGCAACTGTGCCAACTCAGTGATCAAGAGGACATGCTCAAGTTCTAACCAAGCATCGGAATGGAGGGTTTTTTTTATTAAGGTTGTTCGTGCAAGATGAGCTGGTATTTCAGAAATAGTTTATCTACTGGGATTTTCCCACACAACCAGGGTTTCAGAGAATAGTCCAAGAAAAGAGAGAATATCTAGTGAGCAGCAGTTCTCTGGGAGAAAATGCCTCAGACGAGAATGGCCAAACTGCCTCAAGCTGACAAAAAGGCAAATACCCACTTGTTGCAACTAAGGTATGCAGAGGAGCATCTCTGAACACTCAACATGTCAAACTTTAAAGTAGACATGCTACAGTAGAAGAAGACGACACCAAATACCACTGCTGTCAGCTAAGAACAGGATACAGTTCACATGGATTCACCAACATTGGACAAAAGGAGACTGTAAAAATGTTGCCTGGTCTGATGAGTCTTGATTTCTGCTGCACATTTGGATAAGAGGGTCAGATTTGGTGTAAACAACATGAAAGCATGGATCCACTCTGTCAACAGTTCAGACTGTGGTGGCACAGGAGATTCCCGTCACTTGTGGTCAGCTGAGAAATCTGCAGCAACTGTGTGATGCTTTCGTGTCGATCTGGATCAAAATCTCTGAGAAATGTTTGCTAAACTAACTGAATTTATACCATGAAGAAAAAAGCCAGTCCAACCCAGTTCTAGCAATGTGTAAAAAAAGTCTGGTAATTGCATTTTATGTTTGTGTTTAAGCTGAAAAGAATTTTCTACTTCATTCACTGTCGGTGCCTGAGACTGACTTTAAATTCTTGGATTCCAGATGACCTTTGACCTTCCAGTAGACCGCCAGGGGACCAGCGTGCCCCCATCCCCATCCACATCGCCATCTCCAGGGCATGGCAGTACGCTTGACACCGTGGATATAGTGGTGCTGGTAATCTATTTTCTACTGGTGCTGGGAGTCGGCTTATGGGTAAGCACAGAGAATGATACCAACATTTTTACATGGCAATCTGTATTCTTTGTCATACAAACTAAAACGAATTCAGATCTAATGCCTTTAAATATAAAACATATTGTGAAGACCTCTGTATAGTATCTGTATCAGTGCTTTTTTCTTACTTAATCTTTGCTATCGGCAAATGTCCTTCAATGAGAGCTGAGTGATCTGTATCAAGCTTTATCAGAATTTACATTCCACCTTTTTATATTGCCCCTTTTCTTGCCCTTCTCCCATAATTAACTTCCTTTGATAACCTGGATGCTCACAAATGGAGATTAAAGATCATATTACTGTCCAGCGCCAGTAAGAATGCAGTGATATTTTGATAACAACAAAGAAAACACCTCTAAATGTAAAAAGGTGGATTTGAGGTACCTGTGTTGACACATGAAGGCACATGAAGCTACAGAGTTCACCTACATGGGTGGACTTTGTAGCTCTACAAGCTAAAAGAAGTGAGCTGGTGGGTCTGAAAACCAACCAGGATCTTTAGAAGCAGACGCTTTGTGATAATTTATACACAGAAGATACGAGGGATGTTTAGATTTGGGATTGGGCAGTGAAATTTGGGTTTTGTGGTCCCTGAGATATGTCATCTTAGAAGTTTTAGAAGCCTTTTAACTTAATCTTTATCTTACAAATAGATTCCATCTCAGCATTATGAATAAATAGGTCTTCTGTTACTGTTACCTTTAAGAGGTTCTATAACACTTCCCATGTTTTTTCCAGTCCATGTGGAGGACAAAGCGCAGCACGGTGGATGGATACTTCTTAGCCGGGAAGAACATGACCTGGTGGCCGGTGAGCTGTGCAGAAACTCTATCTAGAGCACACTTTAAAAGTCAGATGGAGGCAAAATGTTCTGATTCGGACTCTCATCTATATTTAGGTGGGTGCTTCGCTGTTCGCCAGTAACATTGGCAGTGGACATTTCATCGGCCTGGCAGGGTCAGGAGCCGCAGCGGGAATTGGTGCCATTGCATACGAGTGGAATGTAAGAAAATAATCTGTCAAAAATAACTTTGATATGAAATATTAATAGGTTTTAATTCTTGATGGTGCTGATATTTGCTAACTGACAGGGTATGATGATGGTACTGCTGCTGGGATGGCTCTTCCTGCCCATTTATATTGCCTCTGGTGTGAGTTTTCTACACACACTCTGAAAAAAAGAAACAATAAGTTGTTGCATGCATGATTTTGGTCATTTATTCCCCTGTGATCTCATAGAGCTTGACCTTATTTCTTCTACAGGTGACAACGATGCCAGAATATCTGCAGAGGCGGTTTGGTGGTAGAAGAACTCAGTTGTTTATAGCCATCCTTTCCTTATTTATTTACATCTTTACAAAAATATCGGTAGGCTATAATCCACAATAGTGATTTATTTTGTGAAGCTTTGTCTGGCTTAATTTCTCTCTAGTTTATTAGCATAAACCTATGTGTGTTTTTGGCCAGGTGGACATGTATGCAGGTGCCCTGTTCATTCAGCTTGCCTTACAATGGAACATCTACCTGGCTGTGGTGCTGCTGCTGTTAGTCACTGCTATCTATACTGTAGCAGGTGAGCTACAGTCCCACTCATGTTGCCTGTTCTGTATTTTACCAGCTTCTAGAAGTGCATAATGTGCTGTTTGCTGTTCATAGGTGGTCTGGCTGCAGTTATCTATACAGATGCAGCTCAGACTGCTATCATGCTGGCAGGAGCTCTGACCCTCATGGGCTTCAGTAAGTTAGATATGAGTGAAAATCACAGCTTTCAGTTTCCAACCCTTTATAATCCAGCTGAACTGAGTATTTTGTCTCTATGTGTAGGTTTTGTGGAGGTTGGAGGCTGGAATGCTTTCATGGAGGGTTACGGCAACGCCATCCCATCAATTCGTGTACTCAACTCGACCTGTGGCATCCCCCGAGAAGATGCTTTCCACATATTCAGAGATCCAGTGACTTCTGACCTCCCCTGGCCTGGTGTTATTGTCGGCATGTCCATCCCCTCCATGTGGTACTGGTGCTCTGATCAGGTCAGTGATTTTCAAAGCTAAAGTTATGAAAGTTAAAGTTATGAAAGGAAGCTTTCCCCTCAGAGAGTGTTTAATCGATAGAGTTCAAATCAAAGACTTCATAGGCAAACCTCATTTCTACAGTGAAGGCAGTTCATAGCTCGTGAGCCCTGATTTACCAACATGAGCATTAAAAAATGAATTTAAGATCTAAGATGTCAAGAGATCTTTCATCTATAAAATATAAAAGTACAACTTAGAGCTTTTACATCTTGTTGATGCCGATTTAAAATTTTCTCAGAAGTACTCAGAGAGTTTTAATCTGAAAATCCTCATCTTGAGAATTACTCCGTAAAGAAGCTGGCATGTTTCAAAGATCCAACTGAAGTGAGATAAGAAAAAGCACGGTTAGTTTTCATTAGCATTTACAGTCTTTCCAGTTACACAACAGCATCTGTTTAGCCCCTGATATCTTATAAATTCTTGAGTGATAGCAGTAAGCTTTGTGGTTTTCCATTCTGGCTTACACTACACAGATATGTAGTTACCTGCTTTACATATATATATTTATATATATATTTATTGGTCAGCTTTTAATTCGGGACTCTCTGCAGGTCATTGTGCAGCGCTCTCTGGCTGCCAAGAACCTGACCCATGCAAAAGGAGGCTCCCTGCTGGCTGCGTACCTCAAAGTTCTGCCCTTCTTTGCCATCATGATCCCCGGCATGATCAGCAGGATACTTTACACAGGTACAGTGAGAACTGGATGCTGCAGCTGGAATACTGTGTTTGACATACAGTTATTACTGCATATTATAAAATTAGCCTCCATAATGGTACTGAAAGTGTGTGAGGTATTTAGGTAACACTGAACAAAAATATTGTGGATATTTGAGTTTGACTGATGTGTGTGTGTTTCTACTGTGCATAGACGAAGTGGCTTGTGCAGAACCAGAGGTGTGCAGAGAAATTTGTGGCAATCCAGTGGGGTGTTCAGACATTGCTTATGCCAAACTGGTCATGGAGCTTCTTCCTGCAGGTGAGAGACTCTTTCTGCTGCACCTCGTTTCCTGCTTCATGCTTTACGTGACGAGTCTTTTATGGTGACTGTGCGTCTTTCCTCTCAGGACTGCGGGGCTTGATGATGGCTGTGATGATTGCTGCTCTCATGTCCTCGCTGACCTCCATCTTTAACAGTGCCAGCACCATTTTCACCATGGACCTGTGGAAGAGTTTCAGATCCCGTGCTTCTGAATGGGAGCTCATGATTGTGGGCAGGTATGTGACCACGTCAGGGCATTCTGATATAAAACCTGCAGCATGTATATCATATGCTGAGACTGAAGTTTGAGCAGAAAAGCATTTCTGCACTTTATTCTCACTTAGAGCATCTACATTTGGAAAACTGAGCATAGTATTAGTTCAGTAAGTCGATCTTGGCCAGAAGTCTGGCAGATCAGCTGGTGTTAATGCCAACCTGCGTAAACTTTTATGATTCAATCAACAAATCTCACACAGGGGACACTGTTTAAGTTGCTGCTGCTGCCTCTGCAAGCTATTTTGAAGCCCACCCCCACCTCAGCTCCTTCTTTTTATGTTGTCTGACTTAATGAATGTAATGTTTGTGGTCTTTGATGCCTGCTCTGTTCTGTAAAAGGCGTTTTGATGCTGCTCTCCCCGCCTCCAGCTTTGCATGCATGCAAAATGAAAGAGTGGGGTGATCCCATAAGAGAGCTCATATATGAATTACTGCAGATGGAAATAACAACCTACTTTAATTAAAGTGGTCCTGCCTGAAAAAGCTTTGTATAAAGCCCTTTATATGAGCTCATCCACCAAACTTTTCTGTCGTGTTCACCCAAACCATTGTTTCCAGATATTACTCAATAATGGCTAAATGCATTGTGTCATTTAGATTTCAGCGCCTTTAGTTTTCTGCTCTTTGTCAAATCTTTGCATTACAGAACATCATTATTATTGCATAACACCCATTTTATGGTTTGATGTGTGTGCTGCAGAGTGTTTGTGCTTGTGTTGGTTGTGGTGTCTGTTTTGTGGATTCCAGTCGTCCAGGCCAGTCAGGGTGGCCAGCTCTTCATCTACATCCAGTCCATCAGCACTTACCTCCAGCCCCCTGTCTCCATCATCTTCCTCATGGGCTGCTTTTGGAAGAGGACCAATGAGAAGGCAAGCTGTTTTTTTTTTTTTCTTCTTCAGAGTGTTCTTGCGATTGATCAAGTAATTCATGGAAAATACACCCACTGGTCACTATATTAGGTACACCTGTTCAACTTCTCGTTACTGCAAATATCTGAACAGCCATTCACATGGCAACAACTAAATGCTGCCATGTGATTGACAGACGTGTTCAAGACGACTTGCTGAAATTGAATGTGACAATAAGGAGATTTAAGTGACTTGGCACAGTTGCTGTTTGGTGTGGCATGCTTCCAGCAACTTGTTGAATCTATGCCCTAAAGAAGTTAAGGCAGTTCTGAAGGCAAAAAGCAGGTCCAACCCAGCATTAGTGAGGTGTAGCTAATAAAGTGGCCGTTGAGTGTATATTGATGTTCTATTATACTGTGTATAATGCTGATGTTTGACTCCCTCCCTGGTGCAGGGTGCTTTCTGGGGCCTGGCTATTGGCCTTGTGGTCGGGTGTATTCGCATGTTACTGGACTTCATCTACCCTGCTCCACTGTGCTATGAAGAGGACGACAGGCCTGCAGTGTTAAAATATGTTCATTACCTCTACTTCTCCATGTTGCTGTCCTTCATTACCCTCGTTGTGGTGGTTGTAGTGAGCTTGGCTACAGAGGAGCCAAAACCAGAGCAGGTGAAGCCACTGTTAACTTTCAAGAAAATGCCTACTGTCTTTAAACACACCTTTGCTAAGACATGAACAATGGATGGATGGAAACATTACAAGGATCAGCTCATAACATTGCTCTGTAGCACCACTAGGTGTCAATAACACCTCAGGGTACATTTATAATGAGACTGTCTTGTTAATTACCTTTTAAAGTCTGAAGAGAACATTTCAACATATAGTGTAATTTACACTTCGCTACAATATATAGATTTCTTTAACTCTCAGAAAGTTTGACTGTCACTTTTGTTTCTTTAAAAAAACAAAAACAGATTAGTCGACTCACATGGTTCACAAGACTCGACCCAGTGAAGCCTCGAGAGCAGGTGTTTGCATCAGAGCAAAGCAGCACAACATTAGATGTAATTGCTATTCAGACGGATGATGTGGGAATTACTGGGAGAGAGGTGGGAAGCAGCAATGGAAAAGCGTGTCATCACAGGAAAGGTGGGTCTCTGTCCTGCTCTCTTTTCCATTTGGCAACTCTTCAGCTCAACACATCTATGAGACTATTCCAAGTTATTTTTCCCCTCCCTCTCTCCCTTTAACCCTTTAGATTCAGCATCGTCTGCCAGCAGTGTACGCAGTCAGTCCAAGCTGATGTCTGCCCTCTACTGGCTGTGTGGGATGGAGAGACGGAACAAGGAAGATGATCCCGCTCCGCTTCCTGCACCTGAACAAACGATCTGTTCTCTGGAGGAAAAGCCTCGTCTACGACTCATTGTTAATGCAAACCTCATCATTTGCCTCTCTGTAACCGCCTTTATCATTGGTTACTGGGCATGATGGGCACTAAATGGACAAAGAATGGGCTGCATGAAAGACTGTAGAGATTTGAATGTTTTATTTTTTCACTCTTTGTAAAGTTTTATCTTAAAAATAACACAAATGTGGTTGACTTTTTGTAATACGAATCATATGAAAATGTCACGTCAATTGTTGCTAAAAAAAACTAAAAAAAAAACCAACAAAAAAACCCTCAAGTAATGGACAGAGTGCAGGCAACTTGTTTTTTTCTTTTCCAAAGAAGAGACCATTTATGAGCAATAATATTTTGACATAAAAAAAAATAATTCAAGATAAAAAACTGTTGAACAATCTTTATTTAGATCAAAAACGCATTGCGCAGTGCATTTTGTGCAGAAGAACCACCATAAAAATGCTTAAACAACCAAAAAAAAAGGAAAAAAAAAACTGAAAATAAGGCAAAGCTAATGAGCCATAGTAAAAAAAAAAAAAAAAAAACCAAAAAATATTCTACAAATTTTAATCACATGCTTGAGTTTGGTCATAGTTTTTGAGTGTGATAGAAAAATGATCAGTTACATTTAGCAGGATAAAAAAAAATCAGTTATATTTTTGTCAGCTTTGTGAATCAGGTCCATGGAATTCAAAGAAAATTCAAACTGACAACTGCCCTGAATAACTAATAAATGGCAGTGTGTGCACGCTGGGATGGGACAGCAGTGGAAGAGAAACTGTTATATTGCACTCACACTAAAATATTTGGTCATTAGCAACTATAACAATGGCTCAACATTTGAACTCAGTTTGCTTTGGCTAACAGTCGTTTCCTTTGGTCCTTCATAGTATTGCTGTGGACGTGAGGGAATTTATTTACTCACTGAAAAAATTTTTCTTTTGCTTCATCATATATTCATCAGTAGCAGCTGTTTAAAACTTACAGCTGTGCTTTTGGAATGCCCATTAAAGGGTTTATGTGGTAAAACCAGATTCACATTTTTTTTAAAGAAATATTTGCATAATTGAAGATTTAATAGTAATAGATTTAAAAAATAAAAAAAAGGATTAACTTTACCAGCATTCTGAAGCCAGCTGCGATATTGCTGAGGTTTTATGTTAAAGCCCCGCTAGCCTTGTTCCTCACAAGGCCCTGCAGTCCAATCAGAGAATACCCAAGCAGTATGTGGAGCAAACCGTTTAATGTGCAGTCTAATGTGGAAAGTGATAGCTGGACAGGGCCTTTGTGGTCTGAACGACTAACTTAAGATGAGGTTTGTGATGTGAGTCAGTATAGCAGAGGAAAAGGCAGCCATTCGTTTCCAGCGACACTCTGACATCATGTGAGCTGTACTTGAAGAGCCGGAGTGATTTCATTTTGAGTTACCCCGTCTTATGTTTGATCATAAACAGTCAAGCCCAGACTTTAAAAAGCGGTGCTCTCTGTCTGGATGCTGGGGTCTGGGTTCAGGGCTGGGAGGGTGTTAGTGGTAGTAGTGGCGGTGGCAGGCTCTTGACCAGCAAAGCTTTCCCCTTCGTCCTCAATCACCTCAGGAATGATGGCTCTTCCAATCCCCTTTAGAACCAGGCCTCCTTCTGGAGAGGATGTTGAAGGGAACCAATCAGCAAACAAATCAATAAACCAAACCATATATAGACACACAGTTTTAGACCAGGGAGCTCACACTCACACACACAGCAAGACACCAAGGATTGCTCTCATAAATAAATCTATTCTAACCAGCACTACTTAAGTAACTCTTTTTAGTTGGTGTGGCAGTCATGAGAGTTTCCTTGGTGTGTTAATCTTTAAATGCAATGCAAATTATTAAAAAAAAAAAAAAATCTGTTCAAGAGAATGCACGCACGCACGCGCACACACACACACACACGCGCGCGCGTGCACACACGGTCTGTTAGTAACCACAAAAAAAAAAAAAAAAAAAAAAAACTGCAAGCATGTTAGTGTTGTTGCAAAGCATAATTAAAGCCTAGGACAAAAGCACCAAGCCTACATATACATGTATATGTGCGCGTACACACACATGCCACTTTTCTCTCCCCCAGACAGATGCACATGCAATAGACACAGACCGAGGTTAATGCATCAGCCAATCAGATCCTTACCATTACCTGCCTTACAAAGCTCATCTTACAGGCAGGCCCGCAGCTCAGACATCTGCAATATTTACACATATGCCGTCATGCATCAGATCACCACAGCTCTTTTGTAAGTGTGTGAGCCAAAAATGAGACAGTGAAACCAAAAGCCACTGAGCTAAATATAGCACTGCTCCGAGAAGAAGCTGAAATCACTCAATAACAGAAGTGAATACAGTATCAGCAGACGGCCAGCAAGTGAGTGAGTTCAATAATGGGAATGTCTGCACAAAGAAAATCATTTAAACAAAACAACAACAAAAAAAAAACCACCAAAGAAAACATCTATTCTTCAGTAGATCTGGTAACTTCCTTCAAAAACTTGTCTGAATAAACAACAATTACCTTTTATCTATATTGTTTTCAAAGGTGGAGTGTAACCATGGTGGAAGTGGTCAGATGTTAAGTTAAAAATGATACTTCACCATTACTCGGAGGTCAGTCTAGCAGATATACATTTAAATATTTGTACTGCACTGTAGTTTTACTTCCCACTTTCACACCATTATAATTCATGATCCCATTGAACTCCATTTTACAACTGTATAACAGTTATTTACATGATCATTTCAGATTAATGATTTATTATGTGGTTTATTATCTGGGGTCACACCAAATTTATCACCGTACCGCACAAGATTGTTGTTGATATTTAATTTACATATTCTTCTGTACTCTTGTATTTTTTCTTGGTAGCTCTTTGAATGCACGACCCTTATGTGGAGTTTTTAAAGTTAACAAAAAATAAATTTAATTAATTAAAAAAAAAAAATCACATCTTTGCAACCACTGCACTGCAAAAGTGGCCAAATCGATGATTTCTCTGTTTAGAGGTTAAAGCTTTGTACGTACACATACAACTTATTTTAGCAATGTTTTTGTTGCAGTAGTTGATTTCTGCCACGCTGTATTGCTGGCACCATTTAAGTCGATGATGCAAACCTTTTGTATTTGTATTTTAGTATAAAATATTTTTAGTATAGTATATTTTTTTATACAAAAAAAGAAACTGAGACCCAGACTGGTTTACCTGTTATAATCTTGGAGGCCGAGTTGCACATGCCATTGCCGCTGTCATTTGCTGTCGGTTGCGGAGGCGGTGGCATGCTGGGACGGGGTTTCGGTTTTGGAGCTGGCCTCGAGGGTCGAGGGAGAGATCCAGAGTGGAAGAGCGGGTTGGAGTGCAGGCCATCGTGAGGCGGAGTGTCAGGAGGGGTGGGACTGCTAGGGGGAGAGTGCTCTGACTCTCCCTGTGCTTGGTGGGGTGTAGGCGGCTGTGGGGGTGGATGGCTCGGAGCTTGGATTAGGGCATCTTTGCTGTGGACACGACGGGGCGTGATGGGTGGGTGCTGCGGGGAACCGGGTGCTTGGGTGTTACTGAGCTGAGAGGCGAACGGGCTGGCCTGTTTAGGTGGGGCTGGGGCTTGCTTCTTGGTGCCTTCAGAGGAAAACATACTTATTAGATCTCATTTGCTATATTAAACCACTAAAATAGCAGATTTACATTTCCTCACCTCTGCGGACCATGTGTGGACTAGGCCCTTTGGAGCTTCCCTGAGGGTGTGGGGTTCCTACAGCGAGATGGACCGCGGAACCATTCCTCTGCGGAGGCGGGGTGGACATGTGCTCACGGGCCGGGCTGTGAAAACACCACAGTTCCAATTATTAATCCATTTCCGTGTCATACGCCCTTAACATTCAAGGATCAAGTGCAGCACCAGTGCTCATGCATAAAACCAACTGCACACCTTTCCATTCAAAGAATAATTATACTTGATTAGGTTATTACAGAAAGAATGACTCAAAAGGATCGATAAACACACGAAGAAAGCACAGGATGCAACAATCATGAAAGAAGTCCATTCAGCGGATGGAACAAGTGTTCAGTAATGAGACGCATGCATAAAAAACAAAGTCTTCAAAGCTTCAAAGTTGTTAAACCACCAGACAGACGAGCAGACAGGAAGGAAAGACAGCTTCTCTTTATAAACAGAAACCGAGAGTTCTGTTGATCATCACAAGCAGAGGGCAGGGGGAAAGTTGTGCAAAGCATAACAGTGTTTTTCATTTATTTACATTATTAATTTATGAAGCAGATTTAATACTTGCAGACATTATAGACATTTTTATTCTCATGATTTTTTTTTGTGACGTCCAGTAAATCAAATTAATCAAATACATGGCAAACAAAGGGTGGCGAGCTCCGGATCGGATGATTGGCTGCAGTGGAGTACCGGCGCTACCTCAGCTCACTCCTTACCTGCTCTCCTCTGTGCTGAGCTGGGTTACAACCTGATGTTGCACTGTGGCTACCTGGACCCCACCAACCAGACCACCACCACCACCACTGCCAGCAACACTCAAGCCAGGCTGCTCAGCCTCTGAAGGAGGAGGAGGAGGATGGGGTTCGAGCTGTGTAGGAGTCCCGGCTTCCAGAGGGGGTAATGGGGGTTGGAAGGTGGGTGAGGTTAGTGGTGACTGCTTTCTATTTAAGACGCTGGTTCTGCGAGGAGCGGGCTCCGGCTGTTTGTTAACAGGGCTAGGGAGGGGGGGGGGGGAGAGGGGAGAGTGTTCAGGAGGGCAAACCACAGGCCATCAGACAAGAGTGAAGGAGCAAGAGACCCAGAGACAGAGAAAAACAACAAACAAAAACAAACAAACAAAAACCCCTCGAAAGAACCCAGCGAGAGCAGTGAGAGATGTTGCGATGTCGAGACAGAAAGAGACGCCACTTCCTGAGTGGAACGAAACTTGTTCAGAAAGAAGAACCCAAAGAGGACATAAAACCACATGAGTGACCTTTAAAATAGAACAACTTTGAACTGCAACATTAATGCGGCGACAGGTGAAATAGAGAAAAAAAAAAAAGATGACAAAAATGCAAGCCCACGCAAAACATAAAACCAGCAACCTACAGTGCAACCTAAGCTTTAATTGGAAATTAAGGAGATAACACAAAAGTACACAACAGTAACACAAGAGAAATAAAACTTGAGACAAAATTCGCAAACATTATTAAAAAGGCTTTGTGTTTCATAAATGTTATGGTCATGTTACGGACGAACCTCAGCAAAATATAACTGATTAGCTTGTGGTAAGAATTACTTAAAACACAACAAATGTAGTGCACAAATCACACAAAGCATCATTTCCCTTATTTCACTTATTAGTAACTGGATTCGTGGGAGCTACATTAGACTGCGGCACAGCCTTGAAGTCTGGACTGGGCAGATCTTCAGTGGGCGTTTCAGTGACCGTGATGGACTCGTTGGCCACGACATAAAGGGCCGACACCGCTGGGCCCCTCGACTCCTGCCTGCTCAGTGTCTTGGGACGGGACGGCAGGGTGAGGGGCAGGCTGAGGCTGAGGTTGGGACGAGACAGGTACCTGTCTTTACGAGGGGTGTGACTGTCCCCGTCCTGCCCCATGCTGCCGGGGCGTTTCCTGTCCAGGCTAGGTTCGGGGTCCGGGGTGGGTGGATGGCTGGGCAAGGAGAACATGCCTGACACGTTGAAGTCCACCTCTGGAGGACAGAAGCAAATTAAAAATGATCTACAGCTTGCAAGAAGACTGTATACAAAAGATGCACAAAGCCTCTGTGACATCACTCACTGGCCATTTGGAGCCATGATATTTTCAAGAGATGGTAGAGTGTGCTATAATCAGCTGACTCTAGGAGACCGTACAGGTGTATAACTTATACACATACTAGCTAATAAGTGCCAACTAACACACAAACAGAATACTACAATTTCAGTCAGTGAAACTAGAGTAACACACAATAATTATAAAGGCCTTTTTTCTCCAGATAATTTAATTAAAAATACTCCAAACTAGAGTCAAAAGGTCCAGATTAGTCACTCAAGTTAGCAAAAATGAGGACTAGCAGATACCTACAGACACTCTGCATCCTTTTCTTTAAGGCTCAGTAAAGTTATTTTAAAAATGCACCCTCTGCTCAGCTGTTACAGAGGAGTAAATTCATTATAGAAACCACAACTGAATTTCTTTTTTCCTGCTGTATAGTTGGGGATTTCATCATCATAACAACTTAAAGCTGAGCTTTGACAGTGAACTGGGTAAAATTATCCTTGCAAAATCAGCACGAGCATGCTAATTTTAGAATTTGGTTAACAATGTGCTCTGAGCTTCAGCCACATCCTACAGAGCCACGAGCATGGCTACAGACTCTTAGCCTCGCTGGCTAACGTGGAGTGAAACCGTTTCAGCTACTATTCATCAATTTAATGAGCTTCAACATTTTTCAAAGTACCCACTGTCAACCCACAGAGGATGAGCCTGAGTGTTAACGTTGTTACATAAAAACTAAGTGCTGGCAAACTCCACAAATCAACAATGGAAATCTATGCAAATATTATCTTTCGCAGCAGCATTCAACGGACGCATTACCGCACACTGCAAAAGTTCAGGCAGATTATATCATCGAGAATAAGCACGCCAAACAGCATGCACAAATAAACTGTTCCATGTAACCTTTTAAAGACAGAGAGAAGGAGAATTATTGCAAATACAACAACAGTGTTTCACCTTCAGGGAAGAACCAGTCAGCGTGTTGGATAATAGGCTCAATGATGGCAAGTACATGCACAGATGTAGCTGCTGCCATCTCTGCCAGCGTCCTGAGTACGAGCACAGAGACGGAGATAAGAATAGGAGGAAGGTCAGTCAGCCTAAGAGAACAACGCGCTTTGCATTTTAGAATAATGACATAAAAGTGAGGGGAACAGGCACGACATTCTCACCCTTCTGTCTTTGACCACAGCAGGTTAGGCCCCAGGACTATTGCGATGTTGCTGGGAGTCATTTTATTAACATCACTGTCCTGAGCCAGTTTAGCCAAGAACTTCACCAGATACCTGCAACGGAGACACAAACTGCCTTAAAAAAACAAACAAAAATATCTCCAAAATATTTTTCCCACCTTTAATCATACACTTTCCCCAACCTGGTGGGCTTCTGACTCCTTGAGAAAGTTATGGCCTTGCTGTGAATGTGGCCTGAGAGGTTTAACCAGTAAACTGGTTTACTAGAGCATCAAAGTAACATCTGGTACAGTGGTGAAATATGCACCTATTTTTCAGCTACAGTGCTGTGCAAAAGTCTTGAGCCAACCCTCATTTCTATGTATTTTGCTTTCAAGCAGCCAGATGTTCTTGTCATTTTTTAAATTAATGTTGCGATTTTTTCTACTCATTTTTTATTAAGTTTATTAAACCACTTAACTCTGACTCCTGAACCAGTCTGACATAGAAAAAAGGGAAAAAAGGGGAAAAAAAAGAAGGTACTTAACTCACAGAAACAACCACTTTTGTGTTTGCACCTAAGAAGCCATTTTTAACTGTAGCTGTAACTGTAGAGCCAATTTGTTACCAGCAGCCTTTTGCAAAGGCAATTTATTCCCATTGTTTAACCAAAAAGGTGGTTCTCAAAGAGCTATTTACTTGAAAAAAAATCCAGCAGAGTTTTTAGACCTGATGCAGCATCTACGCAATGCATCTGGCCCATTCATTTGATTCACCTACTGTCCATTAAAGTCTCATCAGAAATGGTCTGGAGGAATATGTGGAGGTATGCCAAATTATACAAGAAATTGACTTAAAAATCCACTGCAAAATCTGTTGTGGTTTGGGGCCCCACATTTTAGCCTGTGGTGTTTGAGATCTTGCCAAAATTGAATTATGAATACAAAAAAGCACTGTCAGATTTGATCCAAGATGCAATACCATCTGAAAAGCGCCCAAATGCCAACGGCTTCATTTTTCAGCATAACAATCATCTCAAACCTGCTGCCAATGCAGTAAAACCACACCTGGATAGAAAAAACACAGTGTAACTATGGACTGATCTCTCCAGAGCCTGGACCTCAACACAGAGATCATGTTGACAGAACAGAACAAAAGGCAGCCAACATCAAAAGAAGAGCTTTGAATGTCCTTCAAGAAGTATTCCTGAAGACTACTTAATGGCAAAAAAAGCTAATCTCAGAGAGTTCAGTCTGTGTTCAAGAATAAAGATGATATCTTTATTTTGACTTTCAAGCAAACTGTTATCACCTTATATATAGTATTTCCATGTATGTTTGCTAATGTTTTAATAAATTACAGCCCCAATTTTCCATTTTTCTGGCAATATATAAAGAAATGAGGGATGGCTCAAAATCTGGTCAATTCCTCATATGAATAAACATGTACAAAAAAGGTTAAATTAGAAAAAAAAACAGTGTTATGTTAAATATAGTAATAAAATCAAATAATATAGGAGTACCTGAAGTTGGCTTTGTGGGCCTTTGGCAAACGGTCACATGTCACCCACAAGGCCTGAAGTCTTTTGTCAGAGTCTAAGATACTGAAACATTAACAACATTTACTGCAAACATACTTCACATGAATCTAAAGTGTATTAGTGCTGTACAAGTGTTTTACAGGACATCACAAGAGTCATGTCTTTGTGTGCAGTGTCTTACTTGGAGGCCTGTATCCACTCATCGTAAAGGCTAAATGTCATTAGAGGTTCAGGAAGTTCCCTGAGGTAGGACTTCAGAGCTCCTGTGTATCAAAAACAAAATATAAGCCATGAGACAAAGACCTGGAGCTGATGTTTTTACTTTCTGTTTATTTGTAGAAGTAGTACCAGCCACGGCATGGGGATCAGAGTAGAAGCCCTCGAGCTGTGAGGTGGAGCAGTCCAGCGCTGCTTTCAACTTTTTCAATTTTGAAGCTCCAGCAGCAATTCTAAATAGACCCTGGAAAGAAAATAAGGGGTCACAGGAGTGCCTGGTTACAGGAGGCTGTTTCTGTCCTAAAATTAAAGAAGTGAGTCTGGGTTGGTAACACAAAAGAAGAAGTAATACAATCTAGTACTGAATGTCTGCAAAAGTAAAGAGAAATGCTTTTGCTACCAACAGAGATGTGACTCTTTCAGGATGAGCACCAGACGGATGCACAGCAAGAAGAGGTTTGTTTCCATTTAGAAATGTCTTGAATCGTACTTCATGGGGAGTCTAGTGATACTGTTACATTTCAAGAGTGCAACAGCGATCATACTAATGGGTAACAGATGCCTGTGTGTGCACACACAGAGGTTTTATTCCCACAGGACAAAGACTGGCTAACCTCAGGTTGGCTACAGATGTTTCCAGACTTTACATGCCATCATTTTTAAAACGCAGTCCACATGACCCACATCTCCTTCCAGTTCAAACACACAGGAGGTTTATGGGTACAAATTTAATCCAAATTCTGGTCAATTAACCCTCAACTTTGCCCTACTTTAGCAAAGTCTTCAATTTTCTTCTTCCATCTCTCCATCCGTACCTCCTCCTTCATGCCGGTCTCAAGCAGCATCATGACGCAGGCCTCAATCGGCAGAGCGATCTCACGGTTGGTCCTTTTCAGATGCTCCTCCAGCGCCGTGCCAAATGCCGGCTT
The DNA here is from genome assembly GCF_036321145.2 of Pelmatolapia mariae. Taxonomy (NCBI): domain Eukaryota; kingdom Metazoa; phylum Chordata; class Actinopteri; order Cichliformes; family Cichlidae; genus Pelmatolapia; species Pelmatolapia mariae. The sequence goes on from NC_086230.1 coordinate 19,457,803, forward strand.
CTCCATCCAGGAGTCTAGGTGAGACAAGCATCGTCAATGTTCTGCGTTGGCACTCGTTTCACTAACTGTCTACAGTTTATTTCATGGTTTTCAACAATTTTTATATAGTTCTACAGCTGACAACAGCAATACCACATTCTTTATTTAGACTTTTAAATGAAGTCTTTGCACAATTGCTCTTTTGTCATGTGCATGAAAACATGTAAAAAGCCAACTGGAAATCTGGTTATCCTGGCTTTCATCCGGATAAATCTGGGCCAAACAAACAATAAATCAATAATCAGATTACATCAGAAAGCTGATTCTAAGATTCATATAAACACACTTACGAAAAAAAACAAAAAACAAAAAACCCTAATGTGACGATGTAATTTTAGTGAGTCGTTTCAGTATGTTGCAATAAGCAGTGCACTTTGCAAATGAGATAAAAGCTTCTTGTCATAAACAAATTAAACAGTTTGGGGCCAATATACACACATATCAGTCTGTGATATATACCAGCCAATAAGACAGAAAACCTGCAAAATTTATAACAGCACACCCTGCTAAGGGACCAAAAAATAAACAATTATAATGTGAAGCACTTTGTGAGAACTGTTAAGCAGGATGACAAGCCACTCTTTATTTCTCTAACCCTAAACCAGCAGATCAGCAACAAAAAGAAGAAGCAAAGTTTAAGTTTTTATGTTATTTACATGTTTAATAATATGTTTTGTGTCTTATTGTTCACCTTGCTGTGTCTGGATGGTGGGTATAACTGCTTCCAGAGCTTGCAGAGACCTCCTGTGGTACTCTGCTTGGGTCTCTAATAACTGTTATACAGAAACAAACACACAAAATCACATACACCAAATCTAATGTGAGCATAGTACTTTTTTATCACACATCGCCTAGTAACTGTGTTACAGTGGAACGTTCCATATTTGCATTTCCATTAACAGTAAACTGAGGTGCACTCACCATCACATAATAGCGTGCATAGTCTCCCTCTTTAGAAGCAAAGTTGTACAAGTCTGCAGAGAGCTGGTCCTGTATGAAATGACAAAAGAATGACGTGTATGGTAAACAATGAGAACCTGTTCACGAAGACATGGATATGACAAAGCTATGACCTTTAATTACTCGGTCCAAAAATGTGCATAGCATCAGTGTCCTGATTTATTCCCCCTTATAAAGCCTTCTTTGTTCAGCCAGTTCATCAAATATGATCCTAACCTTATGCAGCAAGCCTCATGGGAAAGAGTCGACATGAAATCTACCTTGCATATTTCTACTTTATTGAGTGCCTCATCCATCTCGTCTTTGAGCGAGTCAACTTTAGCTGCCATGGCTTGATTGGTGGACTTGGTTGCCTGTACCCACCTGCAGAACAAGGGATTATTTAAGTAACGCAGCCATGTTAGTGGAAACATTTGAAAGATTGAGCCATACAAAGACTATTAATAAAAAAAAATTGTTATCAGGCTGTGTGGAAATGTACCGTGTTTTAGCAGAGTCATAATCGAGAACCAGCTTAGCAAGCTGCTTTCTCTGTTTCAGTATGTTGGGAATCTCTACCTGTGAGAGAAACAAGAGGAACCATGAGAACGACATGACTACACATGCACTGCAAAAGGTATAATGAGCACTTTTGAGCAATTTTCCTGTGAGAACCTTGTCTCAATTTTAAAGATACAGAATAGCAATGAACCCAAAACAATGCTAAAGGCATTGTTGAATTTGGCACAAACACAAAGTTCAGCTTGATGTCTCAGCTGCTGGGACTTTGTTTTTAAAATATAGAGCATGATTTTAAAGGGATTAAAAAGAAGAAGCCAATCAATGGTTGTATGCATGAGCTTTTACCTCTGCCAGCTGGTTGAGAGGATCCAGAATGTCTTTCTCCATCTGCATTTCATGCTGCAGCAGTTCAGAAGCCAACTTGCCCTCGGCTTCGCCACACACATCCATCATCTTGCTGTTCACGTGCACAGAGACATATATGCAAATATCCCAGTTATCACTACTTTTCCTCACAGCGAGTAAAACATATGTAAAGAGCTTCAGCTAGATCCCACATCCCATTTTTATTTAAATACTTTTACACTGATCTTGATAAACACTTACTTGTTCACCAATTTTGCCCATTTAAAGGTGATATTTTCAACTTAAACGATGCTGAAACTGGTCTTACGATGGAAACTCACCCAATCAAACTCTCTTCTCCAAGCTGACTGCCGCCCTCCTGCATGGTCTGGGACAGCCCGGTCAAGGGCAGCTTTTTCTACAAGAGAAAAAAAAGAAGAAAGAAAGCAGCTCAGTCTACTTAATAATGTTCACTTCATTGACATGTTTTCTTTTTTGATTTGGATCCGACTCAAATTAGTTGCACAAACACCAAAATACCAAATACGTCATGTATTTAACTTAAATATGAATTTGCGAAAAGGGGGATATAATGGCAGGTATTACAGCATCAAGGAAACATGTAGACAACCCCCCCCCCCCTAATTCAGCTTAGCTTCAGCTCATTTTTTCCCCCCCTTCATTATCTATACCCTGCCTGCTGTGGCTCTACCCAACAGTTTAAGGACACCTGATCCAGGAATGGAGGGCTAAAATCATTTTTTTGCTTCTCTTAACCACTTTGGCTTATCTGTTAATTTCACTTTGCCTGCAGGAGTGCCAAACAATGTACCATCAAGATGACTTAATTTAGAAAAGTAATCAAAGTACGACAACGTAACAGGGATTCCTTCAGAGTTGCGTCAGTTTTATTGGCCTCTGGGCTGGGTCTGCTGAACGGTGATAGTGAAGCTGGAAGGAGAGTTTCTGTCATATCTATGTGTTACATAAGAAAAACACATGATAGCAGGGCCCTAGTTCAGAATTGCTGTCACAGTGATTCATCCTAATTATGCTCTTGTAAATGAAGCCATGTCCAAAGTGTGGCATGTTGCTAACATGATGGGATGAAAAAGTGAAAATGAAAAAGCTAAATGATGGAATAAATCTGACAGAGAAAAAAAGAAAAGGCGCCTCTTACATGTCTCTTCTCTGTGTCTGTGCCCAGCTGACCTTGCAGACAGGACACCAGCCTCTTGTGCGTGTTGTGAGACACCAAACGAACCAGCTCCAGCCGCCTCTCGATCTGTGGGCACACACAAAAAAAAAAAGAAGAAGAAAAAAAAAGATAAAATGCAGCGTTATCAAATTAGAACAAGCAAAACAGGTCTACCGTGGAAGAGTTCAGCTAACTGATTTAAACAAGGATGAAGGAAATAAGTGTAATGGACCGTTTAACCTTCCTGTTCAGCAAAAACAACACAGGTGAGGGCTACAAATCAAAATACAGATGCTGCACATGCACACATTCATCTCGCATATTTTCCACCCTGCTAGTGGTTTTGAAATATGACGGCAGTTGTAGGTTGTTTGTCCAATTCTGTTACACGGCGTGCAGCTCTGACAGCCAGATGGAAGGAATCAGAGTCAAGAGCAAGTCTTTACTGACAACAGGAAGCGAGAGATGCTATCAAAGAAAGCAGATGCATCAGTCTAACTGCAGGCCTGAGCTACTGGTAATGCAAGGCATCAAGCACACTTTCCCAGTGGTTTTCGATGTCTTTGTTTCTCTTTCACTCACATTTCCATGACCCCCTATAGCATATATATATATGTTTTGTAGCTTGACAAAACTGTTTAATTTTAAGAGGCTTGAAGCCAGCAACAACAATTCCACATTCTGCCCTCATTTGCTGTCTGCTCCCAACTGATTTGACTAATTTTCTCTACGGTGGCCCTGAGTGCACAGGACACAAGTGAGCCAAGAAAAACATAATCACCAAATATGATAGCATGTGCAACATTTGGATAAAAACGCTGAAAATGAAGACAACAGTGATCTGCAACTACAAAGAACACAGCAGGATTACCAACACATATTTACACTTTGAGTTGACAGTAATCTTGTATTTTATTGCTTCATTTTTCCAGCACCAGGGTGGGACTGTGGCCTTCGGTAACTGAGTCACCAAGAAAAAACAATCATGTCCCAGAAATCAGGATGAGAGTTCCTCTGTAGCCAGACACTTTATATCGATGGACTGATGGAGACTGTGGTTTGTGGGTATCGAGGCTGTCAGGTCACTTGGTGAAGACCTTACAAAAATACACTTTTGAAGTTGTATTTGGGCGTGGCAAAACCCAAATATGATACGCTAGATTTTCTTATGTTGTATATTTTCTTGTGCCTTTTTTCTATTAGTATTTGGTTTTGGTCTTGTCAGCGTCATTGAGCGATGACCTCGAGTCTAAAAATGGGGCGGCCTGTGATCGAGTGTGAACCAGATGTGATGCAAATTAGCGCCTCCAAGTCTGTTGGTTCTTAGCTGGCAAAAGATAGAGTGATCGCTCCAAGTGGAGGAGTTTATTTATCTTGGGGCCTTGTTAAGACTTGTTCAGTTGCAGTGATACAGACGCCGTACCTGTCTGTTGTGGTGAAGAGAGAGTCCAAGCTGATTTATTGGTCGATCAATGTTCACACCTTCACCTATTATCACATACTCTGGGAAATGACCAAGAATCTTACTTGATTGTGGATACAAGTGGCGGAAATGAGTTTCCACTGAAGGGTGGCCGGGCTCACCCCAACTTGTGAATTATATTTCTGCACCAGATCTATGTCGAAACTTACACCACAACCAGAACCCCATTTTAGCCCTACGCCACAACCTTCTAAGTAACCTGATGTGCCCATCCCGAGAACTGTGACTACGCATCGGCTCGACACACTCCACAAAACACTTGGGTTGCGTGGAATGTTGCTGTGTGGGGATAAAAGGAGTTTTTTGTTACTACGCAAGTTAGGATGTAAATTTCCCACAGAAGTCTAAATAAAGCTTTATAGATGAGGTGAGAAGCTCAGAGTAGAAAAGGAGCCAGCTAAGGTGGTTCAGGCATCTGACCAGGATGTCTCCTGGGTGAGGTGTTACAGGCATGTCCCACTGGGAAGAACCAGGACACAGCGGAGAGATTACATCTCTCGGTTGGCTTGGGAACGCCTTGGTATCCCCCGTGTAGAGGTCTGAGTGTCTTCAGAATGTTCTTTGTAGGATGTAAAACTCCCACAGACGAATACACATTTGCATTCAATACATTTTCTGGAAAATCTGCTTAGAAACTTGCAGTGGATACAATTTTATTATTACTGTTACTATTACAATTATTATTATTAGTGATTATTGAAATTAACAAACATAAAAGGAGAATTTTACATCACTTGGTATAGATAACTGACCCAATAACTCTCTACTGTCAGACTGCCCTCAAATGCACCACCAGTGCAGAGCTTCAGGTACCTTTAATGATGTTGTGAGAATTACTGTGCTCTGCTGAGTTTTTAAGTTCCTGACTCTTCCAGATGTGGGTTTGAAAAGTCTGCTAAAGATGGCAATTATAGAGAGAATTTACTCTGTAAATGATCAGCAGTTATGTAAAGTGAACAAAAAATTATAATCTGCTGAAGCTTGCCAACATGGTCAAACTGTAAAAACATAACTTCAGTGTCTTTTAGCAGATAATGTGTCTGCCATAATTTAAAAACAAACAAACTGAGCAGTTTTGAATGAAAGTTAAAAGACTTATGAAATCATAAACTTAGATGGCTTGAAATCTTTCCTCTCCAGAGTTTGATACATGCTGATATTTCACCCAACTAGCTGCCTGCCATAAGTATCCACTTCCTCTTCCTGTTTCAGTATAAACATTTAGCTGCAGCGCTAGATCTGAGAGCTGCTCATTTGCTGTCTGATCCCATCTTCTTCCTTCGTTTTCATCCTCCCAAATTCACTGATCTCCTTGCCCTGTTTGAGTCTCTCCCATACACTCGTACAGCTTTACTCCACCCTCCCTTTACTCTGCTCCTCCTTTCCTGCAGCTGTTGCAGCATGCCAAACCACAGCTGGACTTGGCTTCCTTGCCTGGATCCAATTGATTCACTCACTATTCATCTGATTTCAGTTCAATTGCATCCAGACTTCCAACACTTTCGGCCAGAAAGGAAGAAAAAGACCTGAGTGACTGCAAAGTGGGCGGTATTGTGGACTGAATAGACTGGATAGTCACAGTACTAGTGTTATTAGAGCATTTGGTTCTATTTATTTACTTCTTTTTTGTGAGAGCACACCAAAATAAACTTGGGACAGACTTCAAGATATTCTACAAGCTTGTCTATAAAATACTTTGTCATAAACTGCAAAGTGTTTTTTCACAAAAACCCCACAAACTTTTCTTTTGCTTGATCAGAACTGAGAGAGAATATGACAGGAAGTTGCTAAGATTCCCTACAGCACAGAATAGGCATCAAGGACAGCAGATATGGGATTTATTAATTCAGACATGATGGTGGTGGGTTGCAAATTGACTTACACAGTATACTGAAATTAAACGGAGGTTTCAGTAGCATGCCTAAGTCATAAAGTGCTAAAGTTGGAATTATTGGAATTGCAAAGGGGGACAAAGTGTTTTTATACAACCCTCTGAAGTATTTTTTATAAATAAATGAGATGTGCATATCTTTAATTCTTTATAGTGGTAATACAGCAGAGACAAGCTATGTGCGGGCTGGAACCGTATTAAAATAATAAATGGTGTGATAACAAAATCTAATAAGTTTGTCTCAGGGCTGAAACTTGTAGGATCATCAGGAAGAGCCACCATTAAGGAAACAGAGAGATTCCAAGTATAAGAGTTGGAAAAAAAAAAAAGATAGGAACACTCCCTGATCATAGGCAGAAACAAGCCCACACACAGACAATTAACAGAACAGAAATGAGCCCTTCCACTCTACAGTTAGCTGTTCAAAGGTTTACAGTCCTACAGTCTACTTGCCAACTTTTCCCCCTTAAACAGCAATGAAATCTGAATAGAGAGAGCCGACAACCTCTGACCTTCCATAACAAAAAACATGGAACATTTAGTGAGTCACACAGGATGCAGTCATGTTTTCTGGATTGGACTGAATGACTGGTTAACTGCCGGCTGGCAGGTGACGCTGTGGCTGACCTTGTTGGCAGGCCGGTTTACTATTCGACTAGCTGATGACTGAGCGGAATTGAGACTTTAATGCAAAAACAAAACAAAGTGTCATGTTTTTGCATTTTTCTCACAAGTTATGTGAGAAAAACATGTCTGTCCTTTAAATGTGTCTGTAAGTAACTGGTTTTGTTTACGTTAGACTGGAAATATGACAAAGTGGTAAGACAGTTTTCCTCCAGCATTTAGCTTGTGATGAAATAGTAAAGGAGTTGTTTAAAATTTAGTTTTTTTATCCCAAGATAAGACAACCGGCTGGAGAACTCTCTACAGAGACTCCTGAGTTTTGTTTTTCCTCACCAGCCGTTTCACTGGTAGCCACTTGCTTGTTACACGTTATCAGTTATCAGTCCATCATGCCCTCATATCAATTTGAGTACTTAGGCATGGGCCCAGCTCTAGCCTTGCTCACTGTGCTCACTCACAGTGTGAGATTAGGCAGCAGAGATACAATCCAGTCTGACAGCCGCCTCAACTCCCCCACTGAAGCAGGACGTGTCCAAACAAGATGAATGCCTTAGCCAATGCAAACGACTATGGAAAAATGGAAAAGACTAGAAGTCATATAGAGTCAAATTTCAATTTGAACTTCTCAGGGAAGGCAATTGTGGAAGAGTGTGGGGAGGGGGAAAGGAAAAATTATTCTCTCTCTGTTCATGTTTGGAAAGAGGGAAAAAAACCTTTTCCAGGCAGTGTGATTAAATTACAATGGTGATACTGATTCACTGCTATGTGAATCAGTAGTGCAGCAGCTACACATTGTATGGAGATGACTAAACAGGCAGCAAATCTGAAAACAGACTATACGAGGTCTTCGTTATTTGCAAAAAATAACAGATTCTGACATGAGTTTTCCACTATGCTCGTCGTTTGCCAATTACATTCCTTACTGAGAGCCAGAGCTTAAGGAATGCCTAACGCAGCAGAAAGCTCCTGTCATTCAGTACCAAAGACAAGTAAGGAATGGGGTGGGAAGGGTTGGGTCAGGGTTGTGCTCTCTGCTTTTGGGACAAAGTGGCTTGTCTGTCTTAAACATAACAAAACAAGTGTTTTTATGCATTTTAAGACTAACTGGTTTTTCCCCAGGACATGAGAAGGTTGCTTTCCTTTGCCTTTCATTTGGGGAATGTGTCATGACTGTCATTTGCACTTATGCACTGGGAGTCCCGGGGGATACCCCACAGGGGACTCATTTGAGCTGCTGGGAGATTTTCATGCTCACATGGGCAAAGACGGTGACAACTGGAGGGGCATGATGGGAGGGGTGCTCTGTTATTTGATGTCTTTGCCAATCATGGTTTATCCATAACAAAAACACCATCTTCCATCATAAGTGAGTTCTATGAGTGCACAGGGCACCCTAGGTCGCAGGTCGATGATCAATCAGAAATGCGTCTTATGCGCTACTTCGTGTGAATGGGGTTCAGCGGTCAGCTGCTAACTATCATAGAACTATGACTTCCATGACAGAATGGGGGTTGGTCAGTCTTTCCCCCATCAAGCCTTCATCTTTACCTTCTTCCACAAAAGTTGCTTTCTTCCCTGAACATGAATTATTCCTCTCAGTTTGTCATATTTATTCACACCATTTTCCCAACAGTGATCTCACAGTTTCACTAGCCAGAGCTTCCCCATCCCCCTCCACCACACAGCGCTACAGTGCACATCAAGTATAATTTCAAGATAACAGAGAATCGCCAGAGCTTGCCTTGAGTGGAAAACCATAAGGCGCTTCTGCTGTGCCAAACCCTTGAGCTGGCTAGGCAATGCTGAATGAAAGACTGGCCAGTAAAGTTTTAACGGCAGCAGTTATACTCCCAGACTGCAGACAGATTTGGCATCAACAAGGCGCAAAGGCATGATTGCTTTAACAGAACTTTTGAGAGGAACTTGTAAGTCTTCTGATAACTTCCGTATTTTACTCTACCAGAAAATTATATCTAAACAAGCCGGTTTTACATGCAGACAGTTTAAATAAGCTATGGTTAGGCAGTGAACAGGACATCTTTCATAGGTGGCAGATACCCAGTCACAGTGTAAACATATTTTATTGTGTGCTGTGGGCAAAACCTGAACTATTACAGGAGTTCAACAATAAAGTCCAGTGAGGCCCTGGAGTTTACTGGACTAACAGATTTGAGGAAAATTAAATGTGAAGTCATATTAAGAAACTGCCTTCAGAATGGCCTTCATTCTTCATGGTATATGTTTAACTAGGGGCTGGAAACATTTCTGAGAGATTTTGTTCCATATTTACATGATCGCATCACACAGTTTTGTCACATGTAAATCAATGATGCGAATCTCCTGTTTCACCACATCCCAAAGGTGCTTTATTGAATTGAGATCTGGTGACTGCATAGGTAATTCATTGTCATGTATAGGAAACTAGATGATTTAAGCTATGTGACACAGCGTGTTATCCTGCTGGAAGCAGCCGACAGGACATGGATACGCTATGGTGATACGCATATGGACATTACTCAGGTAGGGACTCAAAGCATGCCAAGAAAATATCCCCCACACCATTACGCCATCACCAGGAGCCTGAACTGTTAATACAAGGCAGGATGGATATAGCCTCAGTTTCAGTTAGCTCATAGGGGGAGCGGCACACAAGTGTGGTTTGCTGCTGTAGCCCATTTGTTTCAAGGTTTGACGCTTTGTGTGTTGAGATGATTTTCTGCATAGCTTCGGAGTAATGAGTGGTTGAGTTAATGTTGCCTATGAAACATCATGCAGACAAATTCACCGCATTTAAGCACTGTTACATTTTTTCTAAATAAAGAAGGTTACATTGACTTTCAGGTATGCTAATGACAAATTTTATGAGGCTTGGCAACAAGGTTATTATAGTTACATATAACTAAACTAAAAATTTAAACTAGATGTGAAAACATGTTTATTTAGACTCTGGATGTTTACAGTACTATAGCACATTATGGATCAAGTGCTTTCAAAATGTTATGCACTTTTATTGTAATACCTGTACTTATTTTACTAAATCTTGCTTCTGACATGTGCCCAATTAAAAACACAAAAACTAACACTGAAACCAATAAAAATGAAAGTAAAACTAAACATTTTCAAACTGATGAAAACTAAAACTAGAAAAAAAACTAATAAGAAAATACAAAACTATTATAACTCTGCTTGGTAGCCATTTAACTCAGAGATCATGGACTAAAAAAAAGCATTTAGTTATGTCACATCCTGAGGGTGTTTTTGTACATGTGCATAAACTTGAGTTTTCTGAAATATGCAGCTGCACCAGTATATAGGTCTCTTAAACCACAGATGTGAGAAAACTTTCTATGACATTTAGACTTTGTATTTATTCTTCTTCTACCCAGTTATCACCATTAAAAACAGCATTGTTCACATTTGAGGATAAATGCTTATCACCTGCCCACCCCTCATTAGACTGCCAAATGGAATTTTTTAAAGATAATAAAAACTATTGGACGTAAAGTCCCTTTAAATAAGAGAAGATTTACCTGCAGGAGGTCATCGCTCAGAACCTCAGTTTTTTCAGCCCTGTGAAGAGAAACAAAGGCCAGTGGTCAAAGACTGAGGACATACAGAACACACCCGTGTCCTACAGCAATACAGGTGAGACACAAAAAGCTTGCACAAGAGAGTTATTATTGCATTTTACGACTATCCGGCATTGCCTTCATTTTTTCCTCAGGCTTCACTGTAGTAAAAACTGGTGTACCTCCTTCACGCAGTGTCATTGCAGGCATGTTAACCTGACTGGCCTGTTATTAGCTGTGCTTGGGTTTTTCCTCTCCTTTTTCTCCTGGTGGTTTTGGTGAAATATGAGACTAGTGATGCTGACATTATATGCACTTGTACTTATTTATGTATAGTGCATTTATTGCTTTTTGTGTACAGCTCTCTATTGCTAAATAAACTCTGGGACTCTACAGACCACCAAAGTTGAGCACAATCTCCAGCACAACCAGTCTGCAGTTTGCACTCTGTGCTGTATGCCTGCAGTAAGTGAACAGAATAAGCTGAAATCTACAATCAGTTGTTATAATGATATACTTATTTGCTACTATTGGTACCCCCAGGCAGTGGATGGCAGGTCCTCCCCGAGCCTGGTTCTGCTGGAGGTTTCTTCTAGTTAAAAGAGTTCTTCCTTCCCACTGTCACCAAGAGTTTGTTCATAGAAGGTTGTGCGATTGTAGGGTCTTTACGTTGCACTATAAAACCACCTTGACTGGATTGTTTTTGTAAATTAGCACTATACAAATTAAAACTGAACTGGATTTGTAAAACCATGTTGAACATCGATGCATAAATGTAATGCTGATCCCCTCCCGATCCAAAACACACACTTCCTGAGGTGTCATCTGCACCGTGTTTGTTATGGCAACACGTAAAGGTGTGCCTTTTTCTATGAAGTGAGGAGGAAGTTGCCAGGTGGCCTGTTGATTTCTGAAACACACCAAATACATGCTGAACTGTAGTAGAGTCTGTGGAAAATATTATGGCACAACAGCTCTCCCAAATTTCTAGGAAATGCTGACAAAAAGCCAAACCCTTTAAACATCAGCAACTGTTCTTTAGCCATTTGATTTACATCTCGCTCAGCTGCTGAGATTGTCAAAGGAGTGATTGGTTCCCCGTCAATAAATCCATCAACACATACACAGATGTTGTGTATTTATGCACAAATCTCTGAAGGCCTGTCCCCACCCTCTAACAGCACCAGCCAAGAAACACACAGTAGATTTACACCTTGCAGGGGATAAAATAATCCGCTCACATGCAAGAATTATTACCCAATACTGATGTGGGACACAAAAATAAGATCTTCACATTACACTCTCAAAATGCAGTACAGGCTTACCTCACTCATGCCTGAAATACTCTCACTGTTTAGCGAAACTGCTTGTGGTGGCTGTCTGCTGTCTCGAGCTCAGATCACAAATAAGACCAATTCACACTGGTAAAACTTTGCAAAGCATAAAATGAATAAGTAATTTTTTGAATGATTCTGAAGACAACTTTTACTCTGAGCTGCTAATTATGCTGCTCAGTACTCCATATGCAGTCTATATAGTCTAACTTCTCTGTAATGAACACACTTAGTTTTGGTTCTTCATAAATAATGTTAAATATATAGTTGATCATCTTAAAAAATTATCAGGAAGTATTTTGATCATTTAAGTAACGTTTTTCTTTTGTTTTTTTAAAAAAAGAAGTTTTGATTAAAGTTTTCAAAATATAAAAATGTTCTGGTTTCAAGGAATTATTTGATAGTGATGCAACTATGTCTCAGGGGGTAGAGCCAGTTGTCCACTGATTAGAAGATTACGGGTTCAGTTAGCTTGCTGAAAAGTCTTTCGAGATACATACCCAAATTCCCCCCCTGAGCAGATATTAGTGCGAGAGTCTGTGGAAGATAAAAATGTGATGCATTACAGTGGCTCACAGCAGAAGAGTCCTGAGTTCAAACCCGATTAGGCCCTTCTTGTGAGAAGTTTGCACGTTCTTCCTGTGCTTGTGTGGGAAGATTAGTCTATGGTAATGCCCAGGACCGTCTTGCAAAGCAGTGTCTCTAGAATGAAGATGTGTGAGTGAATGTGCTCAGTAAGACCAGAAAAAGTACCTCATATATGCCACTCCATTTTCCATTTAATTAAATATCTTTAGGGTCTGGATGATGGGACACACCTGTATGTGTACTTGTCAAAGCATCCTAATGAGGACCGGTCTGAGATTTAAAACCAATGCAGTTAGGACATTTTGGAAAAGCGGGGACCTTTTGGTCCTGCTTGAGGGTGAAGAACTGGTTTTAATGTTATATTTATGTTACAATTAGCGTGAGGGTCAGTCAGTGTCTTCACAAAGATATTTACGCAAATGTGTGCATTTTTCTTGCCAATTTATTCCACATAGTCAGCATCAGATGTCCTAGCTACAAAATGGTTTTACCCAAACAAAGAAGAAACTGATTTAAAATAGAATATAGACAAATGGATACAAGTCAGTGACTCCAATGTATTAAGCAAACAGAAACTGAAAACAAGCCATTTATTAACATGGTTAGTAATGCAGCTAGAATACCTCCACATGGATCCATATGACGCCATTAAACATTAGGCTTTACAGGCTTGTCTCTGAAGGAAAAAGCTGCATGAGCAATCTTTAGATTCCTATCAACACGGAATTAGAATCGATTGAACTGGAATGGAGTGCAGCTTGGCTCTAGCCAGAAGCTATTGTTCTTAAAAAACAGACAGCTAGAGTCGGACCTTGGGAAAAAAAAAAAAAAAATTCACAGAAAGCTGAAGGACAACTGTAACTATAAAACATGCACCTGTAGGAAAACTGACCAAAACAAACACAAAATCTTAAAAGCTGCTCGCAGAGATCGATCATATCATGTTTCACTGACTCAGTTTTGGTAAAGGACACTGTGTAAGCATGTCCTATAAAAACACTGTTACCCTGCCATCTTCCACCGCAATGCAACTACATCTAAATTGAATCGCTTCCTCTTATTAATCACATGCAAATGAAATTTGGCTTCCTCTTTTATAAAAAACGACTTTGTGGCTGCATGGCGGCCTGAACCCCGCCATGCCTCTGCTGTCAACAGCTACATAAATGCTTACTCCACAAAAACTAAAAACCGGTGTGTGTGTGTGTGTCCAACCTTTCCTGGGCCAAACAGAAAACCACAAATCATCACAAACTCTCACGGGGGTGGACACAGATTTACTGGTTTATGAACTAGATGTTCACAGCCAGCTTAATTTCAATTCTGTCAAATTGTATTTGGAGCATTTATTAGCAGGAAAACCTTTTTTTTTTTAGCCCCCGAGCTCGTGACAGAGATCTAATCTAGACCTTTATAACTTCACTTGATGGATTATGATGTGTGATCATGTGTAGCATAAAGACTGGGGGGTAAACATTTAACTTTAATTTAACTTGAGTGCTTGCTGTGATTTTTTATTTTTTTGTTTATTTTCTAGCTCCCACCCACTCTTACTTAAGCTGTGGTATAAATGGCACCCGAGGAATTCTTGCATGTTAAACTCGCCCAGCAGTAATCCAGAGTGGGTGTGTGCAAGCAAACTATTTTGTCTTTCAGTATGCAAGCTGTCATTCTGCCTGCTCAGTTGAGTTTTACTGCTCTTACACAACAACATGTGGAGTCATGTATGCAAGGAATCCAAGGCCAGCGCCTGCAGGGTATCACTTGGAAACTAATAGACAGCAGTCTGGTTAATTAATACAGCAATAAATGGAGACGCAGGAAGAAGGATGGTATACGTAGTTTGCCCTATCAACACCCATCAGGTAACATGCGTGTGAGCACATCCTACCCTGTAACTGAACATATACCACTGCACACGTGAGTACATAGTACAGTAAAAGGCGGGGTCATTCTTGGGTCCACAGAAGGGCAAGGGGGACTGTTGACAGACTTAATTAAATAGGTGTTGATGACAAAAGTGAATTCAGAATTGAGGCCTTCTTCAAGTACACTAAAAGAGTGCAATATAGAGAGCAAATAAATAGATAAATACAAATATTGCTATCATATATTTAAGTCTCTCCATCCCTTACAGTGATGCCTCTTTATTAATATTTGCCACTGTTGTTTTATTGTATGCGGTTTGTATGTTTTGATAGTATCACATGCATCCTAAGCAGGGCTTCTCTATTTAAAGAAAGACATCATACCTTCATTGCCTCCATTAGCCTACATTTGAGCCATTAATTTATTAAAGGCAATAGCTGTGATAGTACATGAACTGTTACAGCAGATTAGATGAGAGCCGTTTGTTCTCATCTAAAATTGGTTTTATGTTCAATAGATTATACAATCTAAAAGAATATTTGATTATAAGGTTATTAATAAGGATTTCTTTTTTTAAATCTGTTGTAGCCATTTATCCATTGAATCCACTTAATTAATGCTACTAAATTCAGATGTTTTCCCACAGTTACAGCCACATACTTTTAAACCAAATCTGGAAAATCTAGTTTTCAAACGTCTTGTATTGTTTAAAACAAACAAACAAACAAAAACCCCATTATTGTGGCATCTGGACAAGCTTTGTGTGCTTCTGACACAATTTCACTGCAATCTAAACCTTTAGAAATTCTCCAGATTTTTTTAATCACACAAAATCGTGGTCAGCCCCTCCGACACCGCCCACAATAAAAACCAGCCAGATGACAACTGGGAGACATAAATTAGAAGCGCTGGCCTAACACAATAATGTATGACATCACGTTGCAACAATGTCATGTAGCCTACCTTCCAACAGTCTGGTTGGCAAGTTGCTTCATACGATTAAACTGCTTCTTCATGTTGCAAGTCTCGTGAGCTTCTTCCTACAAGTCCGTAAAAAGTTTGCGGCACCAACGAACGCTGTCGATCATCCACCAAAAAAAAGAAAAAAAAAAGTTGCGCTACGTCGCAGCCATTGTGCTACAAAGACCTGACTTCCGACCGCTTTTAGTCACAAAAACTGAACAGTTTTCCTGGTTGAACCCGGTGACATCGGCCGTTGCCGTTAAGACGCGCAGGGAAGTGAGCAGAAACAGCGGCGGACGACCTTCAGGATCCCCATTGCCAAGAATGTCAGCGCTCCTGTTAGACTGGCTGGTTTCTACTACAGCTGTGATAGGAAGGAGGAAGTGCTTTTACTTCCCGCACTGTAAGCCGCATGGGCCCCGTGGTGACATGTGATACCTTAACATGAAAAAAAATGACTTTGGTCATTGCAAAGTCACATGCTTTAACGTGGGGATGAATTCTTCAGAATAAATATAGGAGTTTTAAATCGGGGGTGATTGTCAAGTAATGACAAATCAGAGAAACGTGACAAAAACTCATAACCGCAGTAGTATGTATGGTAGTGTGGTGCCAAAATAATTTTTTTAAAAAAGTGGTTGTGATGCACGTGAAAGCCATTAAGAATTAATTAACAATAGCAGAAAATTATACAACTTTAACCGCTGCTTCTGGATCAGTCCGGGTCACTGCTCACCCGGATTGTGACTAACTGTCTGATTTCAGATCAGTTCGTCACCAACCAGCACAGAGTTTTCCGGAGTGATCTGCCGCCACCTTGTGCCTGTCACGCAAAGGCTTTGTTCAGCAGTTCTCCTTCACCGATCAGTTTCATTATTAGACTCATATTGGCACGACTGCCTGTCTGGGTGTGGAGGATTAATGTGAATGAATGGTAGTCAAGGCGGTTATAATTCTCCCAGCTAAAACCTTGTTAAAGAGCTCATAACTCTCTTAGCACCACCCCACCTTGATTATATTAGAAGGGCTGTTGATGGTCATTCCTGCTTGAGGAGCAGTCATTTTACGGGAACTGTAGACCCTGTTTGCCACAGCAATGACTGATAGTGACTATATGATCCCAATAAATTACAGCAAGCACGCAATCATTCCTGTGTGCCCTGAGCTGAAAACTTGTCAAACTTTGTTAAAGGTACTTTAAATGTGGTTATCTGCTGTTAAAGAACAACTAGTGCCATAAATAGTTTCTATATATAAACTGTGATGTACTGCTGTGGGGAAAATGACCTTTTTTAAAAAAAAAAAAAAGTCAGTTACTGGACTAAATTATCTTTAATTAATAATTCTGTGTGTGTGTGTGTGTGTGGGGGGGGTGTTATTTGTTTGTTTGTTGTTTTTTATGGAGGTTTGTGTCTGCCACTGAGTTCTTAACTCAAAATTTCAGGTTAGTTGTATCAAAACTTCTGTGTACCTCAAAATGTTGAGTTAGCATCTCAAAATTTCAAGACATTAACCCAAACCTTTAATGCACAGAATGAATAAATGAATAGAGTCTGTCGCAGAAACGAGCTATTTATATGTTTTTGGTGAATATCACCTACTTATAGTGAGTAAACCCAACATTATTCTTTTACATTGTTACAAAAAGTTATCCCTATCATCATCTATCTTGTAAACCTGCCCTTTCACTTTTGCTACTATTCTTCTACCACAATTCATCCTCACAAATCATCACCATCCTACCTGCACTCTCTTCTTCTGTCTTTGCTTTGGATGGTTGATTCCAGGTATTTAAACTCATTTACCTTCACTGTCTCCCTTTCACGCACACACACGTATTCTTTCCGTCTCACTTTTGCTGACATGCAGGCTGACACCTATCCTATAAATACAAATAGTTCTAATAATTGTAATAAACTATAAGAAACCTTAAGAAACTGCAAACTACTCAGCATTACTGTTTGAATTGCTTTTCCTGTTGCCATGTGCACAATAGTTTCAGTTCTCCTCTGTGACACAGGAACTTTTTCATCTTAATGAATGACTGAGCTGTGCCGTGTCATGAAATTTAAGTGAACTTAAGTGATCCAAGGTAAACACTGTGCTCTGATAAGACACGTAAGAAATTTGACTTTCAGGGGGAAAGAAAAACAGACAAGTCTGAACTTTTCATTTTCAGGTGATACGTCATCTCTGCATTCAGTGCCCTTACACCCTGCTTTGTCCTAATCTTCCCCTGTCATGAAAAAAGGTAATAAAGAAACCTAATCAGCAAATACATTACACATTTACCTTAGCGAGTGCTCTCTTGCAATGTCAGGGCATGTTGTAAATATGCCTTCTTGCCGACATATTTATAGAAAAAAAAGCCAGTGAAGCATCATTGCCAGATAATCTGACAAAGACAAAAGGAAAAGAACAAAAAAGGACACAAGAAAAAAAAGTAGAAAGTTCATTATAAGTAAAAAAAAAAAAAAAAAAGCCAAACAAGTAACACTGATAGTTTTATGACTAACACTAAATGTGATGACAGAGACTGGGCAAAACAACTTTTCTTTGCTATAAATAAAATTAGACGTATTTCCCATTAGTAAAGGTGTGTATGTTTGTGTAAAGTTTTTGCATTCTGTCACTGGCAGTGTTGGAGACAAAACAGTACAACACTTTATTATCACACTGCAGTAGGTTTAATTTCAAATCAAACAGAGTTACAGCTGATGATGGAACTCAGTTCACCAGCCTCTTCTTCGAATAAAAGGAAAAACATGTTGTTTATCTGGAAATTAGGTAGGGATTTGTGTGTTAGACTGTATCTGCAATTTTATTTCAGCTTCAAATTACCAAGAGCGCGATAGAAAGTAATGTTCAACCAGATGCTGGAATGATGGCAATAAGACACAACTTTATAAAAGCTCTCAGACTGACTGCCCTTTGTATTTTTTTATTAAAGCTTTGGTCAGAATTTGATTATTTCAAACACAAATGCTGCCCATTTTCAAAAGGAGACCAAATTGCGATCTTTTCAGAGCAAAGAAACATCTCTGCTTCAGCTTTGTGTTGCTGCTACCCATGTCCCAGGTCTCTATAGCGGGAGCGGTGAATGCCTGCTCGGCATTGGAGGGTATCATGCTGTTTCCATATTGTACCCCTGGGCCTCCCCACAGCAGTGGCCCACATGGGAAAGCAGACCAGGCGGTGGGATAAACCAATTACCCCCCAGTCTGGGTGGACTCCTGCCGGCGCACCATGCAGCAGCTCCGGGCCGAGCCCTCCTAGGCTCGATCCCCAAGAGAGCCTGCTGGAATTCCCAGAGATGAGAATAGTGTGGTCTCAAAGGCCTGCAGAGAGACTATATTTTGCTTGGAAATTTGACATGGTGGCCTCCTGGGACAAAGCGGAAGGAGGAGACTTCAAACTGTGCTTCCGTAGGATAAAAAAAAAACATTTGTGGAAACCTTCATTTTTGTGGACCATTCATCAAAATTAGGCACTTTTGGACCTTTATCCACTTCTTATACACACAGATATCTCTGCAGAGACACACACAAAGAAAATGGGCTTTTTTCTAAAACTCTCACCTCCAGAAATATTACCCATCTACAAGAACTATAATAAAATGTGCATATAATAGATTATATTTTCTACAGGTAATTACAAATTAACTTTTACTAAATGAGCACATTTTGGGTCTATATGCTGCTGTGCCTTGGAAGAAGCAAATATGAATACTAACAGGAATGATGGAGAAAAATCTAAACTATAATATGAAACTGAGCCTAAATGTACAAGAAGAGAAAATATTTATGGAGTTAAAGAAAACAGAGGGCTCTCCTCTCCTCTGACTTCTTGCATTCATGAGCCCTGATGGTTTCTAGATGACAGCAGCCGTGACAATGGTCATTATGTCTGCCAGAGGCCTAGTCACTGCAGGGCCATTGTGTGTGCCCCATTCACCACACAGTCATTTACACTTTCATTGGCAGCTATTTAGTCCTCATAAAAAGCTCAACACACCAATTTGTGAGCCCTGCTCAGCCAAGGAGAAGTGTGGAATAGGCTCAGAAAGCAGTTGCTTTAAAAGTCAATTAATTGTTCCCTTCTCCTGGGAGGGGCTGAAGGGGAGGATCCCCGGGCATCAGGGGGCCTCACATCTGTCTATTCGTCTTCTTGGGCCGTGATGCACAGGCCACATGGCTCAAAAGAAACGCCCGATTCAGTCTGCTCGGAGTTGTGGCCAGCTAAGATTCTGTAATTCACTTCAAGGAAGGGTTATCCTATTATCATAAGAATCTGATTCCTGGGCAAAAAGATGTGTTAAAGAGTGAAAGAAAACAAAAATGAGCTTGAAGGGTACTTTGGCACTAAATCCTCTTCTGTGCAGCCAGATATTAAAAAAAACCAGATTACGCCGCATGTGATGAGAAAGTGGGTGGGAAGTCATTTAAGCCGTCACAAAGGCACCTTTTAAGAAGCCAAAGCATATTCTGTCTAAACAGAGGGCCTCATGAAATGTCTGTTTTATTCATTGATCGTGAGCTCATTGCACTTCTCAACACTTCATCAGACACAGTTATGAGCTGACCACAACATCTGTGCAAACTGTTTAAAAGAGTGTGTAAAAAGAAAAAACACCCATCTAGTAGGATTGTGTAAATAATGAAATGTTGATTTATCTGTTACAAAAAAACATTCTTCTGAATAACATTATTTATGTTATTTATTTTAAAATGGCGAAATGAGTACATCAGAGCGACGGAGACGTGTAGACATATTTGATTTATTTAAAGCTCAGCAATCCGGAGTCTCAGTTGTTTCTAGATTTCATCCACTCTCCAACCAAAAAAAAGAAAGGAAATAAAGTAAAATATCTACTGCAAACATCTCCAGCTGCAAGAAAAAAGACCGCTGCGCTGCAATCCTGAATCAGAAAGAAAAGAATTGCCTCGTGCAGGATCCAACAGACAGGAGTAAACACAAAACAGATGATTTCACAATGCTGTAAGTGATAAAACGTCGTATATATGTACACTCCTATTCAGTAAAACAAACTGGCAATAATAAATGGCTGTGCTTCAATCCACCCTCCTGCCTCAGTTCATAGGGCAATTGTCACAGAGAGGCAGCAAAATGAACAACAGTTAATGCAGGGAGAGGCACAAAAAGAGAGCAGCAACCCAACCCCTCCTTATTCTCCTAGGACTGAGGGCATTGATGGAAGAGAGACAAAGGCCGGCCCTCTCTGAGCTGCAGTGCAGGAGGCCCTGCTGGTTAACTCTATTCTCCTCCTCCAAATTAGTTTTTATCACCAGCATTTCAGCGGCTTTTCCCTGCTGATGCCACCTTGGTGGAACATGACAGCAAGGATCTGAAGTGCTCCAGCGCAGAGGTGGTTAGACTTCTCAGCTCAGTATTGCTAAGATGACTCGCACACACACACACACACCTCCTCAGTCTAAAGGAAAGTCGCAGGAATTCTGGCGTGCCGTTCGGGCATTGTGGTAGACAGACAGGAAGTCTTTGTATCGCGGGGCACACCCTAACCAAGCTTCCCCAAAGTGTTCCGACCCAGTGAAAAGAAACTCTCCGTCTCCGGGCTTGACGTGGCACTGCAGGAGTGTGTGGATGTGTCCACGCCAGGACTGACATGACACCAGTGGATCCAGCTGTTGCTCAAACACTCCACTGCGCTGCCAGTACACCCTCAGCGCTGATACCTCCACTGAGGACATTTGACGTCGAGAGTCATGGGTGACCTTTTTGATATAGCCTCGAACAACTGAAAAAGACAGGAAAGCAGAACCACGTGTTTACACTGCATCCAGTGGATGTTTCAGATAAAGCGGTCACTTAATTAGGTGAAAAAGCTGGCTTGACGGGGGCTACACAAAGGTTAAGTATAACAAGAATGAGGACTATTTTTGAACTGGGACATATGAAGAACTACTCTAGTAGAGTTTAGTCTCCCTTTAAAATGAACAAACAAAAGCACAGACAAAAATGTCACAACCTCACTCAGCAGATCATCAACATCTGTTTGAGTTTGTCTGCACTGCTGTTTTCCCATTATGCAGCCTAACATGAGATGGGTTTTGAAGTGTTGCAAGGTGGAGAGTGCATTCAGCTGTAATTCAATTAAATTTTGTTTATATAGAGCCAAATCACAACAACAACAGTCACATAAAGGCATTTTATATTGTAAGATAATGACCCTATAATAATAGAGAGAAACGCTCAACAATCCCGATTATATTTCAAGGAAAATCTTACTGTTGCTGAGTCATTAAGATAAATTCAATGATGCAGCTGCAAGAAAAGCCAGAGGGAACAAGAACAATAGCGAGAGGCGTGTCATCTTGTCATCTTGCTGAGTAAGATACCCACCAAAGTCGCTGCTGCAGATAGCCATGAGAAGTTCTGTGTCATTGCAGGGTCGACAGGATGCTGTGGGTGGAGAAAATCATTTCAAAAAATTAGAAATTTGCTCTTTGCTGGGCAGCTTTGTGACTATCACAGCTGAACACCTGCATCGAGTAATCTTCCGCTTGTTCTACTATGTTGTTTCTCACCTAACCCACTTCTCTCTGTCAATCACGTCCTCGCTCGGCCTGCTTAGCTCTCTTTTCTCTCCTAACCGTCATGATTCAAAGCTCTATAGCTGACAGTGACTGACAGCAAGGTATCACTTCTCCTCCCCAACACTTCACTGACCTAAAATCTGACCCACATACCGGCTCCATTCATCCCCCTTCTCGCATCACACACTGAAGAAACCATGGCTTGGCCAGAGGAATGCTGCTTCTAGCCTCTGCCCATCACACCACCTCCAGATCAAAAACCCACGCTAGTCTTGACCCCACATTTGACTCCTTTTGTATCTACCTAATTGAATGACCCCGTGCCAATGCAGGAGCCTGCAGGAGTCAAACACTCCGCCAGACTGGCAATACAGAAAAGATAAACCTGCAGCTGTCTATTATAGGCCTAGAATGACATCACCACACTGAGACCAGCCCGCACACATGGATAAATGCTAATAAACAGACAAGCACAATGATAAGGCATTTGTGGAATCTGCAAAGTATTTGCAGTCTCAATTCAGGCCCTTGGCCCGGTGCCCTCCAGCCACTATGCAGTCTGCTCAGTCCCCTCTGCTTTGTCCCTTGATGGAAACCAGACAGCTAGACTGACCAGCAGCTGCATGCTGCAGTCCACAAGGCAAGACTATAATTCATTAACCACTTTTTTTTTCAAATTGGTAATTATGAGTGGTAGGCAAGTCTCTCTCAAACATCCAAATCAGCCGTTTGAAGTCACTATAGCAGTACATACCTCTGAAACCATGAGAAAAGTTTTAGTGCCACTTTTAAATGGACACCCTTTATAAAGAGTATAACTTTTGAATATTTAAGCTACTGACTAAAGCTCATAAATTATTTGGTAACCATAAGAACAAAGTAGGAAATGTGATATGATCCAGTCAGTCAAAGCAGCTTTTCAGAACAAGACAACTTAAAAAGTCGATGGTTATAAATGAACCGTGAGGAGGGGTGAAAAGTAAATGACTCCATACATAACTGCTGTGCTTAAGCAGAGTCTTGTTATAGTTGCTTAAATACTACTGCGCTACTGTTACATTTTGGAGAGAAATATTATGATTTTTAATTCAAACCCCCACAAGAAATGAGTGTGGCCTAATTTCTGATCTATCGGCGAAAAGAACCACCTTCCTTTTAAACTTTGAGAGGAATTAATTTCACAGCTCAACTTATCTAATGGCTCACATAAAATAATTGCGGAAAACAGAAATACACAAATAAATGATAATAGTGAGATGAAATATTAATGTTAATTTCAGCTCAGTAGTAAAATTGATATCACATCAAATGTTATCTATCTATCTATATATATACACACACACATATATATATATACATATAGAACATTTTAATGTTGCATAAGATCAAAAACAATATTTATTTACTCATTTATTGCTAATACTTATATTATTAAATGCAAACGTGACTTTAAAGCAGAGCCTTTACATTAATACTGCGGGACTGACTGAAATGATTTTGCTTTAGCAAATAAGAAATATTAATACGTTCATAACGTACTCCTTTATAAATGTTGCTTTATCAGAATGGGACCTAAAGCCAAATTTTGATTTAGGTTTAATCTCCTCGAACCAAAAGATTATTACTCACTCTCCAGCCCGCTGGGGCCGAGGTTTGGCGCAGCAGCACTCCTGTTGGTGAGCAGCTCGTATTTGAAGCCCACCGTGCGTCTGTTCCGCGGTCCATCACTCTGAGGGCTGGCCTGGAGGTAGATTACGGGCTTGTGAGGTCCGTCTGCCGGGAAGCAGAACACCTGATACTCCGGCCGCCCGCTGTCCGTCACCAGCAGCTGCAGCTGCCCGGCACGCTCAATGAACATGCTGGCTCCGCCGAAGGAGGGAGACGGTTTGATGCAGATGGAGGTGTGCCGGGCGGAGGACAGATTGGGCTCGAGGACCACTCTGAGGGCCTGACCCGGGTAGACCCACCTCACCGAGCCCTTTGTACAGCGTAACCGTACCTGGAGTACAATCCTGGAATCCACGCCAGCTGCAAAACCGCTGGATTCGGAGGGAAATACCAAATCAAATACTGCCTGGCATTGCATGGATGTCATCGCTACTAATAAAAACTAAATGGTTCAATCCTGAATAAATTACTTATTACATATGTTAGATTACATATTAATCTAACAAAAAACTCAAATGGACCAGATTCCAGCTTATTTGTTTATCCCTTCTGCATTAAATTTAAAAAAGTCTGTTCATAAATTCCGACCATCAGATCCGCAGATTTAAATATGAATTATTCATTAATATCTTTTATCTACCAAGCCTGCTATTTTAATCCTCTTAACGGATTGTAAATGTTCTACAAAGCGAACGGTTTGAAAAAATATAAGTTACATCAGACAAGTATCAAAGCTTCTCCCCAATCATCACCCGAGGAGCAACAGTGCACTCAGTGTTTTCAAAAAATCGTTTAAAGAAAAAAATCCCATCTGAAATCAGAGTTCTTACCTTCCAGTCCAGTTGCACAAATCAGCTGCACAGCGAAGAGCCAGAAAACACGTCAAAATAATCAGATTTGGCAACATCTCACCCACACAAAGATAAAAACCCCCAAAGAGGCTGGTAGCAGTGCATGGCTGGAGAGTTTGTCAGTGAATAAACAGAGTGAGGGCTTTCTGCTGCTACAATTTGGGGATTGGGGGGGGGGCATCGCTCATGTGCTCTCTCTCTCTCTCTCTACACAACACTTAGCACACTCTCCCCTCTCTTTGTCAACCTCTAATTAGGAGCGATCCAGTTGTTGGGTACTGCCGGCCAGCTCTTTGTCTTTGCTCTATAAAGACACAATCGGTTTGAAGGCCCTCAGCCATCTGTTAACATCTTTGCGCTTTTCTGCACTGTAATTCATTTACTCCTGAAGTGTTCAGGGTGTATTGTTTAAGTTTTACTGGAGTTCTTAAGTTGTGTTTTGTATCTGACAGCCTGTAGTTCAATTCAAAATGTTGCTTGCTATAAAATTGCTTTCATTTTCAAAAAAATCTTACAGTTCCTGGGAGGGGAAAACGTCTGATTTCAAATCCCTGACTGCGTTAAGAGAAGCCTGATCTCTGTCTTGAAATTCTTTTAGAGGCAGGCCACCTACAAACAGAAAGAGCAGACAAAGGAGGAGGGAAAAAATGCAATGCATCCGAACTTGAGCTTCATCTAGTGGCGGGATGATGCACCGCAAGGTCTCCCCACATCTGGAAGGCAAAGTAAAGCCTGCTGCGGGCTTCTTCTGTAAAAGAGAGCGAGTGCAGGAGCAGGCTGTTCCCCTCCTGCCTCTAATTCTGCAGCTGGGTACAGAGTGGAGTGAGTCACTGAGTTGTCATCAAAGATTCATCCACTGAGGAGCTCTTCTGAATTTTTAACCTGCGGGGTCTTTGTGTTTAAGTAGGTTGGCATCCCTTTAAGGTCCCGCTGGTAGCGACATCTCGTGGACGTGTGCGGAACGTGACAGTGCGGACTGATCCGAGAGCTGGCGCTTCGTCAGCGTTTGTCGAAAACGCCCTGACAGGAGGGGATTTTGACAATGAGTAGAAAGCAGTCACAGGGACAGTCCCGTCAGATGTCGCCTCAGCTGCTGGAGAAGCCGCAAATATGGAGGAATCAAATCATACCCGACATTACAAGTGTGAAAATAGGCTTGATAGTTTTTAGTCCCTGTTTACTATACGCTTTTTTAAAATTGCGAAGTTCTTTTTCTGTTATTTTAAATACGATTATAGAAGTGTTCGCCGCACTTCCGTTTCCCATTTAGATAAGACCTTGTGTGCAGCTTCAGTTCAACATTAGAAAACGTTAAAGAGGTTAAAAACAAACAAACAAAAAAAGAAAAAAAAAGGCAAGAGTCAATTTCCAGGATCGGCTCACAGAGAGACAAAGCTAAAAAAAAAAAAAAAAATGAATGAAGGCTTTGTGTGTGAAAGCGTGACCTCTTACAGTGCAGACTGGATCCGGAGGCCCAATGAACCAAGGTGCTGCATATCATTAATAATAATAATAATAATAATATAAAAACTACATCATCCACACGATCAAGCAATCGCTTTAAATTCGTGCATTTTGTATTTTTTTTTATTTAATTTTAATGAAATGTATTCATCGCTCGTGTTCATTCGGGGCACGGGGTCACGGTGTCTGTGGTCACGTCTGCAGGCTTTATGTCCAAACCACAAATCACTCAAACTAATTACAGATGTGTGTCATTTACTGCGTTTTATTTATTTATTTTGACTAAATAAATTCAAACTGTTAACGCTAACACTCAGTGACTGACTGACAATGGCGTTTAGGCCTCTCTGTGTCCATAACGTAAACGCGGTCTCATTTACTGAGATAATTAATTACAAAAAAGAAAGAAGATGATTCAAAGATTATAACTTTGATTTTTTTTAATTTTTTTTTTATTAAATTTTATTTTTTTGGTCTTAGGTTTTAAAGCTCCACAGTTCATTTTTTACTCTCGAGTGAAACCCTTTTTCTATTTTTTTTCCCTATTGAATTAAATGTAAAAACTAATAATGAAGTCCATGATTTCTTCAGCGTGACCTCAGGCCTTCACAGTATCAAGTGAAGTTCTTGGGAATGTAAGCTCCACTGTTTAGCTGCCCTGACGAAATTTCCAATCAAAATGTTTATTTTTAAACGATAATCAGATTTTATCTGCTAACAACATTTTCCACGCCCATACAGGTCAGTGCTTACAAAAACTTTGTCAGCTTTCACATGTTTAAAGAAGCATTTTAAGATCAGCAAAATATAAAGTCACAATAAACAATTTTATGGAGACACTTCTAAATATGAATCTGTGCATTTCCTCTTTGTCAGGAATGATAAAATAGTACACATTTTATTTATAGTATTTTGGATAATAATACACTCCCACGAATTAATAAGGGAAAATTAATTACAAAAACAATTACATTAACCTCTGATCTTAATTAAAATCGCGGTGTTTTGTTGAACACAGGATGGTGCAAAGCTAAAGCTAGAAATTGGGCTGAATCGCGCACAAAACTTCATCACAATTCAACCAAAACCAACTGTCAGCCAGCGACGAATCGTATTTGGCATCGCTGTCAAAGAATGTTCCAGCTGAATGAATTTTAACCAGCAAAGACTGTGGAATAATTCCACAAAGACCGCGATCAGATAACTCTGTTTATACTTGCAGAGTTTCTGTAAACAGTGCAAAAAGAAATAGTGAGAGCGGGTGGACAGTCAAAGAGCAACAACAGCAACAACAACACTCCTTAAAGTTTGATTTTAATTTCATCAGCAGCGTATTAAATATCGGTATGTACACGTTTGAAAGTTACATAGAAAAAATATAGTATTACAGTAGGCCTGTTTGTTAGTAGCTTGTTACACAATTACCTCCTTGGCAGGTATTAGCCTCCTCTGAACTACATGAAATACTCATCTTTTATCTTTGAAGAAGCCTTTGTCCGTGCTGCTCTCTCTGACGGTGACTGTCAGGAAGTTCAAGGTGACATCGGTTACGGTCACAGTGTCCAGGTGAGCGAAACAGGGGGTCCAGGATGAGGCTGGGTGCTCGGAGGATTCGTGGATGGAATCGGTGTGTGAAGGAGTGACAGCAACTTGTTCCCGGGGCAGAGAGTACTCGTTCGCTGCAGGCCGCTTCATGCTCAAACAGTGAGTCCTGTGCCTCCCCTGCTCGCTTTTGCGCAAATCCGAAGCTAATGCGCACGGGTAAGAGAAGCCCGCGCCCCCCAAATGTCTCTGCTCGCTGTGGGATTTGGGTGTTATGGTGGTTTCCTCCTGAAACCTCTTGGTCAGCTGCATGAGGCAGTGATCTGACGTCTCCCCGTGATGATGCGGGCGTCGGCTGTGGTTAGACGTGGGCTCCTTCATGAACTTCCTACGTTTGGCGTCCGGCTCTGCTGAGCTGCTGCCGTCGTCTTTATCATAATGCATGTGCATTTTGGGTTTGCGTCCTCTCTTTTTGGGGAACTGCTGGGACTCTTGGACCGTCAGAGCAGCTGCTGGAGTTGTTCTGGGCCTTCTCTCCGACTCTGGTGGGCGAATGTGGACACTTTCCCCTCTGTTGACCGCGCTGGGCGGGAAGATTGTGGGAACCACGGTGCGCAAACCCTCCCTGGCCCTCGGTGTTATGATAGGCTCGGGGATGGGATAGGAAACCTGGATCCCTCTGGGAGCCTCTCTTCTAAATTCATACGTCTTTTCTTTGGCTTTGGCTTTGGCCTGAGGAAGCAAAAAAAGAGAAGAAATAAAACCCCAATTACATTTATGACGAAAAGTTTCCCAGAATTGAAAATCTTAAGTTTCTTGAGCAAATGTAAAGTTTTAGAGGCCTTGACCTAAAGTTTCTGTGATTTAAAGGGAATGCAAGGCTGTAAGAATGAAAATACTGTTAATATTCACATGTAAAGTCATGTAAAGTTCTTTGTCCAACATTACATGACCAGAAACCCTTGAGAAAAGAGATCTTTGGAGATCTTTTTTTAAACTTACAATTGTTTTCAAATGAAATAAAACCACAGCACAGTGGCATCAAAGTTTATAGGAGTGCACACATCACTCAAATGATTCAGCCTGTGTACACATGAAGCCACGCCTCGGAAAGACAAGCGAATTAAACGGAATACCCAGAAATAAATATATATATATATATTTTAAAAATAAAACACTCACCTTTAAAAGAAATGTCTCAGGCTTGGGTCCCCTCTTTTTCGGCCCGAACATCTCCCTTTCTCGCTCCCTGAAGAATTTTTATAAATCGTTAAAAGAGTCCGCACGACACAATAACCAATTATTTCTAATTAAGTCAATGATTAAATTGGAACATATCATTTTACTGGACTATGGGCTGAAATTTAACCAGCTTTCATCAGCTTTCACTTGTAAGCTAAATAAAAATCGAATAAAGCAAAATATATATGCATCTGTTTGGGATTTATTTATTTATTTTAAATGGGCGACATCACATCTTGCAGCTAATTAAAGTGGCTCTGCTGACACTTTCCTGTCAAGAATGGGGATGTGGGGCTCATAGATTTAAACCCAGACTAAATGTTTTATTTAAAGTGACACTTTTGAAATGCAAAATGCGCGGTGCCAACTCGTTTCTGCAGGGAGAAGGAGAGAGAGGCCTACTTGCTTCGCTGTCAAACCCTCACCTCTCTTCGAAGGCAGAGAAGAGACGTGCATCCAGAATGTTTTCCTCCGGCTCCCAAGTGCTGTACCTACGTCACAACAACCGAGAGGAGAGGTGTTTGGCGACACACAGACACACACTGAGAAACGATCATTTGTCAATGCGCAAAAACACGCGCTCCTGACACTTTTATCAAAGCAATCTCGCTTTGCTCGCTCTGCAATTACAGACTACGTAGCAGGACAGTGACGCATGGTGAACTCAGCCATTGCTAAAGCTAGTGTGGACTTCAACACATCCCAGCGGGCTGAAAGCGAGACGTGTTCAAACACCTGCCAGGTGCACACAAGCCAGCAGGCGCACGCCACACGGCACCGCCGTACACCGAGTGCGTGAAATGCATTTTATTTTTTTTTTAAAAACAAACCACACATCCACAAAGCTGAGTAACGCCACACTATGTGATGGTGCAGTTGTGCGAGCGGCCAGGATGGAGCGCTGTCCTTCACAGCTTCGGTTATTATACTCACTTCTGAGACCAGCCCTTCCATTTTACGAGATATTCCCAACGACCCTGCAAAAACAGACCCACAACAGAGTCAGGTTATCAAATGTCTACATGTCGACACTGCAAACGCACATGTTTGCGTTAGAGACGCAGAGACACAGCCTGCGGGTGGAGGAAAAAAAAAAACAGCGAATACCCGTCTGATTCGCCGTTTAATGATGGACTCGGCTGCGAAGACGCTCTCACCGACAGCCGAGAGCTCCATGGTTCACCATGCACCTCGTTTATTTCTGTGTTTTTTTTATTATTATTGGCTTCCCCTCGTCCTCTTCGGGTTGTTTAATTCCGCACATCCCATAATACGCAATCTGGGGAGGACGTCATCACGTCTTTTTCTGTTGCCAGGCGCCGCGGTCGGTAGGACGGATCGTGGCGGAGCGCATTGGCTCAGTTGTTGCTACGTGCTCCGGATTTCTGAGTGAAGGGGCGGAGTCCTGTGCTCTGGCTGCTGTACAGGAATGTCTGGCACAGTGGACTAAGCAAAGTCAGAGGCTCTCGGAGCGGGTCTACTGACCTCCAGAGAGGTCCCTGAGGGGGGGGTACAAAGAGCCCCCCCCCCCCACACGGCGAGAAGAAAACGCTGAATTTCACTAGAATAAAAAAGAAACGCAAACAAAGATGGAAGACAGTAACTCATTTTTTTAATGAAAGATTGTATACTTAAAAAACTCAAATAAAGGTGTAAAAAATCCACTAAATAGAAGTCTATAAAAAGCAGACGCATGAACTATTCAGCGCTAAAATAACAGGCTAATAATTATTATGATAATAATGACATGCAGATGCAAATGTATTAAATGAAACCGTATCAAGCTTGAACTGTTACTGTTTTAACTGACCGACAGATCAAAATTGTTTTTTAAATCACCTGTTTATTATAAAAACACAATTTAATGTAAAATGTAAGCAGTGTCGTGTTCACACGCCGAGTCTCTAAAGAAGGTTGTTCCCACTTGTTCCCATTGCTCCGTCCTTGAAACACTTTCACTGTCTGTGTCCATAATTCAGCCAGCATGGCTCAGATTACATAATTAGGATAATAGAAATATTATTTCAAAGTACGAATTTTAAAATTGTCTGCTTTTAGTGGCAATTCCGGGACCTACCCGTGTAAATCTTTATGGCAGAAGAGAAATCTCTGGCACCTAAAATGCAAGACAAAGTCGGTTTGTATTAATTTGCTATTTTAATGGCAACAGTTATGGAAACGATTGTTACAAGAAGATCTAAAGAGTAGGAAGAGCAAATTTACGCTTTAATTTTAAGTTCTGCAAATCAAAGTACGCACAAGCAGCAAAGCATCCTATCAGAGTTTATCCTGGGAAGATATGAGAGGAAACAACATGTCAGGAACTTTGAAACTTTGCGGAGAAAAAACTGTCCAAGTGAAATTTTACTGGGTACAAGACTTGATGCCAGTTAGTAAAGTTTATACAGCGCGAATCAAAATGTGCTTCACACCAGGTAAAACCAGTGAAACATCAAAAATAAAAACATCAGATCAAGAGGAAAATTGTCACCATGAGACATCATTCAAAAAACAAACAAACAAAAAAAAACCCTAATAAAAACTGTATGTATTAGGAATGCCACCAGTTTAAAAAATGACTCTTCAGCTGCTTTTTCAGCAGCAAGCGAGTTCCAAAGTGTGACGATCACGATGGCAAAGACTCTGTTACCTGATTTAGGGATGCACAGAACACCTCAACAAACTAAATTACATTTCCAGTTATTTAAAATAATGCACACAAACTCTTACATACTCTGTCTATAATAATAATAACAATAATATTAATAATAAAATAATTTTTTAAATGGCTTCATTTCTTCTTGGACAGATCAGCCATTTATTTATTCATTTATTTAATTTTAAATAATTACTTAATGAGAACATAAAATCATTTTTAGTTATTAAAGAAATTATCAGAAAAAAATGCAGAAATTGTTGACTTTATTATTATTATTATTATTATTACATTTTCTGGAATATCTTTAATATTTTTGAATGTGATTGTAACATTTATTCTGAGTATTGATTACTGGGGCAGGACTGTGCCTTCCAGTTGTATTTTCTGTGGGGCTCAGGTCTGTTCGTTAAAATAATGCATGAAAATAAAATTAGTTTAAATAATAATATTAATAATAATGCATTTGGGCTTCTCTTACATGAGTGGGTTTTTATTCTCACAGTGAATTGTTATCACAGTGAATTGTTAGGCCATCCACGCGTGTCTTTCTGCTGTCAGTCAGAAGGTTTCCAGATCTGAAATGTATTCCGTGCAGTTTATTTCACTGCAAAAACACGAGCACGGTGCTTGAAATGCGCAATTTTCGTTCCAAAATTCTGCGACTTTTTTCCTCCTAAAGTTTATCTATTAACATGACGAACAGGCAAAGCTGCACAACCTGCTCAGGCCTGCGAGAGTGTATCAGTTGAATAAATGAAGCAAGTCTCTGCACGGATTATTTGACATTAAACCTTCATGCTGATGTTGCGTTTGGCTGTGTGCGCGCTGCTGATTTGGTTTGATTGACATTTTTTGGTCCATTGGCAATTTTTTTTGTCTTTAAGACTCTGCTTCTTCCACAGATGGACTGATCATGAAATTTTAAGATGATTAAAAATATTATCTGCAGAGGTACAATCTCTCTCTATTTATGTATATGTATGTGTATTTGTGTATACATTTCGCCCCTGATCTGTGATCTTGAATTTTCGGATACATGAGCACCTCAAACAACACATCAAGTGAAACTCATGGAAACAGGAGGACAGAGGCGGACAGATGTTGAATTTAATTGAATTTATGTGAATCACTTAAACGTTTAATCTCATGTTTGGGACCTACTGAATGAAATCAACCCCCCTCTAAAAAAAAAAATCAGGAAGGAGGCACTCAGGCTGCTCTGAGGAGAGGTGCAGCACCAATTTGTCCGTCTTTATTCTCGATCGTCTGAGAGATCGTGGATGATTGGCTGATAAACTTGTGCTACTGTCTGTTTTTTCTCATCTTCTTTTTTAAAATTTCCCAGCAGTGGAGCAGACAAAGGCGGGAGCGCAGCGGACAAAAGATGCGTTGTGGCTGCCGTCGAAATATGAACCACCATTTTGATAGTCATAGCCTGTAGACCGACATTTCCTGTCGGTACTAGAGTGGCTGTACAGCCTGCACGGCTTCTGCAGAGGCAGAGAGCGGACTGGTGCGTGCTGACAGGAGGCAGCCGCACATACAGACACGTTGCTGCTTCTGCGGCTCTCCATATTTGGCTGCGAGTCGGTGAAAAGTGGGTCTGCAGGAGCCGCAATGGCGACAGCCGTACATGAATAAACAGAGCTGGCTCTGTGAGAACATTATTGGCTCTCTGGTTTCTGGGCAACTGCTGCGCACAGCTCGCTCCTCGCTGTCCTACTTACCGGGCGACATTTTCTGCTCAAGGTGGCTGCTCAGATGTTTAAAAAAAACAACAAAAAAACCCACAAGCGAGAAGATGTGAAGTCGTGTGGCTTTGACCTGCAGCCTGAATCAGACTTGAGCGCATGATTTGAATTAGAAAGCATTATCTACAACAGCCCGACAAACGCAACCGCAGCTCCATGTCTAATTTCTCACCAGAACATCTTTCAGGTTTTTTTTTTAAGGTGGGGGGCTATTTGTGTTTTAATTGCCCTTTTGAAAGGAATGAGCCCCATTACAAAAAAAAAGACGCTTAAGGAAAATTTTAAAAAGGGAGAAAATGAAGAGCCTTCGCTTCTATTTTGAATCCCTTCACATTTCTGTCGTTTCTGGGGTGTCGCAGGCCTCCAGCGGTCCACGCGCAGGGATTTAAATTAGAGAAGTGATCCCTGCTGCTCGCGCACTCCTGCGAGGCTGCACTGCTGAGATGAAACCGACACTGTGTGCAGGCTGCTGGGTACGACGATAAAGGGGGTATGTGAAACATCACACTTGGTCTATAAATATGTTCCCCTGTTAAAACATGTTTCAGTTTCCTATAGCTGCTGATGCATGACTGGCTCACAGGTTCAAAGCCACGGAAGGCCTGTAGAGAGAGCCTCGCGCATAGAGAGAGAGAGAGCGAGAGAGATTTCAAAGGCCAGGGTGGAAAAAAGCTGCATGAAATATATAAGATATAGGAAAATATCGACTAAGCTTCACCACTCTGAAAACAGAGTATGCGTTTATATGCCAGTTTCAGTCGACCGCACACCTTCCTGTGGGCCTGTTAGGATTCATCGAGCATTTGAGACTTCAGCAGGTCACCCCAGCTCCCCAAAATGGCCACAAATACATTTCCAGTTCATCCACAAATAAATGATTCCTGGATAAATAAATAGTAACTCATAATTTATTGCCCGCTTTAGCTGAAAGTCTGGTTAATTAAGTCTATATTTCAAGATTATTAAGGGGCCATTTCCAAAACGAAATCTCAGAGAAGGAGGGGGAAATGGCCTGCTTTAGAGGAGAAATGTTCGATAAAGGTTTATGGGAGAGTGTCATTTAGACCGGAGGTGAGCTCATTCTTGTAAAAATGCCAGCAGATTACCTCCTCATTATATGCGTCACCTATCGTGCCTGTAGTCTTCCACCTACGTAGGTGGAAAAAATGCATTTGTTTACCAAAGAGGTTGATTTTTTCCGCTCTGAAAATCAAGAAACTGATATAGTTGGTCTCCTGAAAACCGACTCTAAGTTGGCATTAATGTCAAGATTACAGGGCAGCTAGTTCGTCCCCCCCCAAAAAATAATAATAAAAAATAGAAGAAAGCGACGTTAAATGGTTCACTTTGCTCCGGGTGCACTTTTAATTAAACCTGGCAATAATATATTAATTATTAAAGTAATTAAAGGACTTCACATGACTCGTTCTGTAACCATAGAGCACCATTGTGGCCCTCTTTTGTAGGTCTTGTCTCATTTCCTTATATGGTTGTTTGATTTTGATCAGTCAGCTGTCACTGACAGACAATGACTTGACTAAAAAAACAACCAAAAGACACCTCACACATTTCTCCGGGCCTTTCTGTTTGTCACACCATGCAAATGTTATCCCTCTAATCAGTTTGTAATCCTCTTATGACAGAGTACATTGTTTCTCCGTACAGTTTCAGACCTGGCTCCAGGCTCCCCAGGCCTTCATAAAGTCTAGAAGAGGCCCACAGAGTTTGAAGGTGTCAAGAAAGGTCAGTGTTTAGAGATGATTCACAAAAAGTCGTGCACTCGAATATCACTCCCGCTTTGCATGCACGGCCCTTTCTGTGTGAGCGCAGACTTGTCAGTCTAAACTTTACTGTATGATGACAGTGCACAAAAACTTGCTATGTCATTGTGCCGCAGGCCACACAGACCTGTTTTACAGCAAGCTGGAAACACTATAAAGCCTCCTAGCAGACAGGTTTTTTTCAAACCTCTTATTGTTGACGTCCTTTCCTTTCTACATTGTGCTGGACGACACAATGCAAAACAGCATCAGGCCAAATACCCTCCATGAAGACTTTCTTCTTGATAAAATCTAAGAATTACATAACCTCCTTCCTTCAGCAGTGTTGTATGTTTACATTCCTGCTCTGGATCAAGCTGCTATAGAAAAATAATTCTTGGGTAAGGTTTTAATAATACAAGTGACCGGTGGCAGTTGTGCAATACAGAGGGCTCTTTGTGCGGGGTCATTAGTGATTATGCAACATGATCTGTTTTCCTATTTTTTTTTTGCTTAACAACCAAGTTAATGTTTCTAAAGTTTAACGCTTCATTCTGTCCAAGCGTGAGCCAGGAGGCTTCAGACAAACTGCAGGGTGAGATCGATGATACGCACGGCGGTTTTTACTGGAACTCTAAAGGGCAGCCGTGAAACGTTAGCTCATAAAATGAAGCCCGTTCAAAGTATAAACTGACAGCCCTCCCAGTTTGCCCCCAGCAGATATCAGTGCCACACATCAGAGGTCAAATCTCTTTCTTTATTGTGAAACATACCAGTCAGTAAGCTGCGCCAACAGCTGTAAGTCAGCCAACTCCGGGTATAACATACTTTATAACAATCATTTTGACTTTTGAAATGAGTGCAAGAAGGAATGAACAGAGTAAGGTGAAAGGAGGGGACAGGAAGAAGTAGCAAACAGACTAAAAATCATCCGAGAGGGTGAAACTCTTCAGTGGATTCACGCAGCTTCTGATGCAGCAGACATCTGGGAAATGCTTCTCGAACGACATGTTCAGTGTCAATAAATATGCACTCTTCATTTTTAACATTATAGCATTTTTAGCATTCTCACTGGCTTTAAATGTGCATAAGACAGCCGTTTAGACTCAAATGTAGGGTACATCCAACAGCTTTAACATTTGAATTCTCAGCAGCATAGTCAAAACAGCTCGCACTCATCGGATTGCATGTAACAGTATACAAAGTCAGTCTCGTAACTCACATTTAATCTCTGTAGCATACTCATTTATGACCCTGGCAGCTTTCTTTTTTCCTTGTACAACAAATAGTCCTCACTTGTACTCCTCAGATCATAGGATGAGCTTTGAAAGCAAAATGAGATGAATGTTGTAAATCAGTGTGACGTTAAGCCTTCTAACAAGACTAGCAGTGTTTTAAACTCCAGCAATATATCAGCAGTATGGTAATAAACCCCAATCTAATCAAGGGGGGTGGGGGGGTGATCTTGACGGGAAGACACGTTTGATAAATGACACCATCTTCTTCATGTGCAACCGGCCTTTAAAAGTCTACATGTTATTTATTTATTTTCCTAAAATGATTCTTAAGTGGGAGAATGTGCAATATATTAGCAGATTGTGCAGGTTGCACCGGCTGCTGACTGCTTTTGCAGCGTCCCAGTGAAAAGAAAAGGCTGGGAACATAACTTAAAAGCCGGCGTTGCAGCTGAGTGTGTCCCACTGTTGCCACTGTGTTTACACAGTTTTCAGACGCACCTGCTTTCCAAATTTGCATTTCATGGGCAATCATAATCCTTAAACCAAGCTGCAAACAAAACAAGCCATTTCAGTGTCAGGGTATTTGTCTGGGATTTAAAAAACCCCCACAAAAAACAAAGAAAAATTAAAGAGACTAGCCGTTCCTCTGGTAGTAATGACACAAGTAAACGTGTGAAAAATGTAATTAAGTGCTTTCGAATTGATCTTTGATCAGCATATACTCAACAACGTCCTCTCTAGCTTCTATCAGGACCGAAATAAGAGATACTGTTAATACAAAAGACGTATAAACCTTCATACATCTCGGGTTATAAGTTTGGTACAGGTATGAAACAACAGCAAAAGTTTCCCATCAAGCTCCGTATGACAAATTAACAGATTTTAAACCAGAAATTATTTTCTTTTCTCGGTGGAATATTTCCACCTGAATGTATTCGCTCAAATCCTCGAGGGCACTTTCTTGGCTATGACGTCACAGAGAGGAGTTACAGTATAAAACATTATAAGAAACATATTGAATTTTCATGATAAATTATAAATTTCCATATATACAAAATTCTGGTGTTTTTCTTCTTTTTTTTCTTTCTTCTTCTTCTTTTTTTTTTTTAAACATATGCACATATGAACAGGATCATCCAATTGGTCAACACTAGTCCCATTTCTAGTCCCATGTCAATAGTTTCTTAAAAAGAAACGTATTCCTTGAAGGTTACAGTGAGACTGTTTGTTGTGATGTCAGTGATGATGATATTTCCCATAAAAGGGGAGATTTTTTTAACAGGCGCTTCTTTAGATGCCTCCGTGGATATCTGCGTGTCCTCTGTCACAGGAGGTGCATCTTTGACAGCAGGCTCTGGCTCCGGCGGCGTTTCTGCTTGAGCTTGCTTCTTGGTCTTTGGGCAGCTGAGGTCCATCGGCTCCTCTTGACTACCCAAATCCTCGTACGTACATACACTGCTCTGGCGTGGGCCGTTGCAGTGGAGGTCCATAGGTTTATCCTGAGGTGGCGTGACCACAGTGCTGGGCACGCTGAAGCTCCTGGAACTCAGGTAGATTTTGGATACGCTCCTATCCTCCACGGGATCGGAGAGCTTTCTCTTGCGGTCAGCGGGAAAAGAAGGGATCCGGATCTGGTCGACAGCTGTTGGCGTTGGAATGTTGGTGTCAACAGCCCAAGAAGTCAGAGGAGAGCTAGCGGTCAGCTGTAAGGGTAAATCGTCCGGTAAATCAGCTTGACCACGAGCCACTTCGGTGTTGTATTCCTCTGCTGTGCTTGGTGAAGGTTTGGAGAAATGCCTGTCCTTTGGGGAACACTTTATAGGATGCTCCACTACAGAGAGGGAACTTCCATTACAAATCTCTTTGGGGATACCGTTCTCCAGGTGCTCCTCCAATTTGGTTGCATGTGCTGGGTTGTTTTCCGACGTCTTCATGTTTTGGGGTTTGTCTTCCCTCGATGATTCCCCGTGTTTACCCTTTGCACCGTGAACCTTGTTACTGTCCATATATTTGCTCATGACAATAACAATACGTCCATTCTTGTTTTTATTCTTGATTATCTTCATTTTGCTGCTAATAGCACTCGGCAGGGTTGCATCCTTGGGATTGGGCTTAAGGGCGTGCTCACTCTCTGCCTCTTTAACAGCCGGTTTCCTCACTTCCACGGCCAGCTCCTTGACTTTGCTCAGGCAGCCTGTGTCTTTATCACGGATCCACTTCTGCTGCAGGGCCAGAGGTAGGTTCCAGCCTGGATTTGCAGGTTTACTCGCTGCCTCCTGAACTTTAACCACCTCTTTGAGCCTAGAGGCCTGCGTGTCGTACATATTTGGGTCAGGCTCATAGTGGTGGTGCTTCTTGCTGTTTAGCTGATAGATGAACTTCTTCTTGTTGTTGGCCAGCTGGTCACAGGGGACCTCCTGGCTGCTGGGCTGGTACTGATGGTGCTTCTTGCTGTTCAGCTGGTATTGCTGAGGCTGGGAGCGCTGCTGTGCCTGAATGGGATCAGACTTCAGGTTGCCTTCTGCATCCTGAGATGTTTCTTCAAAACCAGCAGGAATGCTTGATCTTCGGGCAAACGAGGGCACCTTTAAGAAGAGATGAGACTCAATTCAGCAATTTACCCACATTTAGACAAAGCTTGCACTGTACTCCACAATACGGTAACAAAATAAAGAAAATGTGAGAAAACTGACTGAAATTCTGGGATTGTTTAAAGTAAAATTAAAGCTCTTAACCAGAGAAGGGTTAAGTAACATACCGACCTTATTATGGAATCTCCGCTTATTTGGCAACACTAAAGGGAAGTGCTTATAACAGCCAAAATGCTTGTGCAAGATTTGTTTTCAGAAGTAGTAGTTTTTCTAAACTGCTCCACCCAATTTGTCATGCATATTTTTTAAAACTGAAAACTGAACTGAGTACACTAAGATAGCATCATTAAGACATTAGTCATAACAGAATTGTGTGGTCAGGCTTGACAAAGGGGTGACTGTACCTCAGGAGGTGGAGCAGGTCATCTAATAATAGGAAGGTTGGTGGTTTGAAGTATACTGAAACCCAAGTTACTCACCAATGCTTTCACTGGACTATGAATGTGTGTGTGGAAGTACAGCAGCAAAGCGCCACATAAGAACCAGTCCATTTACAAAGCCGTTTGTTCTTTTATGGGTTGGGCATAAAAAATAATAAACTAACATTTGTTGCTGGAAGACCTAATATTAAAAATTATAAAACCTATCAGGGATCGAATAAAACTATCCAACAAGCTCTCAGCTCACCGCCACCCTCCCACCATGTTGCCCCCTCCTGCTTTGCCAGTACAGGCCGACCATGCTTACGTCAGAGACGCGGTAGCCGAATGGTGCCGATGATTTGACTATGACCTCAGGTCAGTGAAGTGCCACCTGACGTGTCACGCTCCATCTCAGATTGTCGGCCACGTGTGACTCTGGCAGGATGGTATGCCTCTTAAGGAGTGACAGTCCATAACAATCAGCTCTGAGTCGCTCAAAATATATAATCACACTTGGCTCAGGTCATGTAAGCTCAGGCCTTTAAATGCCTGAGCTGAGGAAATTAAAGCGGAATGCTACTTTGAACCATATATTTTCGTCTTGGGATAACAAATGGCAACATGAAAGAAAACATTTCCACTGGTGCTGATTCACTTGGTTCAAAAAACAATGAAAA
The DNA here is from genome assembly GCF_036321145.2 of Pelmatolapia mariae. Classification (NCBI taxonomy): domain Eukaryota; kingdom Metazoa; phylum Chordata; class Actinopteri; order Cichliformes; family Cichlidae; genus Pelmatolapia; species Pelmatolapia mariae. Next base: position 19,497,607 of record NC_086230.1, read on the forward strand.
AAAACCCCTCAGGCATAAGACCCAGTTTCAGAATGAGTGAGGAGTGAAATTCAGCTGTACCCTGCCCCCCCTCCTCCCACTTAAAAAAAAACGAGAGAAAGAAAGCAACACCGATAACAAGACAGCAGCTCTAGCACACCTGACAGTATCCCTCCTGTTTAAGCCTTTGACAGATTCAGTGGAAATGTTTCTACGGAAACCGTGTTGTGATGACTCATACAATACCTGGAGCAAAAGATGTTTTGGTTTCGGCCCACGTTTTCGATATCCCATCAGCTGCTCTTGCCTCTCTCTGTGAAAACAAAGAATAATGGCATTAAATCTCATGCAACATGCCCGCCTCCCATAAACATATAAAATACTTCATTTCCCAGACATCTTTAGAAACCTACAGGTCTGACGCTTGAATTATTCAAGGTCAGAAGTGGAATTTTGATTTAGAGGACTAATGAATGCCCGCATGTGACCCACTGCAAAGCATTATGGTCCTTATTTGCATAGCTCTCCATGGTAATCGGTCCATTCCTTATTCTCATTATACTGAAGAAATTCAATTAAGGCTACAGCAGGGAGAATCTCAAACATCCTCCCTCCTACAGCACACCCTTCCCTCTCCTTACATTCAATCTCTAATTAGGGTCATGAGGTACAAATGAAAAGGGATAAATACTACATTGTGGAGTACATCTGGGATACACCCTAATGCCAGGCCTTGTGCAAGACAACGCCTACACTTTGAAAGTGCAGGGTGAAGAGTATCAGATTAATAACAAACATCTACTGGAGCTGTTTTTATTGAGGGAGGAGATGCAGACGTGTGTTTTTGTAGTTGCACTGGCTAGACCAGGCCCGGTCTATGAAATATTGCTCCCTGATATAAACGTCTACTCATCACTTGGCTCATAAATAACAGCAGTGGGCGAAGGCCGGCTGTACACAGGCGTCACCAGGCGCGAGTAAAGCCAGCCTATTGTTGCTACAGATGTTCAAACTATCGGCGCTGCCAGAAGATTGCCACAATAAACAGTCGACGCTGTTATAATGTGTATGATTTCAAAAAGGCGACTAACGGGGTGACCCCTATTCACAGAAGATTTGGCAATTACAGACTCCCTCGTTGAATCCCATCCCCCATCCACTGGGAGCAGAGAGGAATCCACACACACACACAGCGCAGAGGCAGCACTCCATGACCATCAGCACACAGCCACACACACACACACACACAGAACCAGGCAGGCGGGCAAGCAGGCTGTGGGGGAATATGAGAGCGGTACACTGGAAACGTTGAAGAGCGCTGCGTGTCAATTAGCCTTTTCAGAAAAGCAAATTCCTTTCCCCAGCCATCATGTCTTTACCCAGTCCCATGAGCTGCCTCCTGGTCTACAGAGAGAGAAAAGATCTCAGGGGCTGCATGGGTCCAGCAACCCAGACAAGATGTAGTTGTTTATACGCTGTAGAGTTTGAATGAACTAACATCTCCACCTCTTAGGTAGACATTGACCCGTTCTTGATTGTTTTACGGGCCTCTGGGTAAACCCAGATTGATAGCAGGCTGTCAACACAAGCATCCAAGGTCCAAAATGAAGATAATTTCATAGGATGTGTCAAAACTGAATGCTGAGCAGAAGCCAGCCTAGCCTTTTGGCAAACTAATAGTGAGGAGAATCCCATCAGGCAGCAGTGTGGCCCTCCTCACATCGAAACCCACAACAAACCTGCTGTGCTCATGTCCTGAACACTAGTCACACTCTCCACAGTGCAGCTTATCCTCTGGCTCCTGACTGCACAGCAAATTAACGTGTAAAACATCATCACGCACAGATTACACTGCCTTTTAGCTGTCCTTCATGCATTTTGTGGCAAATGCAGCTTTTCCTGTTTTCTCTGTTAGATTGGCCAATGGCCATCCTTGTAGCTCTCCAGGCTAAAAATAACAACAAAAAAATCACATTATGTTAGATTTTTATAAAGAGAAAAGGGAGGTCCTCCTGCAGATCCCTTCAGTCCATTACCACGATTGAGGAATTATCACTATCATATCCCTAGAGTGTTTACCCCACGGAGAAAAGGGGGTGGGGGGTTAGCGCTAGAGTTACTAGCGCGCCCCTCCTCCCATGCCCTTATATGGCCATGGCTGCACTGGAGGCTGAGCGGCCTCGTCCGAAGTCCACGTCTCTCTCACCTGTGTTGAAACGCGACGAGGAGGCGCGGGTCAAGGATGTTTTCCTCTGGCTCCCATGTGTTGTATCTGCAGAGAGGAGCAAACAACTGTCAGAAAGCTGGCACGTGCAGCCTGGCTTTTCCACCCCCAACTGACAGGCGCACAGGCCTTTGCCTATGACACACACACACTCCCACATCTTCACAACTAATGTGCAGTTAGAAAGGAAAGATGTATCCAGATCTCCAGTGTAATGTAAAAACAAATGATTCCTGCTTTGTTTTGTTTTTTTCTTTTACTGTTATTAAATCAAGATGATCGAATCTGTAAGGAACCCCGCTAAGTCGCAGTGCCCGCTGCAGGTTACCAGTCATGGGGACATCCACTGGCAGAGGGGGAAAAATGTCAAATAGAAAGCGTCTGTGTGAGCTCTCCAAACGCTTCTCCAGCACCAACATGCAGTCGGCCATTTTAGCACTCCTGTCTCGTAAAATTCGCTGGCAGAGCAGAAATAATTAAAACGGGATTACATGGCTGTGCCTAGCCCCCCCTTCCCTCGCATAAATTAGTGAAGGCATCCGCGGATACACTGAAACGCATACCGACCGCGCTCTTCCAGCTTCTACACACACTCACGCGCGCGCGTACAAGTCACTGTGCACGCTCGCCCTTCATGGTTTGCGTTTTTTTAAGTAACAACACTTGATCTTGTGACATAATATTGAAATGCATCGTTTCGATGCAGAATCGCTGGACATGCATTAGAAAGCGTGCAGTAAGACTTACTTGGGAGACCAGCCTCGCCACTTGACCAGGTACTCTATCTTGCCCTGTGATGGTGGAGAAGGAGAACATTTTTTTAAACCCGACATTTTCATCGTCCGCGCTTTTTTTTAACCCCCATTTCTTTCCCACAAAGACGCTTCGTGTCTCTTTACCTTTCGTATGCGCTTCTTTTCGATGCCCTCCACCGCAAAGACGTGTTCTCCAGCGGCAGGGAGCTCCATTCTCGGCTCAATCTTATCGAAAGCGGACGGGGAGTAGGTGTACTGCTGGCTACGCACCGTCGATGTGCCGTCCGCTCGGTGCGTGCTGTGCGCGCTTGGTAGTTTTCCAGTTGTATCCGAATTCAACTGTATCCCCCCCACCCCACCGCTCTCCCTCTCTCTCCTTTGCACACTCCACGGTCTTGGTACTGAGCGTACAGATATTCACAGTAGTGCGGCTGCGATCAGCTCTGTTCGTGCAATAGCTTCAGCTCGCCGTGTGACGTCAGGAGGGGAGGGGGGCAGTGTGGATTGGGGGACCTTGCAGAAAGGTTGGGGGTTTTTTTTTATCCCGAGCGTACCGGACGGCGGGACGAATGTTTGGGAATTCAAATCAATCCCAACTTTATCGTCACGAGCACGAAACCCGCCCCTGCAATGGTGCTAATGTAATGCTTTGCTGTCAAACGTAAAAGTGGAGAAGCTCGTGGAACACTCCAGAAGCCACTAAAATCACTTTGAATGTCTTTTATTCAAGTACACGTCACGCACAGGTGTAGGTAAAAGGCAGACTCGTTTGCATCAGCCATGCTGCTATTAAAATGAGCGCGATACTCCAGCAGAAATTAAGTGATCTGTTTCCAGCAGCATCGGAGCAGTCGTGTAATACTGCGCGTGATGGGGCTGAAATTCCGTTTAGGCGCCTGTTTTTCTGCTGTGGAGCAAACACTGGTTTATCAAGAGACCAGTCTATAAGCGCGGGAACAAAGGTGGGCCCTGACCTTTTACGCAAGAGCCCAGTGTCACCAAAGCTCGGGCCATCACCCCACATCAGACAAGCTGACTAAGTTATTTAAAAGTAAAAGTTCTCTTTTTATTTTCTATCCCTCTCCGTGAATCAGCACAGTTGTAGATGTGCACAGTGGAGCTTTCTAACGGCGCTGTGCAAATATAGGTCACACACACTCAGATAGTCAAACCAGTGCCATGTTCCCTGGGCTCAGTGCTGTTAATTTGACAAACGAGAAAGAGGTTGCTGTGCAGCTTTTACTCTACCTGTGACAACTTTAAAGCAGTCGAATCAGCTCCCACAGCCCCTGATTCGACCCCCTCCCCCCATAAAACACCACGATAGCCTTTTATATCTTGAAATATTGGCCGTATCTACATAAAGACAATTTAAATCAAGCAGCATAAACCACATGGGCAGTGAGCATGTTTTCTGGGCTGTAAATGTCATCCACGTTTAGTCAGCTGATTTATATGGACTTTATTAGAAACACGAGCCCCAGTGCACAAAAATACAGTTTTTGTGCGTAAATTGTGATCGCCACAAACGGTAATCAGCAAAAACGGCAAATTTCGTTTGTGTGCGATGAGCCGATGCTGCCATAAAGAAACTAACAAGCCGAGAAAGCCGAAGATTTTCTCGCTTCGAAAAAAAAATTCAGCACCACAAGGGTTAAAATGAAGCCTCTAAGCAGAGCGGCAGCGGACAGCCTATTAAATACAGGCACGATATATCTCTGCCCTGCCATATAAGGTAATGGCGCAAAAGCGCCGAAATATCGCATTTTACACTCTTTAATTCCCGAGTTTGAGCCCTGAAATGTGTGCTGGAGGGGGTTAAGAGCCAGCCCGTCACAAACAAGCAAGATTAAAGCCGACTATTTATGCGCTATTCCCGTTTTTTCTCCATGCCCTTCATCCGCGGCCAGGGAGCGTATACGCCCTGCTTCCCTAGCAACAGCACGAAAGGGGAGAGAGAGGCAGAGACACGGAGGGGGGAGAGAGAGTGAGAATTTAAGTTTGTGACAAACAAACAAAGGTCGTGACAAAATGACACGAAAGAATATTGTTAATCTTTTCTGTCGAATCGAAAAGCGCCTTCAAAATCGTCGAGCTCCAAACTGCACAGACCAAAGGGGGGGGGGGGGGGGAACACAAATCTGGGAGCTGTACAGTCTTCGCAGTCAGCTCTGTTTACTCAACAGAAACCCAAAATACAAATTATCTATCATTTTATGTTTGTACCGGCGGGAGGGACGCCTGATGTCTGCGTCAAGACAAAGACATTCATTTAGAAAATCCTCTGACTCTGCTTGTCGGGGAGATCTGATCACAGCGCAACATCATGTAACCTGAATATATTTCACAATGAGTCTGCAATCAGTGGGCTTCATCTCAGTGGGATTTAATAATCGCGCATTATTCTGAATTAAAACACTGTTGCCAGCACCAGGAATGACACTTTTATTATTTTTACAGATGTGTGAGGATTCTTTTCTTTCTTTTAGATTTTTCCCCTCCCACACGAGCTTGAGCTCACTTTATGTGGACCGGTGTGAATGTTTTATCACAGCTGTGATTTCCATTTGTCCCGAAGAACTGTGGTAATTTTTCTGATCACTTTGGAAAGTAATCACATGTAGATCGAATCGTTTACAGCGCCACAGCCGCGTGTTCTTGTTTGGAAATGAGAAGGTTTCTGGTGTTCCACTCGCTCCCCGCTCCCCGTGCCCTCTCAGGAATGCGCTCAGGTGAGCTCATGCCCTGTTGCACTTGTTCACCTGTGACTTTTCAGAACGAGATAAACGTCGCTCCGTGGAAATCGACCAGGTTTCGAGGGCAGATTCGATTGCCGACAGTGAGAAAAAAGAGAGAGACACAGAGAGAGGGAGAACTGAACAGGCATGACTGCCAAATTTAAAAAAAAACAAAATATACGAAAAAGTGAGCGAGTATTGCCAAAGGAAGGGCAATCAAAATCTACCGATGCCGATTCAGAGAAAAAAGAAAAAAAAATTACAGGTGGGATAAGTTTGTGTTGTGAGTCTCTGAATTTTATCCAGGAAAATGCGTCATAATAAACACCAAACGCGCCCAAGCAGACTGCACAGTCAACGCTGTTCTTATACATTTTTTATTAATTAAATAATTTCATTGTTAATAGTTCAAAATTTATGGACTTGTTTTTTCCTTTTTCTTTCCTTTTTTCTATTTTCTTCTTTTTTTTTCTAAGCACCAGAGTGTTTGCAGAAACCCCTCTCCACGTTTATTTTGTCCTTCCTGTGGCCCGTCAAGGTCAATCGAGCCGTTATCTAAAACACGAGGATAAACTCAGGGTCAGCCAGTCTGTTTTTTATCTCCTGTTTGAAGGGACTCTTTTCAAACAACCTATGGCGTCATCCGCAACAAGGCTCTTCGTGCCACTGGTTCAGATGATTACTCAGCAGTGAGAGAAAAGAAACATTTTAGGAAACGTGTTTATGGGGGGCTACTTTTATATCAAAACTACAAACTTTTTTCTTTTCTTTTTTTTAAATTAGAGGAGGTGTTGTGATAATCCTGAGTGGGAATTCTACAGAGGGGGGAAAACAGGCAAGATGCAGAAACTACATGGCTGTGAAGATGTAAGAATGTTTGTGGAGTGTGTGTGTGTGTGTGTGTGTGTGTGTGTGTGTGTGTGTGTGTGTGTGTGTGTGTGTGTGTGTGTGTGTGTGGGAGGGCCAGGGTCAGGTAAAGTCGTGATCTATGATCTTTAGTCCAGCCTCAGCAGGAAGCATAGAAAGCTGAGTCTTCTGACCTTTTTTCTATTGCAACACCAATTCTTTCATCATTTTCCCTTTCCCCCCCTCTTTCACACACACGCACACACACTCTGCATACACACAGCTGGCTCACTCGAGGAGCAATCCACAAAATGGTGGCTCTGGGTAAGCCAGGAGGCCTTTCCTCCTTGGCACCTGCCACCCGCTGCACCAGGGCTGCCAGCTGAGGGAATCGAGAGAAACGAGAGGAGGGAAGGAGGTAGCTGGGAACTTGTGACTGTTGCAGTGTTCAGGAAAAAGGAAAAAAAACGTTGCAAAAAGATGGAGGATGGAGACAGCAGAGAGGGACGAAGAACCGTGGCCAAGCATCTGATTCATTCCTCCACAGAGGAAAAGAGAAAAGGGTTGATTGGTTTAAGGGACGGAATACAAGGACAGAGTGGAGAGGAGGAGAAGGAGGATGAGGGGTGGGGGGTATTGCAAAAATGTTTAGAGGGCCTTCAGCCATTCTCAGAGTGCTCAGCAGGCAGTCATTAAGCTCCGCTATCAAACAGGCTGATGTGGCAAGGACGTGCAGATGAAACAAGAACGGCGAAGACAGAAGAATCAGGGTCACGCGCTGTTGCCGAAAACAGATTATGAAACCTCCAAATGACTAAAACAAAGGCTCTTTAATTGGCTACTGTAAATATGTGCTGTGATTCCCAAACGCGAGTCTGTTCGGGGATAATTACGCTGTTACAAAAGCTTTCTCCTTTCCAGTACCTGCATCCCCTTCTGCTTCAAGTGCTAACACAGAAATCTCCCCTTTCCTTTGTCTGCCCCTGACATATGTTTAATTATGATAATTGTAACAAATGAAAGCTATTAGGAAGTCATTCATCTTGCAGATTTTAATGCGCTATGAGGAACGGGTGGGGAGATTTGTGTGTGTGTGTCTGTGGTAGCTGGTGAAGGGTGGGGGGGCAACGGAAATTCCTCCTCCAGTGTCATTGTCACGGCCATTGTTGCGCCGAGGGGTGCTCCTCTGCCAGGGTGGCCCCACCGCCACCAACACCCAGCGACCACCCTCCTTTCCTCTCTCCATCTCCATCACTTCTTTTCCTCTCTGCCCCCCCCCCCCCCCCCCCCCCCCCCACTGGCCTCCTTGCCTGCGAGGTTGCCGTCGTGTGGGGTTCACACCCTCCCCTCAACTCCACCGCCATACACTTTCCCCATTGATCCCCCGCCTCCTCCCTACCCAGGAGCCTGAGCAATAGGTGGGGGAAAGGGAGCCTGGGAGAGATAGGAAGGGGGGCATAGAGAGGAGTAGGCTTCCAGGGGGTTGGTAGGGGTGAGGGCCAAGGCCAGTGGAGGAGTAAGAAAATGAGGAGGGGGAGGAAGAGGAGGAGGAAGGGGGTGGTGCAGTGGAATTCTAGCAGACTGTAGCTGAATACAGGACTTGTCGATACTGTATTGAGCTGCAGCGCCATAGGCGAGGAGAGGAGCGAGGACGTCAGGCCGCTAACAGGGACGCACCTTTGTGTTCTAGCACATTGCCACAAATGTGCATTCAGAATGCTGCAGAACGCTGGAATCTCTTGTTCACTACCATCGGCGACAGATACTCTGCAGCTCCGTGCAGCAAGACACAATAGTAAGCTTGTTCACGCAGCACAATAGTAAAGCACACAATAGCACGCTTTCAGACAACAATAGCTGAATAATCCACTGAGTAATTGTGTGGATTTTTTTTTGTTTGATCTAAGGCAGAAATGAATCTCGCTGGACGGGATGTTGCAGTTATTTTCACTGTTGTGAAGACCTCACAGTGGCAGGAACAGCTCTCTCCAAATGTGCCTTTGACCCAGTGTTCAGATTTAGCTCCCTTCACTCTAATGCCATGCTAATTATGAGTGACACAGGCCCTTATCCTGAGAGCTCCTTTTCCTCGCTTTTCCTCCTCTCCCCTCCCCTTCTTCCTCCCCCCAACCCATCTCCCGGGAACAGCTTATTTGCCTGTTTTTAATTGCGTTTTAATTTACATGTAAGCCTGCAAGCACCGTGATGAGAAGCTGTTTTTTTCTTTCTTTTTTCCCCCTTCTTCTTCTTCTGCTTCCCCATTTCTTTCCATCTCTCTCACCACTGAGGAATCATTAACCGCAGCTTTAAAGAAGAGGAAGGGCAGGCACGATGGAGCAATAAGACTCTCCACTGCACAAACGGGCACAACAAACCATGGCAGGAAAAAAAAAAAACAGGCGCAGGTTCCTCTTTATGGGGTCAACACCGGTTCAGGAACAATCAAGTGTCCGGGGCAGAGAGAAACATGGCAGAGAGTGAGAGATGGGAGGGGTAAATGGGAGGGGAAGGGTGGGTGGTGTTGCGAGCTGATGATGTAGATGAAGCGAGCATCTCTCCATCAAAATGCAATAAGAGGCAGAGTGGACAGAGAGCTCGCAGGTAGACAAGTTTAATGTGCTCGACTATCTATATGGAAATTCAGCCACATAGGCTGTTCACTCTGCTGCTTCATTTTTCATAATTCACTTTGGCTTTTTTCTTTCCTTTTCTTTTTTCCCTTTTTTTATTGGCTGCTCGGGGGGAGAGGAGCAGAGAGATAACGCAAGCTTTCTTTACTTGACAAAGAGCATGACAGGGATTTAAGATTTGTATAATATTTAGAGAGATAATCAAGCCGCCACGGAGCGTCTGCCATTTCTCACAATAAGGTAACTCACAAACTGCCATCCACAGCAGTTCTAAAGTCACAGTATAAACAAAGACTTTGCTGCACAATGTTATCTATTGTTTTCATTCTTTGTATTTCACTCCCTGTTTTTTTTTTTTTTTTTAATTCTTGAGCTACACTTTCAGAACCTCAATTTAAAGTCTCTCCAACTTGGAGCTGCACATGCATCCTCTCTGTATTCACATTAGCATAAATCTGTTTTACATTATAGAAAACTTTTCCGACAATAAGCCGGAATACCCACACGGCTGTATAATCAACCCTCACACCCACTCTGATGGCCTAAGGCAAGCCTGTCAGGACTCATAAAAGCAGGGCTGGCAGTATGTGCGCCTGTCAGTCATCGCCCTGTCGCTCGAACTGCTGCACCAGACATCATACACTCAACACAGGAACCCGTTGTGTGTCACAGGTACTGCAGCTTACCACATCAGAACAGAAAGGCCTCTTCCTGAACACAACAGCACAGACAGCCTTTTGTCTGTTGCATGTCCTGTATTATCCCCCTCTGCTGTTCGTGAGGTCCTGTTGTCACTGCGACTCGTTGCAAATACGTCAATTCAGTGTAGCACGGGTTTGCATACATAGCACACCCATATGTACATAGCACGTGTGTCAGCTGAATCCCTTTAAAAAAACATTTTTTGTCTTGTTTCATGTTCTTCCGTGAGAAGAAAATAATCACTATTTGGGGGACTTTACTAATAATAATACAGTTACAGACAACGGGAAAACTGACCTGCACGACTGCCTGACGAAAGCTGAGGTCAATACACTTGGTTAATAAGAAAATTAGAAAAAGACGCCTATTTAAACTTGCTCATGCTGTTTGATTTTAGTTTATGACGATGTATTGACTTTTAATTCTTTTGTGTCTCTTTACTGTTATTTTATCTATGCTGTGGTTTTGTTGCTTAATTGCTTCCAAGGTGTCATTGAGTGTTTTGAAAGGTGACTATAAATAAAATGTATTCTTCTTCTTCTTATTAACATTTCATTTCAGTGTGTTGGATCTTTGTTAGGTATGCAGAAACAATATTTCATAGATATAATACTAACCTTTCATGCGCATAGACCACTCCTTTCAATCAAAGACAGAATAATCAAGGTATAATTTAATGATCTGTGGGATAAAACACATGGGTCTAGGATTAAACTAGGATTGCTGCACTGAAACTGCATCACTTCCAATGCAAGCGATGGAGGGAAAGAAAACCTGTAAAAAAATGCTTTACAGCTCAGCCAGAGTTAAGGTGATGCCTCCAAACCAGACGTGTTTTTAGTGCAGAAAGGTGCACCGGCGACCAATAACTCCTCCACCGAATATGTCGCATAAAATAGACTTAAATAATTATACAGACTCTAATGTTGCTGAAACAATACTTGTATTGGACAAAGTATGTCACCGTGAACCAAATGTGAGCCCCTCTGTTCTCCAGAAACAGAAAGCCTATATTCTTTTTGGCATTTCTAAAGTCAGGAAGGAACCTTTGAGCGTGCCAACACTGTGATTCCTCTGTGATTTAAATACATTCAGATTTATTGGTGGAACTCAATGTCGAGAGAAATCCCTCGCAACAATAAGCGCCATCAGGCTCTCTAGTAACGCCTGATTCAGCAAAGCTTAAGATAATACACCAGCTTCTTCTTTGTTGGCTGTAAGATGCCGAGAAAATATTGCCTTGCTTACACTGGGCGTCCTGTGTGTTCCAATTCGATATGGTTTCTCCGTGATATATCTCTCTTGTCTTCCTGTGATGGTTATTTAAAGGGAGGCCCATGGATTTTCTCCCCCGCACAACATAATGGCAAATCAATAGCACAAGCCATACGGGGAAGAGTGGGCTTTTCATAGAGCAGCCTAAAGGATGGGAGGCTAAATTGAACTGGAGTTTTGGCAAAAAAAAGGGGGAGGAGGGGTAGATGGATTTTAAAACTGCATTAAAAATAAATGTGTAATCATTCTTGTCATTTGTGGGTCTGAATGAGAAATTTCTCCTCCTCCTCCTCCTCCTCATCATCGCTGTTAAGCTGCGTGATTGTTTCTGAAAGTCAAAATGTGCAACAATTTTAAATTTGGGGATTTTGTTAATGTGCAGGTCAGCTAGCGTGTCTGAACATGTGACAGGTGTGTGGAGGAGTGTGTTGAGTGTGTTGTGCCTGAAAGGTCTCAGGGGTGTGTGTGTTTTTGTTGTGTGTGTGTGTGTGTGTGTGTATGTGTGCACACCTACTTATGCATGTTTTTCCCATGGTGAGGCCTGTCAGCCAGGAGATGTCTGACATCATCCACTGAGCGAGTAGGTTTTCCACTGCCTGAGTTATAATATATATATATGTGTGTGTGTGTGTGTGTGTGTGTGTGTGTGTGTGTGTGTGGTGGGGAGGGTGTGGGAGGAGGAAGACGGTTGTTATCATGACTTATGGATTGGACAGCAGTTCCTACTGAGCAGAGAGAACACAGGAGTGGTTACACAGAGGAATGCTGCGTTTTTTTCTTTCCTTTTTTTTCGTGGTCAGAGTGGAACCGGGCAGGACGGAAGGATGAGGAGAAGACTGAAATCAAAGAAAAACAAGGAAATGAATCTCCGTGAACCGCCAGCAGTGACGACAAACACCAGGGGAGAGAAGAGACAGCTGTCAAAATGCCTGGAGGTCTTCTTGTGTTTACACTTTCCATTTTGTCAGTCAGTGCCTCCTCCATAGTCTTTATCTCTGACACAGCTCGCAAGCCCTCCATGACTCACCGCGCTCTGAAGTGCTGCGAACCTGTCTTTGCGGGAGGAGGAGGGAAGGGCTGAGGATCACCAGCAAATCCTGCTTAATCATTCCCGCCACCGCTGCTGCTGATAGCCTTTGGGTACGATTTAAGGATGGGGATAGTGGGGGTGGGAAATAAGGGAGTTGCACTACACATCCAGATATCATGACAGCTGAGGCAACAGTTTGTGACTGTTCGGCTTCACTCCCACACTGACCAAACTGAAGGTTGTCTTCTTTAATTGTGTGGCGAGTTGGAGCGCCCTCATTGTGGTGAAGCTTGCCAAAATTCTGGGTTCCTTAGTCGGAAATTTGTTGTAAAGAGCGTTTATTGTCTTTTTCTATTGGCTGAGAAGCGCTGATGACTAACAGGCTGTCAGGTTGATCCCACTTCTCTCCACGTGGGCGCAATCAGATCAAACACACTAAACTTCTAATTCATGCTTTCATTGGCAAGGAAAGCATGAATCAGAAGTTTAGAAGTTTAGTGGCCAACACAAAGCATTTTAGGCAGTGTGCTGAAAATAAAAATGTTTCTACCTAATGCACACAACACAGTAGATGATGAAGAGCTCTGGTGTAAAAAAATTTTATAGATGTTATTGTGTCACTTTATCATATCGCAGATCTTGGGGTGTGCCTCGCACCTTTGCAAAAACTCCACAAATAAACAGTGTGTGCCCTGTGCACGCTCAGAGGTTAGACTGATATTACTAAAAGTGGATTATGGGCAACATCACAGTTTCACAGGTTTTTCTTAAACACACAGGCACACAAGCACATTTTCTGCACATACTGTATTGCCTGGTTTGAGTCTAGTCAGAGTAATAGAAGACAGAGAGCGAGGAGGAGAGCTGGGATGTGCAACATTAAACTAATGCTGAACTCTCACTTTTCCAACTTCCTGCTGAATCTGACTTATTGTGCACATTATCTTCCTCGCAGAGTCATGCACACATATAGAAATGTGCACACAGGGCTAGTTTGTCACCTTTTTCTCACTTCGGATGGCTTTGTTCTCAAACACTTGAAGCTAAAGAAGGCTGAATTGAATCTTCTAATTTCAGCAATAACAGATCATTTAGACAAAAATATACACCCTCAAAATTCTGCAGATTGCTCTGTCGAATGCAACTTACTGATTGGATAAAGTGCTATCTTGTGAAAGTACCCAACTCTCAAAGACAAAGCCTTGTGGTCTAGGCAGAATCACACCACAATGTTCACACATCCTGCTAGAGGATGGATGCAGCTACAGAAACACAACCTAACAAGCTATACAAAAAAACAACAACAAAAAAAAGCTTTATGCTTGGTTGGACTCCTTCTCACACACACCGCAGACGCTAACAAAATCTTTCTAGTTATCAATCATACATGTGAAAACACGCACAGCAGCCACTTGATCATCTGCTCTGTCCTATTTCTGCAAAACTGCCAAATCATGTTGTTTATAGCAACCCGGCTCAGCGTGCATACCACAATGAGCACATGTTGCAAAGTGAAGAAAAGATCAAGTGTCACATTCACAAGTCCACTCATTTTCTCTACTGCAAAGGTTCTAAAATCAGGAAAACCAGAGGAACCTTCCACACTTAATTGCGTCTTGAGGACATGTAGTCTTCTTAAAGTTTAGTACTGTGACTAGATAGCGTAATTTGAGCCACGGCTCTGGGAGCTTGCCGTACAGGCTGTGAGCTCATAGCTCCAAACACATATATTACAAACAGAATTTGGGGAGTGATGAGTTAAGATTATCTCCCCAGTCTATGGGTGGATGCTGGGGTGGTGGAGGGGTTGAAACAGCAGCCAGATGACATGTTGGATGGATGTGAAATTCTGCAGCTTAAATAGACTGCCGAATTGGGAGGGCATGTTTAAAATATAAAATGACTGAGAGGTGACTTCTCGAGCTACCTTAAAGGCTTCGCTCCCTCAGTAGTGGTTGGAAATGAGGAGCGCAAAAATGTGTTCACTGGACTTGAAAACCAGACTAAAATGACCTGAGCAAATTTGACTCTTTTAGTATTTTTATTTTTAATTAAACATTATCTATGGGGGGGGGGGGATGCAAGAGTGTCCTGTAACACACAAAATAAGCTCTAATAAAATACATCCTGAAGTTCCAGTCAATAAAAGGACCAGCCAGTGTCCCGAACAGGGGCAGAAATGTTCAGGCACAACATCTGCAGCCTGAAGTTACTGCCTGCACATCATTTACAAATCACCTCCAGTTTATTTAGTGCAACAAACTCCATGAAATGTAATTCATTTTGCACCTGATTCCAGGCAAAAGGAGCTGCAAATTTAAACTTAGTGCCAGCTTTAGGGGCAGATAGAAGGAGTGAGACTTGAAACCAAAGATCATAACTTCCTGTATTTTTCTGGGGGATGCAGGTCAGTAAGTTAGGTGGGAGCAGAACAAGAAGGGGCTTGTTAAGGAGAATATACCAGCTGTTGAGTCGCCACAATGAAAAAGCAACCACAACCTTTGTTATAAAACTCATTATTGCATTATTATTAATCTTTGGCTCGCTCTACAGTGTGTCTTTTGTCCTGTCTCCCTCCTGCTTCCTCAGCCTGGTTTTGCTGGAGGTTTCCTGTTAAAAGGGAGTTTTTCCTCCCCCCGTGACCAGGCGCTTGCTCAAAGGGGATCATCTGACTGTTGGGGTTTCTCTGCGTTATTGTGGAGTCTTTACCTTACAATATAAAGCGCCTTGAGGCAGCTGCTGTTGTAATTTGGTGCTATATAAATAAAATTGAATTGAATTAAATTGAATATAAACATTGCAAAGATGCATGTGTATAACATCAAAATACTCTGAAACTGGCAAAAAAACAGAGTGTAAGCAAAGTCTCTTTCTTGGCTCAAAGGAAAGGCAGAACTTAGCTTTAAAGTAAAAGGCAAGTTTTAACTTAATTTGTTTTCACCAGTTGCTGAATGTGAGGTGCAAAATGTTAACAGCAATAAAAACGTCCCCTGATATCTGCTAATCGCCCATCAGCAAACATTTTTTGTGAAATAAATAAACTGCTTCCTGTTCATGTTATTGCAATAAAACACAAATTTTCTGCAATATTTAATTTTGACTCACGTTTCTAAAGCTGCTTATATTTGTGAATCCTCCATAAGAAAGTGAAGTCATTCCACAGGGACTAATGAGGGGCCCATTTAAATAACACACTGTCAGTCACAGGCAGGCAAACTCTGGACAGATGAATTAACTAGTGCTGCCTCTGCCCTATGACCCACAATTTGACTGCAGTTCTCATGAAAGTATTGATAAAAATGGCCACATGAATGATTGCATCAGTTGCGTTATTGATGGGCACGCGGAGAAAGCGTGTAATTAAATAGTCCCCGGTGTGCGCTCAGGTCATCCTGATCGCTATCAGCAATAAACAGGAGGTGGACAGCGAGGGGCTGGAGATCAATGCGAGTGTATCGGATTTCAAACCCGGAAACCCAGATTTACCCGCCCCCTCCCCCCTCCCCCAATGCAATTTTGTGGCATTTAACAACAAAATTTACAAGTGCAACCAGAAATCTGAACATCATCATCAAATATGCGTAATTCTTCCTCATACGGTCTAATTTTGTGTCATGTTTCCTTGTCACACGTATATCTAAATCCTTCTCCCTCTGGGCTTGTGCGCGGTGACCTCTTCCATCATCTGCAGCGGAGAATGACTTTGATTCCTGTTTCGGCGCCTCGTCTCATCCATCTCTCGCTTCTCTCCATTGTCTGAAGTCGCATTTAAATGACAGTGATACATATGGCGCATTACAAAGACAAAAGGTGGACAAGGCCCAGTTTTTGCTCGCATAAAAACCGTGACAAGACCGCGGCGCGACTCGACCTCACAGCGCCGCATAAAACATTCACGCGAGCTGGGAATTTAACGGCAGTGTCTTTAAAGGCAGCATCCAGGGACTTAGCCGGGCTGAGGTGTGCGCTGGGATCCCATTAAAATGCACTACAGAAAATGAGATTTGGGAGAGCCCTGTGAAAAACCATGCGTGTAATCATCTCTCTTTCTCTCTCAGTTTATCTGCGAAGGATTTGGAGGAGGCTTTGGTTCCCCACCCGCCCTGTCCCCCCCCAACCTCCTCCATACCACACATTAATATTCATAGAGAAGATTTCTCTTTGCTGTCTGTTGTTGTAGCCCACAGACTTGGCTTATTAGGAATCTAAAATATGGTTTGCAGACTCTCTGATGGGAAAGGCTATTGTGATTTGTGTGTGTGTGTGTGTGTGTGAGGGTGATACTTGGCATCAGTCATGTTATGAATACTGCAGACTATTTATATTGATGCAGTAACTCTCATTATGTGCATATGCTTATTTATTTTTTTCAGTAAAACCATTTTGGACTTGTTTTTTTGTTTTGTTTTGTTTTTTTGCCGCTCAGTCTTTTGTGAATTTGTTGCCTTGTACTGAGAAACAGATTCACAGGTCTGTGCTGCTCAGTCAGGGCTGACTGACTGGTTGATCTTGCGGCTTGTTTTGGTCAAAGCCACTGTGGTGGAGTGAGTCAGAGTGAAAAAGATCACTCTACTTTGCCTTTTCTGCATTGGTTCACGATGTGCAGAGAGAGAGAGAGGAAGAGGAAGGTGACTCATGTCTCCCATGAACAGCCTCATTAATTACATGCTTACACTCATTAAATCACCTTGCAGATCTCAGAACAACAAGCTCCACAATGGCAAAAACATTACAGCTCTTCTTCTTCCCTCAGTCTGACTATAACGTTTGCTTCTCCAAACCTTAAAACTGGAATAAATTTCCAGATCTTGTCTCTTTCACTTAAATCTGCATTTCTCTTCCTATTTCTTCTTCTTTTTTAGAGGATCAGGTGTGGCAGATGCCAGATGTTGGCCTACATGCAATATGCAAAACTTCCAGCTGTCTCTCTCTCTCTCTCTCCCTCTCTCTCTCTCTCACACACACACACCCTATACCAAGTAGCCAAGTTTATATATTGAGTCTAATGCAACTAAATCTCATAATATTACGGTAAAATCAGCATCATGCTGGCAGTAGACTGTGCTACAGTGTTTAATAAAGTGGCTACTGGGTGGATATTAAGGTCAGGAAGCTGCATAACACAGGGGATTTATGTCATTAGAGAGATTACATTACAGATTTATGTCATCATTATAATCCAGTGTGTACAAATAATTTGAAATACATCTAACCATTTTTTTTAAGCATTGGTGCCCTCATTCGATGGTAAAGATCAACAGGAAACACGAGGAGAAGGCAGCATAGTTCCCATGGTGCGTGTGTCAAACCACAGGCCACAGAGCGCTCAGTCATCAACGTTTTTAAGTGGTTAGATGCTTGAACATCTTTATCTGCATTAAAGCTAATAAAGAAAAAAACAGCAAGCACCGACATTAACATGATACGTAAAAAAAAGAAAAAAAGATGCAAAAATCCCCCAAACGCATACTGAACATGCATGGGTAAACCGTGGCCTCGTGTCCCATCTGAACCTCTTCTCCAGATTACACTCATGTGAGAAGAGCGCAGTTAGTTCCTGCTCTCTCTCCCTCTCTCACCATTCTCCTCTTTCACATGTAAATTAGTCTTTAATCTCTGCTGCTCTAATAGACAACCATGGCAACGGAAGGCAGGCCTAATGAGGCAGGTTAAAATATGCCTGCATACAAGCACCACTCACACAATCAACAGTTTAAACAAACACCTACACACACACACAACCACGCATTCGCTTGCATCCATGTAGTGTAAGCGTCGTCGCCTATTGCTCCGCTGCTGCTGGAGTTGCTACTGTTGGAGAGAAATCTCTGAGAGCTTCTTCAGTTTCTAATTTTGGAGGCGGTTAATTGAGAGACAGCATTGCAATTCAAATTCAAAGCCTTTAAAAGATATTGTGCATGTGTGTGTGTGTGTGTGTGTGTGTGTGTGTGTGTGTGTGTGTGTGTGTGTGTGTGTGTGTGTGTGTGTGTGTGTGTGTGTGATCAGTTGCCTGACTAATTAGGGAATCGGTTTAAACGAAGCATTAAATTAATGATCTATCCAGTCTGCTCCAGTGCATGAAAACCAGCATGAAATTTATGATCGTAAGTGGAAGTGATCTTTACAAAAAGAATAACCAAACACATAACTGACCTCAAACACAGTCAGCTCAACCAGCTGAAAGATGCATGGAACTCAAGATGCAGCGCTCACACACACACTTGCACACACATGCACACACACACAGCTGATAAAGCTCTGAATACACCATTAAAAGGCACTCAAGTAGTTCTCATTTCCATGTGAGTGGTACTGATGCTACAGCACTCAGTTGACTGTGATTTACAGCCATATTAAATACATTAGACCAACATGTGTTTTCAGCAAAGGGTTACCCGCAGAAAAGCTTTTCAGCATGCTGCAGCACCAAACCTCAAACACACACACACACACACACACACACACACACACACACACACACACACACACACACACACACACACACACACACACACACACAGTGAGTAAAGGACAATGTGGGGGATGCATGTTTGTTGCATGAGAGCTACAGTATAAGAGCGGCGCACTGTAATTATTGCATTAAGAGGATCTTTGACAGCACCAACCTTTCAGTCTTGTTTAACTGGTTACTTACAGAACATTTTATTCTTAATTTTTACAATTTAGCTGGCTCACATAGAAATTTGTATTTGTGATGATAATTCATTGTCCGGTTGACCTAAAACCGATTCTAAACTAAACCCTCAAACAGCTCATTGATTCATCATCAAGTCTTCACTTCCAAGGTCTCAAACTGGTGCTAGGCCTCACAAAGACAGCCATCCGATTACCCATGCATGTAGGCTTACATCACATCAAACTTCTCTCTTGAACAAGAAACTGCCACAGCAGCATGGGTAGATTTAACCAGAGATGTCATCATGAGATAATCATACTAATACTGGTGCTCTTGGTGCTCTTTGGTCTTTTCATTGGTTTCCATTGTGCAATCACCAACTGTAACGGCACAATGGAAATAAGAACAAAATGACAGCCATTTGTTAAAATCTAAATAGAAAATTGCAAATTACAGTAATGCTGCACAAATAATTATTAGAAAAGCTCATTTATTCTATTCTACTTCTCCACGTCAGCTGTTCTGCAGCAAATGACCCGCAAAATGTTCCAAATCCCCCAAAACACAGCGCAGATGAAAAGAACCCGTCAGTCTGTGAGAGCTTCTCTCATCAATCTTTTTTTTTTTGTTTCATACATCCTCGCAGGGAGCAGAAGCTGACATGTTCCCGCAACACCTTTCATTGTAATTATTCTGTGTACACCGACACAGTGCTATCACCTCACACTGGGGTCTGTTGCTACCCCAGCCTAATTAGCAATTAACAGTCCTATAGTGATGAAAACACCGTCCACCGGGATTCACTGCGGGATAACGGCTGTAAGAAAATAAGAAAAGAAAGAGCATTTGAAACAAGACTCGTACTTGTATCCTTTCATGACGCGTAATGAATCTAATGAGTGATTGTTTCTGGATATTAATAAATAAGCTACTGCTTGCTTTATGATTCCAGCATGAACATGTTGTTTAGTCTTGAGGATAAAGGCGTAGGCTGATGAGAGAGAGAAAAAACACACTTTGTCTTTCTATCTTTGGTGCAATGTTATTTTTGCCCTGAGGCCCAACACAATTAACACCCACTGCCAACTGGTAGGCTGTGTGTGTGTGTGTGTGTGTGTGTGTGTGTGTGTGTGTGTGTGTGTGTGTGTGTGTGTGTGTGTGTGTGCGCAAGCATGCAAACATCTCAGTGCACACATAAACAGCTTTAATTTATTTTTTCTATTAATTTAGGAAAAATACAGTTTTTCCTGACAGAATGGGCGCCCTGTCTCGATTATTAATGCGTTTACATATCTAAACACGCATCATGAGGGAAATTTCTGTTTGACTGATTTATGTATTCATCATTTCCGACTCCTAATTAATTGCTCTTCAGAAGTTAATTTCTCAGTAAATCTGATATAAGTGTGCAGTAAAGCTGTGTTTGATTTGGCTCGCAAACAAGGCAAATTAGGGCAACGCACACAAACCTGGAGTTAAAAAGAACACGCACACACACACACACTCCTCAGACTGATCACTTAAAAGCAAATCAATGGCATTTGGACGTTTAGGAACGTATCAGTAAATCAGTTTAACTGGTTACAATACAAAACAATAAACCTTCCTTCAGAGGTAATAAAAGAGTAAAGCCCCTTCCATTAATTTATTGCCTCTGTGTGGGTGTGGGTGTGTGTAAATGAAATACGAGTGGATAATCGCAGGCCAGGAATTTTTCTGGCAGTGTGACTGGGCAGGTTGGTATGCTGTCCGGAGGAATGCGGAACCTGGAAAGTCAAAACAATGTTCGGCAAAGGAATGTGGGGGAAAAGTGACGAAGGACCCAAGAAGGGCCGCGGATGACAGGACCAGGGTAAGGGATGCAAAATAGAACCAGCCAAAAAGTGGAGAAGGAGGAAGAAAAGATCAAATAAAATGCCAAGGGTTTTTTTTTTTTTTTTTAAGTCATGCTGGAATAAAAATAGTGCCATCCAGATCTGTCAAAGTAATGGGAAAACTATGAAGTATAGTTGCCTCGAGCCTCATCCATGTTCCAGCCTCCAGTGCCCCAATCCAGAATCGCTCTAAATCTGTGTAAATAAGGAAACGCTCCCATTTTGATGCAAACCGCAAAAGAAAAGATGCATGAAAAGATGTGTGAGCCCTGTAACACAATACAATTCAGAGGTGTGGAAATCTCCCCTCCTTAATCCAGAAATCAGTGCTGTGGAAAGAGGGATTTGGGGGCTGTCACTGCTAAGCTCCTTGTCCCTAGTGTATTATTGAAGCTGTGGCATAGAAGAGAAACACTAGGAGGATGATACCACCTCTCGTTCATCATAAACAGGTTCTAGGAAAATAAGCAACTTCCCATACCCAAATTTTCAGGCGCGACATAGAGGAAGAGTGATGTGGATGCTTATCTCTGTCCTGCATCTGGGTATACACAGCCAGCCTTAAATGCTGAGCCACAATCTTTACATGATTATATGGTGTAAGCTGGTGTCTGGAGGAGGAAAAGCTGGGTGAATATCAAGAAGAATGCAAAGGTGTGTAATTGTTTATTAGCAGTTTCACACGTAGTTTTCATCGTTTTTAAGCTCCACAGCTTCTTAAAGATGACACGCAGACACCTGAGACACCTCCACTCAGACAGAATGAATTCACTGAGAGATCTGTTCACGCATATTTGAACACTGTAAAATAATTCCCTTAAACTGCAATGAATTACTGAATATATTATAAGGTGTGTAATTCTCTCACACCTTCAGGTAATTGGAGGGGGAAAAAAGCAGTACTGGAGCTGCAGTAATGCTAGAAATGGAGCTTAAGTGATTCTGGCACGCTGGAGCCATACATGAGGCACAAGCAATGGTGAGGAGGTGAGTGGGTCGCAACTCCAACCCTGTTCTATTCATAGACCCTGCCGATAACAGGTTGACTACTCTGGGAGAGCAGCGGGCAGAGAGAGGGAGAGGGGGAGGGGGAGAGGAAGGTGATGGAGTGGAGACAAAGGGAAAGGTGCAGCAAAAATTCACCTGTGGAAAGGAAACAGAACGGAGCCGGAGGAAGGAAGCATGTTTTAGGGTTAAAGCGGGAGGATAAAACAGGGGATAACGAGGCATCTGGCGCAGAGAAAACACCACCCACACACACACACCTGCACTGCAGGAACCTCACACTTTCAAATAAGACTGCTGATGACAGTTGTGAAGAAAAGAGGGATTTCCATTGAAATAAGGTGGAGTGGGAGGCAAAACAATGCAAGGGGGAAACTGGAGGATTTCCAACGATGCAAACATGAAGAATCATGTCCCCCTGCTCCATCTCCCCCTGTTACATAAAAATAAGCCTAACCCTACTTTATGAAGGGAGGCGACGGTGAGGCAGACTAAAGACAGACACAAGAAGCAGCTGCTGGGATGGGCCTATCAAACCAGACTCTTTCAGCATGCCCAAGTACAGTTCAGTTACTCACATTTTTAAAATAGCTTATTACAGCAGCAGAATACGGTGGTTACGGAGTCTAGGAGCTCACCACACCCCACAAATACGTTCCATTCAATTCAATTTATAAAGCGTTAAATCACAGCAGCAGTCGTCATGAGGCAGTTTATATTATAAGGTAAAAACTTTATAATAAAAACCTCAACAATCAGCAAGCACTTGATGACATTGGGAAGGAAAACCTCCCTTTTAACAGGTAAAAACTTCAGGCAGAACTAATAATAATTAATGATTAAATAGAGAGTGATGTATGAACACATAGTGAGTGTAATAGGGAGAGTGAAGAAGATTCAATACATCATGACAAGCCTCCGCCAGCCGAGGTCTGTTTCAGCACAACTAAGAAAAGGTTCATGGTCACCTGATCCAGCTCTGCTGGTGTGGTGGAGGGGTCAGTGCTGCACTGGAGAAAGGAGTGAGAAATTTGCAGCTTAAATAGATAAAGTTAATTTAGGAATGTGTGTTTGGTAAATGACTCCGAGAAAAGTGACTCATTGTATGTGTGAATGATGCAATGCAGCTTAAGTTAACTATGTGAACTATCTCACAAGTTTGGCTCTGTTCAGGTCAGATATATGTTAGCGCAGGAGACCACGTCCTGTCTGTCGGCAGCAGAGGAAGCTAATGCACTTGAAGAGATTAGAGCAGTGTTTTAAATACAATACCGGCAAATCACATCCTGCAGCCATCGGCTTTTACAGTATACTGTCATCATGGTCATCAAAAAGTCTTATTTGCTTTTAGCAATTGTTGAATTTGATTCAGAATGGATGCAATAAAAATAAAAGGTCCAACATTTCTTCTGACAGCAGGGGCTGTGGCTCAGGTGGTAGAGCGGGTTATCTACCAATCTGCAGGTCAGTGGATTAATCCCTGAATGCATGCTGGAATAACCTTGAGCTTGACACTAATGCCCAAGTTGCCCACGATGCATTCATGAGAGTGCGTGTGTGTGAATGTTAGAAAGCGCTTAGGCATAAATTAGGGGTGCAACAATACTCGTATCAATATTGAACCGTTCGATACAGTGCTTTCGGTTCGGTACGCATATGTTTCGAACAATACAAAATTTTTAATTTATTTTATCAACTTTTCTTCTGACGATGCTGTCTGTGTTGAGAGCTCAGTGGATCTGCGTTCGACTACTCCGCCTAGGCTGCACTGTCGAACACAGATCCACTGAGCGCAGCGCAAGCTAGCAAGACAGAAGCTAAGCTCGTTGCAACATGGCAAATTGAACCTCCCCCACCCTAATTCAGATCTGGCGTTTGGAACTATTTTGGTCTTCATGTGAAGTATGACCCTGAAGGTAAGCGCGTCATGGACAAAAGTAAAACAGTATGTCGGATGTGCCACGCAGTGCTCAATTACATTGGTGGGAACTACTGCGTTAGCGCAGTTAGCTTGTTAACGTGTTGACGCCGTCCAGCCCCACGCACGGGGCGATCCGCGGTAGCTCGTTAACGGAGATTTGCCGCGTTGTGGCGTTAATGTCATTTCAACGAGATTAACGCTGACAGCACTAGTGGGAACACAACGAATATGACTGCACATTTACGTCGACATCATCCTAGTGCAAAGACAAGTGGAAGCAGACAAAAACAACAAGCACGCATGCTACAAACTTTACCCGAGTCATTTAGACAGCCGTTAGCACATGATTCTCCTTATGGGGACCTGATATGTTTAATATGCTGCTGAGAATATACCCCAGAAGAAGCGTATAGTATAGCTTTTATTTTGGAAAGAGCCATTTCTCTGTAATAAACTCCCTTTTCCAAAGATGAGGGATTTCTCGATCAGATAGATTTATTTTTTATTACTTTGTTGTTTCAGCAACATTAAATTTAAAAACTGTACTTTTGTGTTAAAATATAAATTTATAATTTTAATAAATGACAAATTAAAAAGGCATGAACATTTTTTTTGTATCGAAAAAATATCGAACCGTGACACCAAAGTATCGAACCGAACCGAACCGAACCGTGAATTTTGTGTATCGTTGCACCCCTAGCATAAATATAATGTATGTAGTAGTAGACCCAGCTAAGTTGAAAGGTGCTATGTAAGGTCCAGCTTATTTTCCCACAAGCTCCTCCAGACTGCAGGTGGATCAGTAAACAAAAGACAGCATTTTTTGAGAGACAGAAAGAAGAATAAAAAAACAAGATCTTATACTAAATACTAGTATTTCGTTCATGAGGTCAAGATTGTTATTGAAGACAGATTTTGTTGGCCCAAATAAGTTTGGCAACTCATGTCAGTACAGAGAGACCACACAGGAAAAGAGTTTGGATTGAGATTTCCTCCAGTGACAGACTAGTCACCAAAGCCATCTGGCGGAGGCACAGGCAGACTCTTTCAAGCAGGCCTTCAGACCAAAAACAGAGCTGATTAAACACAAAGGGCAGCATTGGTTGGGGTGGCTTGCTTTAGGCACCGCTGACATTCATGAAGCCCGGTTTCAGTAATAGATCTGTTCATTTCAAGGCTTATCAGACACACACACACACACACACACACACACACACACAAAAAAAAACAAAAAAAAAACACAGCATGGCAGTTTGTACTCTGAAAAGCTCTCACAGCATGAGCAATTTTATGCTTTCCTGTGATAAAAACAAGGTGAACTTTAGAAATATTCTGTCAGGCTTTGAGCGTATTTCACCTGCGCTGCAGCTACTGTTAACCTATGATCTTTTTCGCACAAGGCTTCTGTTGGTCTGTAGATAATTTCATTAATTATGGAGCAGTGAAACCAATAACAAGCATGTTCCGAAATACATAAATAAATATATAATCTGTTGATTTTATAGAAACGTTTCTGCCCACTTGACTTAAATCACTCAGTTTCCTCTGATTGAGATTGGAGCTGCTTTTACTCCATGTCACATGGCCGCTCCATCAAGGAGCTCTGCCAACCTAGCCAAGCCCCCTATGCCAACGGAAATAGCCTCCTCTAATTTAGCTGGACCGGCTACATTCCTTGCCTAAAACAAAGCCATTGCTGTTCACCATATTAAGGCGATCTTGCAACAGATACCAGCTCCATGTTAAAACGGACTCTAATCCCCCCTTTCATGCTGGCCTCTTGGTCCTCATCCAGTTGTACTAGTATTGACAATTGAACTCCCCCGGGCATGTGCACTCTCATTTTTTCTGGCTTTAGTAATAACAGTGATAATGCATTTTATAAATAACACATGTTTCATTACATGCAAATCTCGCAGGGGAAATGGGGAGAGTGGTGGGGGGTTAAGCTACGTGATAATTAAAAGCAGGTAAAAACAGCATGGAAAAGAAAAAATGTGCAAGGTTTTAGAATTAGAGATTAGCTAGTGATAACTCTGAAATATTGTGATTATTAGTGTATCAGTGTTCTTAGGATTGCCTACATGTGCTTGGAGGTGGACAGGGTGTGCATTATAGATGAAGAAGGCACCTCCTCCAAAATTCTAAACCCCCTGTGCTTTATGTTACACCTTAGGCCCACAGGATGAGAAGGGATCCTCAACCTGATGATGCTTCAGATGTCATTTACACTTGGGTCAATCGAACTCTCCTTCCTCTTATCCACCCTGCTCATTTTCCTTCCCTTCTCCTCACTCTCCCTTCACATGCTTCCTTCTTTCTGTTTCTCTCTTATTCTCCGTCGGAGCCCTAACCCAGACGTCTGTTCCCTGTCTGAGCTCCTGCCAGATTCCTGCAAGGGGAGGAATGCACAGGAGGGCCTCACCGAGTCGCAATTAACATTTCGTCATTGCCGTGCCTGCACCTATGCAGGGTGCTTAATGATGGCATATTCATGAAACGCAAATATTTGCACTGAAAAGCAGTCTCCCAGCGACCGGTGAGAGTAGAAGGGAAGATAATTGAAAGGAGCTTGCGGCACTTCTAAAAAAAAAGAAGAAGAAGAAGAAGAGCTGAGATAAATGGAGGGCTGTGCTTTAAAGAGACTGGTGGTAGCAAGAGGATACCCTGTGAGGAGTGTGTAGTGACAGGAGAAAACCCTCTCTGTGGGGGACAGATGCGCATGCTGAGAGGACACCAGCATGAAAAAAGAAAAAAAATCCTGGCACATCAATGTGAAGAGAGATGTAGAGAGAGCAGGAGAAGACAAGGAAGGGTGTCAGGTAGATTTTTTTCTGTATTTTATAGAACAGTGCCAATTTAGATGGAGCATTTTAGAGGTATGCTTATTATACACAGAGAAGAAGAAATCAGAGGGAGAGAAAGACATGATGCACTGATTTTCCAAGAGGAGCAGACTGCATGCTGTCCTCCATTTCCCCAAAGAACATCCCTCCCTACTGCTGCCCCCAGCTGGGAGCGCACACACACATAGACACATACACACATGTGCGTACACACACACACACAATCAAGCCTGGCTGCCTGGTTGGGGGAAGGGTATGCTGAGATTCAGAGAGATGGAGAGGGATAGTGATGGAGAGGGGAAAACGGGATTGGTGAGGAGACAGTGAAGGAGAAGGATGCAACAAAAGGGAGGGGTTGATAAGATTGGGAGAAAAAGAAAGAAAGATGGAATTGAGGGGATGTCGAGGAAAAAAAGGACCGCGAGCGAAGAGGCGAGGAGGTGGTGCGGCGGTAACAAAAGAAAAGGAAAAATCATGTTACATATGGCATCCTTGCGTTTGCCTCTCTATCTGCTCGCCAACAGTCAGACTATAAATCACCCACCTGACTCAGCATACCTCTCTGTCCACACACACGCTCACAAACACGCCTCTCTTTTCATCATTCCTGTTCTGTCCGCCACCACACACAAACACAAAATTCCAGCAAAAATTCCCCCCTTCCAGAGAAGTCATTCAGGAGTCAATATCACAGCACACACGCACCCGCTCACACACACAACGCCCCTCTTCAAATGTGCACGCTTATACATGCACCCCAACCACCACCACCCCAACCCCAAAGCACATGCATACATATACAGTATATCTGCACACTTGCACACACATGCAGTCCTAAACGAGACAGCTGGAGCTATCAGACCAAAGCCTGAGAGAGCCAGCTTTCTTCAGATGGATTTGAGATGTGGGCTTTACCGTATCATCTGCCAGCACTGCTGGGAATGAGACGTCACAATCATAAGAGCCTACTGCCTTATAAGGCAATTATCTCTCTCTCTCCCCTACCGTGCCCTCGCTCTCTCTCTCTCGCTCTCTCTCTCTCGCTCTTCTCCTCTTCAGTGGGGGGAGGGATGAGTGGTTTCAATTATGTGCGACAAAGACCAAATTAGGCACCTGGCAATTTCAATATGGCCTCTTTATCTGCATTAAGTTGATAGGATGTGGTTTTGATGGGGAGGTAATGTGGTTGCATGCATCTCAGGCTCATGGATGAACATGCCTATTTGTTTGCACACAGGTAAACAACTTGCGTTTGTATTTATTGTGTATTGCAAGAACAAGATGCCTGCAAATCTTCTGGAAAATCTGAATAAGATGTTCTTTTATTTTATTTTCTCTTTCCTGACGAGGAAAAGCAAACACTGCACACTGTCGTGCACATTCCATTATGCCGGTCACACAAAAGCTCAGCAGCAGCAGCAGCAGCAGCAGCAGCAGCAGGCCGTGATCGATCCGTCGGCAGCTTTGAGGGCGCATTGAGACTTTAGTCTCATTGACTACTTCACAATCAATAGTAGCTGATTACTGGCTGGAGAAACTAGCTAGAGTATCTGTTCTGCTGCTGTGGTTATGCACTGGGTTTTCACACATACAGACCACTGTGAGCACAGGATATAGACTTAAAAACCAGTAACTGCTCTTCAGCATTGCTCTCACACAAAGCACGCTGCAAAATGTGCAAATTGACAGACACTGAAGTATAGATAATCTGTCTGAAGGAGGATGGGAGGTTGCAGTTGTATGGAAGCTGTCATCGGTCCGTCTGGATGCTGCACACACGTCCGTGAGCTACGACAACAATAGGATGAATGCAGCTTTTATTTAAATGACCTTTTCGGCTATTTAGTTTAGCACAGTCCACCTAAACCTATTATCTCCTGACACCATATTTGAGACTGGAAAAATCAACTCTTCGTGCTGTATGAGTGTGCACTCAACCATCCCCTTTTTTCCATCTCCATGTATGGTGCTCCTGAGTAAGCTGTGAGGGGACCGGCGAGGCTCGCTGCTCCTCTCGTTCTCTGCACCTCTCTGGCAGCTCGGCGTCTGCGCGGTTCTAATCCACTGAGCTGCTCAGGAAAGAGTGCTGACGGTGCCCTTTTCCATCTACTATCCTCTAATCCAGCAGGGTACGGGGTCTGGGAGAATAATCCTGGATTAGGAAGTCTCCCAATGGGGCGACCGTGGGGTCCCTTGTGGGGGCCCCGTCACAGTCAGCTGTGCCTGAGGCGCCGTGCCTTTCACGGCGTGAGAGAACATAGCAGCCAATCCAAAGAAAAGAAAAAAAAAACACAAAAAAACAGGCAAACAGTGTCTGATTAGTAGTGAATTGGTTCAAACCTCGCCTTGTCACCCTGAGGGGAGCTGCAGTGCTTATTGGAGATGAATAATGGTAAAGAGGGATAATGGTGGATAGGCCTTGTGATGTTACAAGCGCTTTGAATGCAAAGATTTAGATTCAAGACTGGGGAGAACTGAGCCCCCAGCACTTTATTACAACAGGATACACACTAATTGATGCATTGTTGGAATGGCAACAATTTTCTTAATGACATCCCTGAAACGTGTGTGTGCATATGTGTGTGTTCCCATCTTGACAAACGCAGACAAATTTCAGCTGAGGGCTTCCCAGTCTGCTGGGAAACCACACAGATGCTCAAAACAATCACAAATAGTGACACAAGATTTTACTCAACATGTGTCACGTTTCTCATGACGACTAAGGTGAAAGCTACAACCATGTTGAGGATGGAGAAAAGTCATCCACATAGATTGTACTGCCACCCCCACCGCACGCACTGAGCAAAGATGTAGCTGCACATTAAATGAAAGGACACTTTCAATCTCTTCAAATTGGCTTTCTCCTTAAACTGAAGGGAAAGGCAATTTTCATCATCTTCTCTATCTAAATCGATGACTCTCTGCCAAGCCTGCATATAAATGCAATTAAATGCAAATTAATGACACCGCGCTCGGGAGAGTTTTTCCTGCAGGTCAATACAAGATTTGTATTTCGGTCACCCTATTAAAGATTGATCCAAAGCTCATCCTGAGGCTGAGAGTCAGGGCACAGAGTATTACCGTGGCTAACTAATCAGTAATCAACAGGCTTTTCCATCTGGGCATGTGACGTCCTCCCTCAGCACACAATCACCAGTTTATTTACCTGCATGGCTGCCCAAGAGAGACGAGAGTTTGCGTCAGTGCACACATCCCACGGCCCCAGTGAAGCACAACGGGGGACGGCAGGGACAGCAGGGAGGCTTAATGCACTGAGCGTGTGTGTGGACACATCATGGCTGCACCGCTAATGTTTGTCAAGATGACTCCAAACTTTCAATTTCATCATCATGATTGGGTAAATAAAGTGCAAAGTGGCTACTTCTACCCATTTTTGTTGTTATAATGGACAAATAAGTTTGTTTAGTTACCTAAAGGCTGATGTTCTCCTGGAAGTTTGCCATTCTGCAAAGTTTTAGTCAATTTCTTGGTTGTTTTAAGATTTTCAGTCCTGTCTGTGCCACCCAGTACATCCATTTGTGCCCAGTGAAGAAAATAAGCTTTTAAATCCTCATAAATATTTAGATATATATTTTTAAAAATGGTTTAAAGATGTACAATTGTTGGAGGGAACTATTTCTAGTTGTGGATTAATGCGTGTTTGGTTTGGTTTTTAGTGGGCCGGGATGATGTACGACACCTCGTCTACATTTGTCATAATAAAGAAACATGTCCCACAGTGCAACTTACTGATGTGTTTTTGTGTGTACTTTCAGGCAGCTGTAACCTACATACATGTCTATAAACATAATGAAGCACCATTAGCAGATAGAGAGAAAAAAAAGCACATGTTCAATCTTGTGCAATTTACTGAACTTTCATAATAAGAAAGTAAAGGAAATGCTGTGTTTACTTCCTTGTTCTGCCTCAACCAAAATATGCAAACACACACACACACACACACACACACACACACACCATCGACCATCACCACCAGGAAACACAGCAGGGAGAGGGAGGGGATCTGAGATATGCATGCAATAATAGAGATACGTGCTTGCATTCACCTGCACTTTCTCTGCATGTCACATTCACACAGTGTAAACCAATTGCAAAGTTAATGCGGCACACAGCACGCTCTGCAATCCATCTCAACACCTGTGACATATCTCAGAAGCATTCAGAGACTTAAAACAACCCACAAGCTCTAAAATACACACAAAGTCATAACATATATCTTCACCCCTGTCACCCTCAATCCCCCGTCTTACTACTCCCCCACCCCTCCGCCGTCCCTGTCTGCCTGTAGCTATTTTGAGAAACGCCTCATTTTCATTTCAATCTTGTGTATGATACAGTGCATGGCTGCCATAAGCTGACTCCTTCACCTAAATGACAGCAACAGTTGAACAGAGCACAGAAAAGACAGGCATTTGAAAGAGCTCCTATTGTGATGATAAGAGGGCAAGTCAATCTATTTGCATTTATGGATGAAAAGAAATCCTTTTTTTTGTGTGCATTTTTTATGCATGAATAGAAGAAAAAAAAGAGACAAGGACACAGATGTATATGGGAGTACGAAACCACCGATCAGCTTGTGTCTTCTGTCACGCTCGATCGGTTTTCCTTGCTGAATGATAACGGCAGCAATAAGCAAATGACACGCTACGCGGAGAGTGGAATTTGTATGGGAGATAGTGGCTCTTTTTCTGAATGTATCGCACTGTGAGTATTGCTGAGGTCTGAAGATCAAACGTAAGCCGAGCTGGATGAGCACTTTACCAGAGCAATGAGGCAGTAATTCAAGAAGCAGATTCTTCTTTAATGCCGCTGCAGACCTTGACTGTACAGAGACATGGTTCTCATACTTGCTGGGTAAATTCAATAGGTGAACCTGCTTTGCCCTTCTTCAAATTTCAGTGTAACTAATCAATATATAAATGTAGTGTTGCACTCGTGTGAGTGTAGTTTGTTTCGTATATCCTTTAAAAACACAGCTAAAAATGAGATGGCCCTAATTTAACTTGTCACTACTGTAAGAGATGCAGTGATGAGTTAGTGTAGTCTTTTATTTTTTTACCACTTGTAATGTGCATTCCACAGTGATTATGTTATGTTCTTAATATAATTTAATTTAAGGTAATCAAAACATGACTGAACTGCCTGATGTTATATTCTTTGCAGCACCATACATACTGCTACCATGCTGAATTTATAAACTTGCTGACTTACAAACAAATGAACAGTCGCTAATTTTTATGGGAGTGTCATTTTAACAGTAAGAGAAAAAAATCCAGAAAAACAACATTAGATAAAAGTTATAAATTAAATTTGAGTGAAGTAAGTATTTGACCACCAAGCAAAGCATGACGTTTCTTGTAGTTGGTCACCAGGTTTTCACACGTCTCAAGGGGCTTTAGTCTGCTCCTCTTTACAGAAACTTTCTAAATCCTTTAGGTTTATTAGCTGCTGTATGGATACTCGAAGACTGGTTAGGCCACTCCATGACCTGAATGTGCATCTTTAGCCACTCCTTTGTTATCTTTGTGGTATGTTTTGAGTCATTGTCATGCTGGAAGACCCATCCATGACCCATTTTCAATGTTTTATTATGTTTCATAATGTTTCCACATCTCTGCCTGACTGTGGCAATGATGCTTTTTGACTTGTAGTCAGTATTTCTCATCCTCCAAACACGGCGGGTGGAGCTGATGCCCTCAATTTCGGTTTCATCTGACCACAGCACGTTTTCCCGCCCCTTCTCTGAATCGTTTAGATGTTCACTGTCAAACTTAAGACGTGTCCCTGGTGTCCTTTGATAGCTCAAAACAACAACAAAAAACGACACTACTATAAAAATTAGACACTGTTTATGCCTTTGTGATGTGAGCAAACTTACATGTTCAGCAGGGGATCAAATAATTATTTTCTCCCACTGCTGATATTTAACAGTACATTTGTTCTAGATTGCAACAAACTGACAGCATAAAACTACAGTCTAAGTATATTACTGCATGGTGACAGCTCAAGCAAAGTGCCCAGTATGTAACGGCAATCTTTCCACTGAAACAAAGCTGCACATTAAAAGTAACGTCGCCATTATTCTTCCCTTGCAACTGCCTCTGAATGCTCACTGAGAAAAATCATGTCAGGACTTGCAAGTGACACATGTGGAAAAGTGCATGTGCAGCTCTGGCTAATAAAGTTGATCTATCACTGCAGTAACACCAAAATCCCCACTGCAGTTCAGCATGAATCTGCCCTCTCATGCTGTTATCAGACACCCCGGTGGATCAGCCTGCTGACTGCAGCCCTGGAAGGCCCATTAACACCTCCAGAGGGTAGAGCCCAGCCCCCTCTATAAACAGCCCAGCCGGAGGTCCTTCCTAATGGGCTAAGCTCATTCCCAGCCTGGCCTGCTCCAGGTGTGGAAGCCGAGCCCTGTAATTGATAATTAGGGGGTAATAACCCCGCATTCGGTGCAGGCCTCACGACAGGATAGTAGCCAGGCCCCACACTGTCACTCAGTCAGAGGCAGTGGAAACTAGAGAATTGAGGAGGAGGTGGGGGGGTTAAGGGCTATAATTCAACAAGGGGTGCATTTGTCTAGAGGTGAGGAAAAAAAAAACTTGGAAGCAATAACACATGTATACTCAGGCTGGATTTAGTATAGAGTATATGCAAGGACTGATAGAGAACACAAAGAGCCTCCACAGAACTCAAGTGCTTTGCGTAGGTCACTGATAGCGTGTGTGGGGCTTATGATACCACAGGTAACAAAGTGAAGCTGCAGCACTGTTGGGGGTGTGCTACAATAGGTCGACCATGTCTTTCCACACACACCCATTTTCATGTTACTGTTAAACCACAGATTTTATCAAAGTGATGCACTAAAAATTATCTAAGTAGAAATAAGCAAAAAGCCTCCAACGGAAACTGCAGTTCTCAGGTAGACTTAACAAACAAGGTGATGTTTTGTGGCTTTTGTGCCTCCGTTGTGGTGTTTGCTACATTTGTACACCGGTACATTTGGATGTTCTGTGAATGAAAATGGCAATTGTGCTTTTTTGCTTTTTTTTTTTTTTTTTTTTAAAAAGGGGGCAGAGGCCAAAGATTTGAGTAATGAAAAGTGGCAGTTTATTCATTTATGTATTTATTGTCATTTTCCTTTTATCTAGTTTCCTGTTATAGAAATGCATTAGCCCTGAAAGAAGCTATCAATCAGGGAGCTAATGGGTTGTAATTGCAGGCAGGGAGGCACCCACATCACAAGTGGCGGGGTCCCTGTACAGTAGAGAAAGACCTACAGTGGATTAGGTCCCTGGGTGATCCCAGGTTAGAGGAAATTCTCAAGTCATTTTCAGTGCAATAATCACCCCGGCTAGTATATTTATGGTTTTAAACAAAAGTACATGGACGAAGTACGAGGGAGTTTCAGAAATTTCTGGGAAAGGGGGGGAAAAAACCCTGACTGTGTTATTCATAAGACGTGAGGATTTTTCCAGAGAAATATGTCTGAAATTTGGTCTTCCTGGAACCGCTGAGTGGCTAAACCAGAATACCTGCTCTGAGTCATTCCACACAAAAAAAAACCACTCTGTCTGCTCCAGCGTTTCTTTTGAATTCCAAGGAATGACAGCGTCTGATACTCTCTACAGCTGTCCGTGATAGTCACTCGATTCCTGTCAAATGCCTGAGCCATCACTCACTCTCATTCATACACACACAAACACACATAAACACACACTGTCAAACAGCCACGGCAAACAGCAGAGGCTGATAAGACTTTGCTAGACGGTTTAGGGTTGAACTCTGGGAAACGTGCCGTCTGCCTCTCATGGCTTCTTTTTCTCATGGGAGGCCTTAAAATGTTTGTCAGAAAACCGGAAAGGAAATCCCTCGTGAGACAGAATTCACACCTTGTCTTTTTCCATCTTCGCAGAGCAAAATGAAATGGGAACAAACAACACTGTATGCTTAGGGGAACACAGGAATGCCAGTATTTTGTGGAAATGCCAAATCTGGTCAGGTGTTGTGGATTTCTAAAACCCACAAGTAAATAATGTTTGAAATGTGGCTTATATTCAAGGCATTATTGTTAACCATGCTTTACATTGGCAACAGTTCACCCCCCAAAAACTGCTAGCATCATTTGTCAGTTTAGTTTCTGAGATTAAAACTGTGGAATCAGCTGGATATGTTGGAGCTAGTGGCTTTATGTGAAATAATCATTCATCTTATTTCTTCCTATATGATATCGATCTCAAAACCATCCCTTCCCCGAAGTGTAAATACAAAACATCTTCCTGCACATCACCACAGAGATTAAATCAAGACTGTGCAACTTTAAAAAGAAAAATGGAGCTTCTTCCTCCTCTTAAAAGTAAAAAAGCAATTTAAATAAAGGAACCCATTTAGAAGAGCTCATCTTTAAACTGACAAACTCTAGTTATCAGTTGTTGAGGCGTCTCAACTTTTACATTTCCTGTAAATACAGTGGCTTGCAAAAGTATTCGGCCTCCTTGAACTTTTCCACATTTTGTCACATTACAGCCACAAACATGAATCAATTTTATTGGAATTCCACGTGAAAGACCAATACAAAGTGGTGTACACGTGAGAAGTGGAATGAAAATCATACATGATTCCAAACATTTTTTACAAACAAATAACTGAAAAGCGGGGTGTGCGTAATTATTCAGCCCCCTGAGTCATTACTTTGTAGAACCACCTTTTGCTGCAATTACAGCTGCCAGTCTTTTAGGGTATGTCTCTACCAGCTTTGCACATCTAGAGACTGAAATCCTTGCCCATTCTTCTTTGCAAAACAGCTCCAGCTCAGTCAGATTAGATGGACAGCGTTTGTGAACAGCAGTTTTCAGATCTTGCCACAGACTCTCGATTGGATTTAGACACCAGACAGGTCAGGGATAAAGTTATTGAGAAATTTAAAGCAGGCTTAGGCTACAAAAAGATTTCCCAAGCCTTGAACATCCCACGGAGCACTGTTCAAGCGATCATTCAGAAATGGAAGGAGTGTGGCACAACTGTAAACCTACCAAGACAAGGCCGTCCACCTAAACTCACAGGCCGAACAAGGAGAGCGCTGATCAGAAATGCAGCCAAGAGGCCCATGGTGACTCTGGACGAGCTGCAGAGATCTACAGCTCAGGTGGGGGAATCTGTCCATAGGACAACTATTAGTCGTGCACTGCACAAAGTTGGCCTTTATGGAAGAGTGGCAAGAAGAAAGCCATTGTTAACAGAAAACCATAAGAAGTCCCGTTTGCAGTTTGCCACAAGCCATGTGGGGGACACAGCAAACATGTGGAAGAAGGTGCTCTGGTCAGATGAGACCAAAATGGAACTTTTTGGCCAAAATGCAAAACGCTATGTGTGGCGGAAAACTAACACTGCACATCACTCTGAACACACCATCCCCACTGTCAAATATGGTGGTGGCAGCATCATGCTCTGGGGGTGCTTCTCTTCAGCAGGGACAGGGAAGCTGGTCAGAGTTGATGGGAAGATGGATGGAGCCAAATACAGGGCAATCTTGGAAGAAAACCTCTTGGAGTCTGCAAAAGACTTGAGACTGGGGCAGAGGTTCACCTTCCAGCAGGACAACGACCCTAAACATAAAGCCAGGGCAACAATGGAATGGTTTAAAACAAAACATATCCATGTGTTAGAATGGCCCAGTCAAAGTCCAGATCTAAATCCATTCGAGAATCTGTGGCAAGATCTGAAAACTGCTGTTCACAAACGCTGTCCATCTAAGCTGACTGAGCTGGAGCTGTTTTGCAAAGAAGAATGGGCAAGGATTTCAGTCTCTAGATGTGCAACGCTGGTAGAGACATACCCTAAAAGACTGGCAGCTGTAATTGCAGCAAAAGGTGGTTCTACAAAGTATTGACTCAAGGGGCTGAATAATTACGCACACCCCACTTTTCAGTTATTTATTTGTAAAAAATGTTTGGAATCATGTATGATTTTCGTTCCACTTCTCACGTGTACACCACTTTGGTATTAGTCTTTCACGTGGAATTCCAATAAAATTGATTCATGTTTGTGGCTGTAATGTGACAAAATGTGGGAAAGTTCAAGGGGGCCGAATACTTTTGCAAGCCACTGTATGTCAAATTTAACCTGACTCACAGTTTGTCACTTGTGCTCTGACAGAAATCATATCAATCAGCATTTCTGGTCCAACCTGAAATTATCTGATTAAGATTTCACGCTCCGATTATCATTTAAGGCAGATAGTCATGGTGTCATGACTTTCGGTTTCTGAAGTCCATGCTGGAAGAATGAGTCTAAGTAAAAATAGCAGAGGGATCCACAAAGCGTCATTGCTATTAGAGTTATTGGTTTACTGTTGGTTTTAAAAGGTTTCGGTACCATTATTGTTATTATTAAGAAGAAGAAGCTGACTAACCAAACATAACACATGTGTGTAGTACTGTGATAAAGTCTTAAGTCTTCCCTCGTGTCTTTATATGCTACTTCCAAGATCCTGAAGAACCGGACTTCTCCAGGCTTTCTGGAAATCTTTAAAAGTTTCACGTTTTCTGCTTTTTTCACTCATTTTCAGTCCAGTCCTTATACTGATCATTTTCAGATTTTTCTTTCCTTCTTTTTTATTCATTAAAACAACTTAACACACATTATGAATTATTCAAGCATAAAAAGGCATCTAACTTAAGGGATGAACCAGTGTTGCATTGACACATAACAGACAACTTGGCAAAGAATCAATTTTAATGGATCTTTAGGCACTTTGTTACTAACTGCCTGTTGCATAAACATTGATTTGTTCACATTTCTTTAGTGAATCCACAAAAAAATGGCAAAGATAACACAGTTTGACTGGCATGAAATAATATTTTATGCACCAACAAGGTGACTCCCAAGAGCTACTAGCCTAAAGCTTGATATAGCTCAGCATGGTGAGCAGTGTGTCCTTAAAAGAGTGAAGAGGACAAATGAAGAAGGGGCAGGACAGAAACAAGTCTAGAGTAGGTGAACAGTATCTGAAAGTAATGTTCTTTCGAAAAAAAATCCTCAGAGATGCATCTGGTCCCTTATTTGATCCATCTGCTCTTCACTGAAAATTCATCGGAAATGGTCTCATTGGAAGGTTGGCTGACAAGAAGTCATTCTTAAGGTAAGTGGAAGGAGGGAGAAAAAAGGCTGACGTATGCCAAATTACACAAGAACTGGACTAAAAAAAATCAGTGGCAACTGGTCTGATGCAG
Organism: Pelmatolapia mariae; assembly: GCF_036321145.2. NCBI lineage: Eukaryota > Metazoa > Chordata > Actinopteri > Cichliformes > Cichlidae > Pelmatolapia > Pelmatolapia mariae. Next base: position 19,535,327 of record NC_086230.1, read on the forward strand.
TGTTGAATCCAAATTTGGATTCATCATGGCAATGATCTCCAGTGAAAACATGTCTGATAGAAAAACTCAAAACAGAAAATATGCCTTTCACCAATTAAATCACTGAACATTTTCAGTACAGCTGTTCAGTTCCGTTTTTTATTCAGTCCAGACTTCAAAATTACTGAGGGAGTGAGGGATCATCTGGACAGAGAATGGAACAAAAGGCAGCCAACATCCAAAGAAGAGCTCTGAATGTCCATGAAGAAGCCTGGAGAACTTCTCCTAAAGACTACTTAAAGAAAATATTGTAGCCTGGATATGTCGTATTAGTAATAATACACTATAATAGCTACATGGCTGAGACATTAGGTATTTTTTCTTTTGCTTCATGTGGGCATAATCTTGATATTTGCATTTATTTATTAGATTAAAAAAATACTAAATTTTAGTATTTTTTTTATCTTTATACAGAAAAATGTTGACTCTAGTGCAGTAAACCCCATTTCTGCTTTATTTTCCACCAGATCAAAGCAATTTATCCTCAAAATGAAATCAACTGAAATATTATTTAATCAGCAAAACAACAACAATCTTTCAGAAGTGCTTCATGAAAGCATTAGTGTAATTTTATTTCAGTCATTTTCAATGATACCAATGATAAGAATAGGCTCTTTTTTCCCTGTGACGTGTACAATAATGCATCAACATATCATAGAGCTTAACAGCTGTACATTCGTGACCACAACTCACAACAACCACCCCTGGAAATCGGAGTGCTCATTAATCAAGCTTGTGACTTGCAGTGTCCGTGTAAACAAATGTGATTTCAATGCTAATACAATTCATGAGCTCCCTTTCACACACATTCGCGCCGACCGTTGCTCTTCCATTTTTCTGACTTTGCTCACTTCGCCGCAGCCTCCCCATCTTTAAAACTCTGCGGGCATCTCCAGCAAACAGCTGCACATGATAACTAATATGTCATTTACTGAGGCTGCTTGCTGAGAGATGCAGAGAACCGTAAGAAGGGGGAAGTGCGGCGGCGTGGGGGCGGTGGAGAAAGCCCGATTGAAGTTCTTAATGTTGCGTTTTAGCAACAATTTAAAGATGTTTTCACTTAGAAGCCTGTCGCTCAAAATGTCTCAGGGACGTTTTCCAAGTGGAGATTGCCTTTAAGTCTGATTTAAGATCACCACGCATCCCTCCTCAAAGCCTAACTGCTAAAGCGGCTGGCTTGTCTTTCTAATTTATCTACCAGGTTTTTTTCTGCAGGGTGGCTGCTGCTAATCTGGTCGTAGGGCATTCTGTGACTCACCAGATGTTAGCGGCCAATCCAGTTTCCACACACACACACACAGACGCGCACACACATACATATATCAAAGATTTTAACACTTCTGTTGTGAGATGAAGCAAAAAAACAAAACACCAAAACAAAAAAACACAAATACATTCATGTGGACTGTTTCTTGAGTGTTGTCATTCATTTTAAGGTGAAGTGGAAAGACTTCTGTAAGGAAAGGGGGGAAAACAGACTAAAAACTGTGCTGATAATTTTTCACAAGGCTGTCTAAACATGGTTCAACACAGATGAAGATGAAGTTTCAAGTAGGAGAGAAAGTCATCAGTTTTTCCTGTCTGGATAAAAACCGCCATCTGCGCTCTCTCTGGCGTCACACCCATTCGATACCTCGAGCAGAAAATACATTTCATTTGCTTTTTTATGCTAATGTGAAAACGGGAAGGAAAGAAAAAACATCCTATTGCTCAACAGGTAACATGACAGCCTGACTTTCTCAGAAGGAAGAATGTTGTTGTTTTTCTCCGGCTCCTCAGGAGAAACTATGAGAAGGTTCTTTCCCATCATCTGATGAGGAAATACAAGAAAGCCCTCAGGATGTGTTTGTCCTGTAAACACATTCTTACCTCTGTGTTTTCTAAAAACAATTACTGTACGCTGTGCCCTCTATATGTAAAGAACTGCTCATGCAAGGATATAATATTGCTAAATATTTGTAACTGTTGATATAAACGCAAAACATTCACTTTGTTTAAAAATCAAACAAAACTTAAACGAACCGCTAATCCATTCGAATTCATCATATGTAGGTTAACGCCTCTCTGTTAACACCAAAGGATCGGGTTTCACGTTAAAAATGTCCTGCTCAGACTTGAGATGTGCATGTATAAACTTGATACTCAGACAAATATTCCACTGTCAGGACATGGGAACAGTGTTCAAAATGTAAAGTTCAAGTTCCTGTGAATGAATCTCCAGTTTGTTTTGACCCTGGGTCAGCGTCCGCAAGAATTCAGCCCAGTTGCCTCGGACCCTGATGTGACCCCCTACCCACGAAGCCCCTGGAAGAAAGCCAAGCCAGCGGCAGACTAGAACCTGAAAGTAGCTCCAGCCAACATAGAGGCTGGTGATTGTCCATTTTGCTCCTGGAGGAAAGTAGCTTCTTGACCTCTGATCTATCCAACAGCAAATCCTCATCACGGAGTCTTGTGAAATGAATGTTGATAACAACATTCTGGTAAGGCAGTGTTCTACATTGCTCCATGTGTGGCAAAATATCCTTTTTAAGAGTGTAAAACTAGAAGCATGGACGATGGAGAGACACAGAGAAAGAGAGAGATGGGGAGGGGACAAGTGGATCCAGACATTTGCTGTACGGTGACAAGCAAAAGCACCTCATAACCTCCACCTCAGGTCTGTTTCCGAAAGGTGAAAATGTCTCGAGTTTTAGAGCCTCTCTTGCCCTCCGGTGGAGGTGTCGGGGTGAGGTTTGGTGAGGGTGTGGATGATGGGGAGGGTGAGGAGGGCTGGGGGGTGGAGGTGCCTCCATAGGGGCAGCTCTGCGAGTCTGGATGTTCACCCGAACACTCCACGGCGGGGATGTAGCGGCTGTCCCACATCCCCGGGCCGCACAGTTTACAGAGGTCGTGAAGGCTGCACGGGATCCTGGGAAGCAGGCGGAACTGGTAGAGTAGACTGCGGGCCTGGAAAGCAGGACGAGAGGAAAGGAGTTCTAGTTTGCCACGATGCGGAGCCAATAAATGCAACACAGATCGATGCTGATATCAAACAGCGCATTAAAACACCAAAATAAATCAATGGGCTCGACTCCGGGCTAAAAGATAACAAAAGACTCTCAAGGTCAGAAATGCATGATGTTGCCTAAAGCTAGAAAGTCCGCATCGCATGCAGCAAAGCTGTGGAGTTACACCACCTGCATGCTAACATGAACTCGCTGCCTGTGGTTGCAGTAGTAACACACAGCATCCATAAACATGAGGAAGCAGGCATGGACACAATAGCCGGGATGGAGATCATAAATCCTCCACTTTGGCATGGCAGCCTCCCATTTAGTACCTCAAGGCCTCTGTGGGCAACTTAATGTGCATCAGTTGCTTTGCTGCAGCATTGGGGCAGGGCTGCCTTAATGCAAGTAGCACTGGGTTTGGTTTAAATGTGTAGCAATGCAGCAGTCTGTCGAAGAATTCTTATGATGATTGTAAACAACCGATTATTCTCATATTTGGAGATCGCTGCGTGATAACCTTTATTTTTGGTTTGAAGGAAGCGGAGTAGTGAGACAAAATTGTGACATAAAGGCATGAAAACCAAAAAAAAAGGTTTTACTGTGATACCTTGCGCAGAACCAGCTCTCCGTTCATGTGCATGGAGAGATTGCTGAAGTGCAGCAACATCTGGTCAGTAGCGAGCTGCTGCTCTGTCACATCCTCCCCATAGAGAACAATGATGGCCACACACAGGAACAGGTGGAAGTAGTCCGTCTAAAGAGGAGGAGATCAGCAAAGGAGTGAAAGGTAGAAGGAAAATATGCATGTTATCAGCTTCTGCGGTGTACAGTCAGTTATGTTATTAATGCAAATTTAAATTTTAGTAAGTGCTTTGCATTTATTCATGCCTTTGTTATAAGGAACAACGTTAAGGACACGTCTAGGATAAGGATACATCTACCCTCACTAATATTTGCTTAAATGTCCCTTAACAAGTTGCAACTCTATCAGATGCTTTTGGTAGCCATCAACAAGTTTCTGGCATAATTTTCTGGCATGATTATGGTTTGATATTTGACCCCCTTCCCGGCAGAATTATCAGAGTTCATTTAAATTATTTGGTTTACTGGCATAGACCAGGGTTTTAAGTATAGTAGATACATTTTGCATAGCGTTGAGGTCGAGGCTTTGTGAAGGCCATTTCAGAAGCTTAATGTTAGCCTGGTTTATCCATTTAAAAAACAGTTTTCTTGTGTGTTTGGGATAATTATCCTGTTGAAACACCCAGTTGTGTCCAAGTTACAACCATCTAGCTGCTGATTTGAGTGGATTATCCCAGCCACTTTGTGGAATATATGCCACCAAAGTGGTGACAAATCAGAATAACTTGTCCTTACGTATAACTGTCTGTAACTTGTGTAAATCTACAATTCTCCTCCTTAGATGATCACTGAGTTCCTCGAACCTTCTCATTGTTCTGAACGTTGGTTAATCCAATGGGAGGTGTCTACCAGAAACTACCAGCTGTAGTCAATCATGATCACTAATGAAAAGTTGATATGATTTGGCAAGTTCAAAGACACTGTAGAACCTTCGGGACCATTTATTAAAAGATTTAAGTGAGTGTATATTTACGTTTGACCCTGTGTGGATGTAGGTTCAAATAAATCATTAAAAGCCCAAAAATTACCATGATTTTCAATACAAAATTAAATAAGGGCTTTATTAAATCTACTGTATACAATGAGCTATTGATGTGTAATAGTATTTGTTCAGTTGTCCATGGCAATGTCTTTAAAATATCTTCCCCCATGCCTTTATTATAGATCTGTTTTCACCTCCTGGTGGAATAGCCAGACTTTTACATTTTACCTGTCATTTTATCATTAAGAAAGCAATAACTTCTTTAAGAAAAGTAAAACATTTTTCATGAAAAATCTATTTTTGGATTAACCCCAAACATTTCGTTTAGCAAGAACTGTCGAGATAAATATTGTGTGACCCAATATTACACGATTCTTCCCTTTCACAGAAAAATCAGATATCAATCAGAAATTCTTGCTTTTAGCCCATCTGGTATGTGACACTCAACTGTCTAAACCAAGGTTTCACTCTCATATCTCTTCTATCACCACCTGTAGCTTCAGATCAGAACATCTAGAAGAGAGTTTGAGCAGATGGCACGAAGCAGTGAAGCTGATATTTGAGGAGAGGTGTTAACCTCTTTCTCACTACACACTACACAGTCATGACTAACTGTTATAAAAGACAGAAAGGGTGGGAAAATGTGCACTGGGTAGATTGATTCAAGATAAGCCAAATGACTTTTCTTTCTTTTTTTTTTTAAACACAGTATTTTTACTTTTTACAATTTGTTTTTTTAAGCTAATATGCTTTTAGGGGTCACTGTAATCTGTGGGAATCAAAATCCAAAAATAAACAAAACCATTAAACCCCTTGAAGAGCAATTACAGGTTTTAAAGACAGGATTACAGAAGCCTGCAGTGGGAAGCGTTAAAAGAGTAACACGCAGCGTAGTATATGCAAAGTTTTTCTTTCAAACTTGTGTATGCGAAGGAGCCGTTCAGACTTTGACCTGACCTGGTAGTGTGCCCAGCACGCCTCCCACATGCGCAGGGCCTCGGTGTCGGGGAACTCTCTCTTAAAGCAGAGCAGGATCCAGCGATGGCAGAAGAGGAGTTGGAGGCCGTCCTCCCCGAGCCTGGTCAGGTGCTGGTGGAAACGTGGCAGCATGAGGCGCAGCAGTTCCCGCAGGTACATCTGGAAGCAGGGTCATAGAGCTGTTTAAGCTTATTTATCCTTCTATTTAAGCCAACTTTATGATTGGCTGCCCTTCATAAACTCAAAGTTTGAACAGCAGGCCGTGGGGCTGTGTGGCTAGGATGACCATATTAGGGATATCTACCCTCATTGACCTCACTGAGTGAGAGTTTTATACTGCATAGTGGCTCTATAGCGTAGTGATTTATACATTCACCTAACAAGCAAAAAGATCCCAGGAGGAGAGACAAATCCCTTGAGGATTGCATCAGGAAGGGCATTTGGCATCAAATATGCAGCATCAACAACTGTGGTGATGACTTATGAATAAGGGTGTAGATCAAAGTAGCTTTGTACAATGTGATTCATCAGAAAACTGAAAGAGTTGTTTAAAGAATGAACAAAGAAAGCTTAATCTAGCCACTTGCATCTGGTCAAGAAAATAGATATAAATGTCTAAGTTACAGAAATTGTTAGAGACAACTTCCACAGCTGAAGTGTCAGAAAGCTGTGGTGTAAAGCGTCTCTGCAGAATCAATTCAGACATTCATACAACTCATAAAAGACGCACAGAGAAACTGCCTACCAGCTGCCTCTCCATGTCTTCGTCCCGCGGGGAGCTGATGAAGATGGTGTTCTCCATGAGGCCGACAAAGCACCAGAAGGTGTCGCTTTCATCCTGGATCTCAGTGAGCAGCGGGGCCACCAGGTCAGACATGCCCTGGCAGTAGCCCATGTCAGGATTAAACACTGCATAGTTGAGCAGAATCCGCCTGAGGCGACAACAACCACGAACATCTTAGTGGTGTCATAACATCTCAGCATCTCAAAAAAAGCGCTGTAAGTGGCCACTGTAGAACCATAAACATAAACCCCTTTCACAGTCTCCAATACAGCCTCTACACAGTCCTGCCAAACCAAATGTATAGTCCCACCCGAACACTCTCAGGGTTTTTTTTTCCCTTTTTCTTGCATGGTTACTAATTTTGAGAAAACTTCCTTTGCTGTTTTCAGACCTTAGTAAGTACTGCATAAACAAAGGAAACAGGCTAAAGATATTTTCTGTTGTTTGAACGCTAAATTAAAAACAAAGACTGAATTTGTGGAGACGGAGACTGCAATATGAGGATGCTTTGACTAAATGACCCAGACAAATGTCTATTTGACATATCAGTAATAGCTGTGAGCTAACTTATGAGATGAGTGCTCTCTATCTGGACATGTGCAGTGCTGGTATCACCCCAGCTCAGATACAATATGAGACATAATGCCAGGACAAATACCAGGAGCCTTGATGAGAGTCACTAAACTAATATGCTATTTAAATCCTCTTGCTCCTCGTTTGGAAAGCTATTAGCTCTGAGTATGCATCAAAAGTGCTCAGACGGCTTAGTCAGAGTCAATAAAGCATGAAACTCATTTGCAGCTCCCTCAGGATTTAGAATATGAAATGAATAGGTACGCCTGTGCGTTGGGCTGAGGAACGATAAGACTGGACTGGGAGAAGGTGACAGAAATCGAATGTCAGATAGAAATCTAAAGTGAATGGGGAAAAAAAAAAGAAAAAGATGGTGGTCTGACCTCATGATCTCCACATTCGGGTTGTTCTCTCCTCTAAAGAAGTGGTTGCTGCGGTCCGTTCTCACCACGTCTTTATCCACCGTGAACTGGACCTTTCTCCAGAACTCACTGTGCTCCTCCGGGCTCATGGACAACCTGAGAAAAATTCATATAAACACCAGAAAGCAAGAGAAATATTAAGCGAAAGAAAAGGCAAACTTAAAGTTGCAGCAGTTAACAAAGCTGTTAAAGCGGTGGCGTTAAAAAAAAGTTTTTCACTGCACAGTCTCTTAGGAAATGCTTGGTAATTAGAATCACAAAATGAAGGGTTATCAAGTGATCGTTGATGCAAATGTGACTCAGGTGTAACACTAACACTTAGCTAGAAATGAACAAAAAATCCAGGGGTGTGTAAACAGTGGGCCTGACAGGGTATTTTACAATCAAGTGTTCCACTGAGAATAATACCACAACCATAAAACTCCCCCTATCCTTCCCTGTAGATGTTAGCAACTATATTAGCAATGTACTCTGAGTGTGGCACTAATGTACTCAAGTCCTAACAAGCAGAGGGGATTTAATTAACACTGTTTGTTTTCCATGAAGCCCCACCAGGAATACTGAGCGCACACCTGATGCAATGCCACGCAACTGTTTAGTTTTTGTTGTGTTTGTGTTTTGGACCCTTCTACTTCTCTTTGACTTGAAATTGAAATTTGAATTGTTTTCATCACTTTTTAGTTCATAAGCCTAGACAATCAGAACATAGATAGTTATAATTGAATGGGGCAAAATCTATATTTTTATGTCACTTTTCTGAGGTGAGGTGAGACTTTTTTTGAGGGAAAAAAAGTCTTAATCTACCCCTCATTTCTGTATATTTTGCAAAGTTGGGACATAGGTGCAGCAATTTATTGAAAGATGTGCAAACATACATGGAAATACAGGATATAAGGCAAAACAATTCTGGTTTGCATCAGTCTAACAAGCTTGAAAGTCAGTATTTGGTGTGACCACCTTTATTGAACACAGCCTGAACTCTCTTAGGCACGTTTTTGTGTATTGTGTTTAAGTAGTCTTCAGGAATACTTTTCCAGGCTTCTTGAAGGACAGTCAAAGCTCTTCCTTGGATGTTCATTGCCTTTTGTTCTGTTCTCTGTTAAGATAATCCCACACTGCTTCAATAATGTTGACCTCCAGGCTCTGGGGAGGCCAATCCATGACCAACTGCATCGCACTGCGTGTGGGATGCAGTCGTGGAGACTTTGAGACTCTTTCCACATGGCAACTCTTGGTGAATCAAACTCTCTCTTTAGATTTTCAAATTTTAACTAAAGAAATAAATTGTGTGTTTTTTGTGGTAGGCTGCAAGTAACAAAGTGCCAAGTTGTCTTTTATGTGTAGACTGGTTCATCCCTTAAATTATGTCTCTTTTATATGCTTCAAGGTCTTTGTTCACAGGTCTTTGTTAAGTGGCTTAATCAACAAACAACATTACTGTGAAAGCGGTGATATACTATACAAAGACTGGACGAATGAGTAAAAAAAATGTCCAAAGACTATTGCTCAAGACCCCTTTAAAAACTACAAGAAAACCTGGCTCTTAACAACTTTTTTAAACCAATAATGAACTATTATTAATTTTAATCTTGATGGCATTGATATTTTTTTTAAACGTTCTTCAAGCAGGAACTGAAAACAATGAAACCTTTATCTGCTTTAAAAAGAAACCTAATCGGATGATATCATCTGCTGGACATTATTCAGGTTAGATCAGAAATGCTGATTGACATGATTCCTGTCATGCCACAAGTGAGAAACAGCAAGCTAAATTTGACATATGTATGGTAAGTATAAAAGCTCAGAAGCTTTATCAACTGGATTATTTGGTATCCAATAACTAGACTGTGATTAAAGGCCAAAGGCTTCTCATTGTAGCAGTATAGGTAAGATCTTTTAAATGTGTTTTTATTGTTTTGTCATTTGTAACTTGAGGACGGATCTGCTCCATTTTCTTTTAAAGGTTGCACAGTCTTAATTTAAAAGTAGCTAACCTAAAGATATAATTTAAAATTGGTTCTTTGCTAAGTTGTCTGTGTGTATAGACCCTAAACTGGTTCATCCTTTGAGTTAGTCACCCTTTTTTAATCCTTGAATGGTTCAGAAGTCAGTGTTCAGTGGCTTAACAAAAAATCTCCTACAAAAATCATCAGGTAGAAGGACTAGAGTGAAAATGACTGAAAAAGCAGCCAAAAGGTCCAAAAAATGTCCAAAGAAAACCTTTGAAAAGCTTTCAGAAAAGCCTGGAGAGCTATTGCTCAAGACCACTTTAAAAAAATTTAAAAGAACTTTTATTTACAGTATAGTATACTATAAGCTCTTTTATAAGCTCTAAAAAATTAAATGAACAATTTATCTTCAAGTTAGCCAGAGGACATTTTCTTATTCAATATATAACATGTAATAAAAGCTGCAAACAAAAAAAATTATGACAACAGCTTGAAATGTTTTTTAAATGATAGGGATAAGAAAAAGGACAACTACTGGTATGCGTAATGTATGTTCACATTCCTCTGTTAGTTTTGCATATTTTCTTGTTGTCTGCTCACATATCACAGTAATCTAGTGTCAGTCTGGTTAGTTTTGCTTTAGTTGTTATCGCTGCCCCATTTCCATTTACGGCCGGGTAGTTATCACATCTGAGGGTGACACAGAATGAAAAGACATGTCTCTTTGCTCCTAATGATCAACTAGTGGCCCCGGAGGCTGGCTCTACTCAAAGGCTCTTTACAGGAATCCACATCACAGTCAGAACAAGGACTCTAATTACCTGACTTCGATAAGACCTTCTCAAGTACTCAAAATGTTAATAGGCCATACACATGAAACCTGTCCAATTATCATATTCATTACAGACAGAGGGGCACAATGTGTGAAAATATGTGTACACTTAACCTTTTTGATGGCATGCTGGAGGGAAATGAAGACTGGGGAACGTGCTCGTGTGTGTGTGACGTGTGCGTGTGGTTGGCCGTGCATACCGAAGCTGTGTTCTGTTTTTTTGTTTTTGTTTTATTTTTTCCATCCGACAAGACAGTATGATCTGATAAGCGCTGACATGTTTTTTTCTCAAGAGACCTTTTATTTCACACCCAGCACCTCCCCTTAACACTTTCCTGATTGCGCCTATTGATTGCTGAGCGCCTGCGATGAAAAGCCACAATAGGCTCACATATGGTTTAATGTTTGACTGACTGAGCATTTGGCAGCTGACACTGCAGCCACATGATAGTTTATCTGTGTTTCAGAGAGTGAAGCATAGAGATGTCTCTCAATACGAGCTTTTTCTTTTTTTTTAATACTTTTAAAAAGACTTCATGATGTTAACACTGTACTTCCACAAACATACCTCCTCTGCTGGATGTCATGGTACTGGCTACGCTTTTGCAGTCTCCAATCTTCCCTTTCTTGGGAAGAGGAGTCATAGCTGTAGTAGTGCAGCAGGAAGGGCCACACCTCACCACGAATGGATGGGTCGATACCACCGAAAAAGATGGCCTGGTAAAAAGAGTGTAGAGGTGAGCACAGAGGGAGAGTGTTCTCGGCGTTCAAAGGGCAAGCAGGGGCCAAAACTGATAACTATGAGAGCAAACCATACTTTATGCAAACAAGGCATGCAGACAGTGCTGCACAGCCTGCAATGCAACTATCACCTCACTAGGATTGTTTATGAAGTGCTGAAAAATGTTGCAAAACTGAAACTTCCGTAATGTTAACGGGGGGGGGGGAACAAAAAAAAACAAACACTGCTTTGTCAGCAGGTCCAGCAAGAACAGTCCTCTTTTGCAATTCTTGCACTTGTGCATTTACTGAGGAAATGTTTTGGTCTGAGTCTAACGGCCTCTGACTCATTTTCAACAATATGGTAAAGTTTAAACTGAGTCAATCAAAGAGGACTGAAATGAGTCACAGGGGGACAGTGGCCAAGACCAATCCTCTCATCATTTACAACCTGGGAGTGCTGATTCAAACTGAAACTTCAGACAGTGTAGGGCTGAGTTTCAAAATGACTTTCCAAAACATGTGCTACCAGAAAATGTGATGCTTACAGTATGGATAGGTATGATTGAGCTTAACATATTAGCTGATTGATTACCTTCTGACTGATTCCTCAGAATTGTAATAGCCTGCTTGTGTTCACACCTGCATACATACCTTGCGCAGCTTATACTCCTCCTCCACCTGTCCGTTCTGGTTGAGGTGACGTAGCCAAGTGGTGACATCCAGCCTTCGATAAAGCCTCTCCTCTGGGTGAGTCTCGGCCGATGGCAGGGTGGGCCTCTGAATGGAAAACTGCATGCAAGACTTCTCATCTGACACCTGATGTTAAACGAGACCAAAGGGGAGAAACAAATTGGCAAGAACACTACAATTGAATAAAAACTGTTAAAAAAAAAATCCTTCCTTTTCCAATAAAACTAGAAGCCAAACTGGGAATTTGGGCTGTAACCCGACCTGGTCTTTGAGCTGAGTTTCTCTGCAGCACTTCCACTGTTGGAACACCTCAGCCAGCTTGTCCAGGCCAGCATGATGAAAGTGGAGGATCTTATATTGGCTCTCTCTGCTAGCTATCACCAGCTGGCCACTAGTGCAGGCCTCGTCGCTGCAACAACACAATGGTGAATGATAAAGTCAATAACTACTGTAAAGAAGCTCAACAAAGAGCCTGCAAGAGAGAGTGAAACATTGCACAGTAGCGCAGCAAAGTGACCCCTCGCGACCTCCCTGCGACCTTTTGCACTCTCCGACTGACCTGAAGAAGAGTCTCAACGACCTCATGTGACCCAGGTCGACCCTGAAAACTCCACACAATTGCTCCAGAGCTAGGAGCTTCTGCTGCTCCTCCCACCGCATGCCCTGCGACTGGCTGCTGCTCTCAGAGGGGGCATGGCTGTCCAAACTTGAAGCAGAGCTGGCCGAGTGGTTCATGGATTCCTCGCACAGCTCCCTGGAAAACAAATACATTAAAAAAAAAAAAAAAAAGATTTTGGAATCAGAATTTGGGGGTTTGTTTAATTTAAGTATTTCCCCCTTTACATCACAATAGGGAGTCTTTAAATGTAGTTTCTCTCTCTTTGCTTCTTTAACCTCACATTCAGATAGAAAGTTATGTTTTTCAATATGAAGCACTGAAAGTGACTATCACGTAGTCAGAGGCCACTGGTGGAGACACTCCTCGGCTCAGCTCTCCCCTGTTGTTTTATGTCTCAATATGTTTTTCACCAAGAGGCTGAGAATAGGAGGAATGCATGGAGGCGTCAGAGGACAGAAACACACACATGCACAAACACACAAGGAAATCTGTACACACACAAATCACACTGTCCGCTGTCCAATTTCCCCTGTCATTCCCCCATGGCAAGCATGTTGTTCCCGGCACTGAAACCTGAGCTGAAGGCTCCTCTGCTGCACGAGGAGACACACAAGAACACACACATTATAATCACACGTGTGTGCAGAGAAACATGCGTGCGACAACGCCAAAATATGTACGTGGCCAACACAAACACGCACTGCGCACCGCAGCAAACCACACACCAGCTGAACCGCTCACTGGCTGGCGTGTTCTCTCTAACGTACACACATGTAGACACACACACACACACACACACACACACACACACACACACACACACACACTTACACACAGACACTCAAGAATGGACCATAGCTAATGACCAAAATGCACTCGCAAACACGTCTCCAGACCTGCTAACGCTGAGAAACAGAAATGCATTAAACCCGGCGACATTTGAGAAGCACACGTGTAAATTAAGTTGCTTAATTATGACTTGCTATAAATCCTACACACACACACATATATATATATATACACATCAGAAATATATTTTTTAACAATACAGCCAAGAAGAGGTCATTCACGATCAAAATTTAGTAACAGAAGAATATCAATTTTTAAAAATGTATATATCTTTTCCACTCTGCTCGCATCAGCTGACACGTTGGCTTCTTTGATCACGAGGGAGGCGGGCTGAGCCTTTTACGCCCCGAATCAATCATGTCTTGCTAATAATTTGCCTGTTAGCAGATGGGAAAATAACAAGGCTGATCAATCCAAGCTGCACCGTTTCCTTATGCTATCTGGTGATTTACTGCTCTCTGTCTCATGTATCATGCCACAAACCAGACTGTGGAAGACTACGAGACGGGGAGAGAGGCGCAGAGAGTTCTGGTAAGAGAGTTAGGCAATGTGAACTATGAAGGAGATCTTTTACCGGACAACTGTGTTTCCCCTTTTTTTTTTTTGTTAAGTGACTGTGAAGGCCCATAAGCCCATTTACAGCTGACATTTCCTTCTCTCTTTCCTGCATGCTTAAGGCTCATGCATTAAAATCTTTTTGTATATTTCGCCACACAGACTAAAAAAAAAGTGGGAAAGCAACAAACGTCAGAGTGAAAAAGCACTTGATTTCTGAAATCTGAGCATGGGTCATTCACTGTGCTGCGTTCAAGCATAAACTCAAGAAGTGATTAACAACATCTGTCAGTGTTTAGAGCTCGATTCTATTCATTTATATTAGGCAGCAAAAGTAGGCAGCAGTCACGCCATAAATTCTGCACAGTGTACATTATATAAACAAGCTGTTTTGCTCGAGTGAGACTGCTGTAACCATCATGTCCCACCAGGCCAGGGTGAGATCAAACTGCCCTAAGGCCCTGTGTAATGCTTCCCTCCACACACATAAGGCTTTACTCCGGGGGAAAGTGCTGCCAGGTCACCCTGAGAACCACCACGCAGTGAACAGGCCTACAGAGACTCCCAGGTCCTCTAGCTAATCCCTGGAGAGAACAGGGAGTTTAAGGGAGGGCTCAGACGAAGGGGGCGGTGTGGGCGCACACTGAAAAGTGGTCAGTACAATTTGAAGTTTTAGAAAAGGAGAAAAAACATCCAGCATCATCTTATCCTTTTCGGAAATAATCCCCCAAAGGCACTTTCTGCACACTGGACACTCTTTTGTCCATATTAAATGTACTTTAATTTGATTATAAACCAACATACAAAGAAGAAAGAAATATTTCTGCTGCAAAAAAAATCCTGTTTACTGATTTTTTTCCCCTTACATAACAATTAGGCAATTGAAAAAATATTTAAACATGGAAAAACTGGAATAACAAGGAAAAACTACGATCGCAACTGCCAGACCAAATATACGTAACAAATGGTTGCAAACGTTTTCAGGCGTCACGGAGCAAAAAAACACTGGAAACCACTGTTCTTAGACATAATCATATACTAAACGTTCCACAAAGTACAGCCCCAAGAAGGCAGTACACATTGACAGCATCATAAACTAATGTTAAACTTTAAAGAAACTTGTTAAGAAGCTCGACAGATTGCTGCAGATTTCTCTCTCTCCCTTTTTTTGCCCTCTCCCACCGCTCTCCTCTTTCTGCCCCCTCCTCCCTTTTCATCCGCTCTCACTCTCATTCGCAGAGCTTTCTCTTTGAATGATTCCAAGTGACATGTTTCCAGTTCCTGGCCCCTTAACAGTGTCAATTAAAGCAAGAGAGAGAGAAAGAGAGATTGAGTGGGTTCCAGGGTTTTGGCTGCTGCTCTGCTCTCTTCAGTCCTCTAATCCAGAGAGCTGACATTCAGCCCAGCACAACAACCCTGGGAGCACTGAGAATCAAAGGGCTTCACACAGACTTTAGGAAGGGGAAGGGGAAAGGGGGTGGTGGTGGTGGTGGTGGTGGTGGGGCGAAGTATTTGAGAGGTGGACAACACCAAACGATACAACAACTCGAGAATATGCAAAAGGAAGAGATGTGAAATAATAATAATGAGAAAAGTGGGAGGAGTTGACAGATATGGAGAACAGAGGAGAATCCAAAAGAAGAAGAAAAAGAAGGAGGAGGAGAAAAAAACAGGCAGAGGAAAAGATGGATACAGTGCCAGAGAGCTGTGGAGAGACACCAACAGCAAGTGAGGCACAGAGTTTTGGATGAAGAGAGGGACGGAGTAAAGGTTAGAAGCTGTGAAGCAAAGAGCAATGCCAAGTCACACACTGACTGCACTTACAGCAAATGTGAAAAAGTGGCTAAAAACACTTAAAGTCACACTGTCTCACTCTCTCGCTTTTTTTTTTTTTTTTTGGTGGGGGGTGGGGTGGGGTGGGGGGACACTGACACAGGCTTACACATTTCTGGGCAACATATCAGGCCACATAGCTGCGTGAGGAAACAACCGCGAAGGGAATCATAAAATCACACGACCGCGAGGTCTGAACAGCAACGCAATTACTGTACAGATGGCTCCCCTGACTACAGAACAGTGTGTGGAGGGATTGTGGTTTGGCTTACTTTATTTTTGTTTGTTTTTTTAGGATTTGGAGACTTATTTTAAGACCTCTGTGACATTACACAACATTTAAATCGAAGGCCAATTTAAATACAAATTGAAATTGTGAAGCCTGATAACACTTCATGCTTCCTGCTGAAGTCATCTACCTGCTTTCAGGTCCCTCAGGACATTTAGCTGTAGTGCAGTGAGCCACCTTGTGGCTTCAAACTGTAAACCAGCTCACATGCGATCAATTCTTTTCTTTTTGGCTCCACCTTCTGGTAGCTTAGGGCAACTAAAAAAACCAATTTGTGCATAAAAATTACATTAAAAAAATTACAGTAAGGGAAAATTTAACATTATGTTATTCAAAGCCAAAACAAAAAAAGGGAAAGAAATCAATAATTTTGACTTTATGGAGCAACTTAACTTAGCTGATATTAAATAGAATGAAATATTTACTATAAATTTACTTTGGAGTACCACTGAATATCTCGAGGAATGTAGGAACAGTCCACTAATCTAGCCTCATTCGCTTTTAAAAGAAACACACACAATCTTATAATATTTATAACACAATCTACTCACACTACACTTCCATGATCTTTAAACGTATTTAAACGTATGCAAAAATAACCCAAAATAACCCTTCCCATAATTTCGTTCCTAAACATGTGGCAGGCTCAGTCTGAAAAAAGCTGTCCAAAGTTTTTGGTTATATTTTCTTAAAATTGCGCATAACAGGCTTTGAATGTGTTAGTTCTTGTTTGGTGACTGGTTAGAAGTGTTATCCAGTCAACAGAGATGTGTGTACGAACCCTGCTGTATGAAACAGAAGTGTAAATGGTTTAGCTTCGCCTTTCTTTGTTTGTTTGTTAAATAAACTTGAGAACCTGCACAACAACGGGTCAGTTACTGTAGTTTTCACACAGCGTCATTATTTTTATGATAACAAATACAAACACGAAACAATATGTAAAATGCTAAGTGACGCCATCCCTCAAAAAAACAAAAAAAACAAATTAAAAAAAATTATATATATATATATATATATATATATATATATATATATATATATACACATATATATATATATATACACACATATATATATATATATATACACATACACATATATATATATATATATATACACATACACATATATATATATATACACATACACATATATATATATATACACATACACATATATATATATACACATACACATATATATATATATACACATACACATATATATATATATACACATACACATATATATATATATACACATACACATATATATATATATATATATATATATATATATATATATATAGCTAGGAATAATTCATCTAGGAATAATGTCTTGATAACGGCAGAAATATCTAGCTATGTACCCACGTAGACCGTTTGGGGGGGAGAAAGACAGGGAAACTGACCTACAAGCAACAAGTGCTCATGGTGGTTTTGTAGTTACACAGCAACAGGTAATAGGTCACATCTATGTTAATGTTCCACATGGGTTAATTCAGACATGACCACAACAGTGGCAGAGAGAAACACAGAGCACGCCCTTTCCTTCTTTACAAAACTGAGCTAACCAGCTGTCAAAGATGCACGACAGATAAGCACAGTTGTGATTATATGCATGCCCAGTCAGTCTTGTGAAGTTCAGACTTGTATCAAGTTAAAAAAAATGTAACACAACGTTATATTTTAGTGACACTGCTGTTGCGACTTTAAGGGGAAAAAAAGTGACCTGACCAATTAGCGTGTTTTCGTAATAATAATTATTATTATTTTTCCTAAACCTTGAAGGGAAAAAAACAAACAAAATTAAACAGTTTAAACTCTCCCATGTATAACTAATAATAAAGATTATTGTCTTTATTCAGGACAAGGTCATAAGTTGCCTCTAGCTACTAAAAAGCTGTATAAAAGATCATTTGTGCCAAATGTAACATTTGCTCATAATTGTCAGTCTTTTTATAATTAATTGATTTGTGACTTGGTGAGCCGAATTTTCCACTAATGTGGGCAATAAATTTATTCTATTCTATTATTAATAAAGCGACTTTCAATGCTCTCACTGACCTGCTCTCGTTGTCCAGGAAGACGGAGCCGCTGCTTTCACAGAGGGCCTCACTAACGGGGGACAAGCAGAAGGGAGAGGAGAAGGTGTCCGAGTCTGAACCCATAGTGCTGTCCCGGCTCACTTCATCCGACAGCTCACAGGAGCCCTCGTCGCCTTCCTCCCCAGCTGAGGGAAGCTGCTGCTGGTGTGAGGACGGATCGGCTCCAGCCTCGACCACCAGGCTGTGGCTCTCTGTGGAGGTGCTGCTCGTAATGTTCCTCTCCTCATCCTCGTCTTCCTCCTGGGCTGCTGGGGGACGGGAGTGAGGTCTGGAAAGGATGTTTATAAATTGAGTTCCTTGAGAGTATTTCAGTTCATGCTTTACTGAAAACTGTGTGGTGCTGATCGAGATATCAGCACCACATAAACAACCCAGAGACACATTTTAAGTAACACGTTCTTGTACCGTCTGCCTCTGCGGCGGGCGTTCCTGCGTACAGGCGAGCTCTCCGGAGTGATGTATCGCAGCGCCTCTTCATCCTGCCTCTGGATACGGGAGTTGGGGACCCAGGTCAGGATAAGAGTGGTGCCCAGGCTCTCATCCTTCTCCACATGGACACAGAGGTAGCCTGCAGAGGGCAACAAAACCTTGATCATGTTATGACTAATTATGGTGGAGGTAATATGGGAACGTAAGAAGAGCTTGTGAAGCATTTTATATATAGCAGCCAATTTAAAACAAACGTGTAACTCGAGAATAGGGAGATGATGATGACGGAGGAAGTGTTGCTCATATATGCCAGGAAAAAAAGGCAACACGTATTCAAAACCACTCCACTAGACGTGTACAGTCTTTACATGTATGAATAAGGTAAGTAGACAAAGGTAAAGCAATTCAACTAACGACCAAAGGCTTCATAAAACAGAGGAACAGCGCTTGTTTGAATTTATGAGGCAGTACAATAAAACTTGAATGAAGTTTACAGCAGCTTATCTGACACAGCTATAAATGTCACATGGTTTAGAGCCCCTTTAATCTTACCTTTTAGATAGAGGTAACAAGTATAACCCCAGTTATTTTAACCTTGATTTCAAAGCAAAAGTGTGCTCTTTTGGATTAGCAGCAGTATCAGTGAGGTTTTATATTAAATCAAGTGCCTTTTTACTAAATTAAATTTACTGCTCTTTTTATATCCTGCCGTATTTTTTAGAACGTCATTTTGCATTTTCTTCTTCATTTATTGTTTTATGGTTTTCATGTTTGTCTTTTTATATTCCCTTGTGTTTCTTCTATATCTAAATGCATGATAGCTAAAAGAGTGTGGCATCACCTGCTTCTCAGTTAAACACTTTCACCAAACAGGCAAATTTATATTCCATCTATTCAAATCCAAAGGTTATCACTAGATCATTTCTACATATTTGACACTGGTGTGAAATTCTGTCATCGCTGGCATATGGATTGTTGAGCTGTTGTCAAAAACATGTTTTATTAGATCAAAGTGACCTTGACCTTTGACTGTTGAGTTCATACTTCAGTCCAATGGACCGTTTGTGCTTTTTGCATTCACATACAGTGCTTTGCACCCTCATTTCTTTATATTTTGCTTCTAAGGAGCCAGACTTTCATTTATTTTTTTACATGGTCTTGAGCAGTAGCTTTCCAGGCTTTCTGAATATATTTTCAACTATACCAGGGGAACACTTTTGTTGGTTAAGCCACTTAACACTGACCTGAGAGTTACTCAAACATACAAAACGGCACCTAACCCAAGGGGTGAATCAGTTTTGTGTCTACACATAAAAGACAGTTTCGTTGAATCTTCAAAAGATGCCAAAGATAAGACAGTTTGACGAGTGTGAAATTTTTGCACCAACAAAGTGATTTCTACAGAGCCATGAGGTGAAAACATTTGAGGAAGAGACAAGGAAGGAAGTGTCAGGCCTTAACAAAAAATAATAATTATAATAATTCAGCAAAAGGACTAGATGTTACAATCCCTGATAAAACATCTAGTCCTTTTAGTGAATTATTATAATTATTATTAATTATTATAATTACTGCTATAATTTATAGCTGGACAGTGTCTAAAAGTCATGTCCTATTCAGCTGATCAATGAACTGTTCTCAGAAGCTTTGTCACGGTGGCTGTTAAGAAGACAGAGAAGGCTGAGAACTTGTCAATATCTAAGGAGGAGGTCAGGAGAGAGGGATAACAGTGAGTGTCTAGACCCATCTGTAAAATATGATGGAGACTGTCATGGTTTGGTGCTGCATTTCAGCCCGTGTTGGGGATTTTGTCAAAATTGAGATAGAGAAAGATACCTTCAGATTTTCATCCACCACAAGTATCTGAAAGATGTCTGACATGACAACTGCTTTATTTTTCAGTATGTCAGCGTTCCCAAAATACACGGCCAATACGTTAAAACCTTACAGGGATATAAAAAACAGAGAGTGGAACACTAGCGACTGATTGGCCAACCCAGACCCCGGACCTCAGCGTGGGATCATCTTGACAGACAGAGTAACAAAAGGCATCCAACATTCAAAGAAGAGCTTTTAATGTCCTTCAAGAAGCCTGGAGAACTATTCCTGAAGACTGCTTAAAGAAATTACAAGAATGATTGCTAAGAGAGTTCAGACTGTGTCCTGACACCACATTTCGAGTTCCAATGCTGTGTTTGCCTTATATATACTGTAAATTGCCGCACCCATTTCCCATTTTTTAGCAAAATAAAAAGAAATGAAGGGTAAATCAAGACTTTTGCACAGTAGTGTAATCTCCTGGAGTTTCTCTAATAACATGTTCTGAAGAACAGGGCATGTCACATTGACCGTCTTTGCACTTTGACCAGTTGTGCCAAACCGCCAAAGAGATATCACATTCACAAGTTGGAATGAACACACATCCCCCAAAGTATAACACCTCTGGTTGTGGTGGCTGCCAGCGCCGAGGTGTAAAAAGCACTTCCATGCCAGCTACAAATAGATAAAACACAATGTAATGTAATACAGTGTAATCGGTTTAACAATGCATGCACTGCAAATACAACACAATCAAACAGACAAATGCACTGCAAAGTCAGTAATACCCTGCAAAAAAGTGGGGACAAATAGCTGACTTGAGCAAATTAAAAGGGTACAAAACACTTAACAAGTGCAGTGTCTCAGCCATTTTCACTTTTTCACGACCTCTATAAACAACTGTATTACTGTCTTGGCTACTTGCAGCACATTTATGTATTTTCTTCTGTTGTATTTGTCAAGTTGAAAAGTTTAGAAGAAGAAACACTTGGTTCAGTCTAACCTGGGTGGTGCTCAGCCAGGCCAGGCAGGGGATCTGCGGGGTGCACGCAAACATTATTTTTGGAGAAGATAATCTCGCCATCCAGTCCCGAGCGTAACGATGAGCCCCCCGCCCCGGGGTTAAAGGTCAGGAGGTCGGAGGCCTTGGAGGAGGCACGCCGTAGGAGCCGACCCAAAGACATCTCCTCAGGCACCAGGACACTGCGCCCATCCTCTGAATATGAGAGATTAGGGAGTAGAAAAAGTCATCAGGTGAAGGGGAGGATATAAAGGAAAAATTAAAAGTATAATTTCAGTCAGGTAAATATTTGACAGAAGGTGCAGCACAAATTGGTTTAAGAGCTGCACTGATCCTCCGTCACACGTGTGCTAGTATTTACTGCAGTGTCCTTACTGCAACGCCCAGCCCTACAAGGATCCCCTCTCCCCGCCGTACTTGTTCAGCACTTCCCCATGCCACATTTTCTCTGCCGTGCACCTGCGCTCCCAAACACATTACCACCTTCTGCATACTGTACTACTGTGTAGCCGAGGGTGTCCCACCTTTTGCAAACAGCACACACATATGCCGTTGTGTGTATACACACGGAGAGAAAGACGTGCGCAAACACACTTTACTCCATCTGTGTGAAATTCAGGGCAGTTATCAGTAGCCAGCAGATGACATCAATGCCAGCAATGAATTGGGATCAGCTTGTCACACCAGCAGTGTTTAACTTGTCTGCTTTAGAAAGAAAGCTTTGTACGATGTCAAGTTAGATGTAACAGGGCTCTTTTGAAGCTTCTGCTTCGGCGTGTTGTTGAAGGCTTTCGTCTCTGATAAGGTTTAAAGGGGATCTTATTTTTCAGACTCAAAGAAAACTAATTAAAGCCTTACTTTTGCCTTTAGCTTCTCTTCATTCACATCAAAGAACTGCAGAATGCAATGATAACTTTTATTTCTCTTAGCTGTGCCTGTATCTTTGCATCCAATGCAAGTGTGTAACCTTGTTCTCTTGCAGGCTGAACACCCCGGCATGTACTCCTCACTCTATCTGAGGAATGTTCCCTGCTTTTTCCTCAGAGGGCATGTTTACCTCTGCTTGATTAAGAAGCCACCCCACTTCCTGATGCCAGGCCCCAGACAGGAAAACTACTGGCACGAAATCCGGTGCAGGACCACTTTTTTTTTTTTGGGGGGGGGGGTAGAAAGTGTCTGTGGTTTCTTGCAGAAACCAGTAATCAGTAATCAATCAGTAATCTTAGGCTTACTCCCATTTTACTAGTTTTGCTCATCATTGTTTTTAAATTAGATTAATTAGTAGATTAACACATTAACATTTTGTTGAATTTGGCACAAGATTAGACTGCTACTGAACCCGTCATAAGCCAATCTATTGTACACTCACCTGCCATTTCATTAAGTACAATGGTTCAGCTGCTTAATACAAATGTCTGATCAGCCAATCACATGACAGCATTCAGGCACAAAGACATGGTCAAGATAGCCTGCTGAAGTTCAAACTTGGGCTGGGCCATATTATACCCTTCACGCTAATACCGGTATAATGTTAGGCAACGATAAGAAAATAAAATATCGTGATAGAATATGGGTAAAACGCGCATGCGCAGTGCCTTTGTTTTCATATGCACATGACCGAAAAAGCATGGCGGCAACGGAGAATGAGAAGGGGGAAAGGGGATCGTTGAGTGAAACGGATGAACCAGAATTGGTTTGTAAAAATGGTGCAACTTCAGTGATGCGGAACTGGTTTGGTGTTTGTCCGTCAGATACCCACCAAAGGACATTTTTTTGTAGAACATGCAAGCGGGCAGTCGTTATTACAGTATTTGTCTGACCTAGGTGCTCATAAATCTGGGAGTAATCTGGGTCCAAAACTCCGATCCTCTTCAGGTCCCAAAGTCAAACGAACACTGTGGCACATTGAGAGTTAAAAACTGTCTAAATTATTTCACCTTTAATAAAATGATCAGCATTGCTGCTTTACCAGGCGTAACAATTAAGTTAAACATCCAAGCATCCATGAAAACAGAATTTATTACATTTAACGGAGTTGGAAGTTAGCGGAAGTTAGCTCGCTAGTTTCGCTAGCTACCTAAGCATGATATCATGTTCTGACTGAGAGATTTCTGAAAAAATTAAAACGTACAGCTCTGCTATCACTTCCAACATAAATGAAGACAGAAAACTAAACAGCAGTGACGTTTGTAGGGTTACTGAAGTTGGGCTAGCTGGTATATAATGATGTGCTACGTGATCGCTAGCGACACAGCTATGTCAGCATAACATAAACAGTGAAGCTGTAGGTAGGATGAACGCTAACACTTTTCCACTCAATAAAAGTTAACGTGAGGGTTCCTGATGGTTAGAGACAAATGCAATCGCAGGATGCTGTAAACGGACCAAACTTCAGTCTGAGATAATCCAGCCACAATACGAGGTTAGTCATTAATATACTGCAACAACATGGGAATAGAGCAGCTGTGATAGAATACAGCATTAAGGAATCAATGGTACAGAAGTGGAGGAAGCAAGAAGTATGAGTTGAATAAAGTTTGATTTATCTGACTGCTTTGTTTCGCTTAATGTGCCTTATAATCCCGTGCATCTTATGGTCCGAAAAATACGTATTTGACTTTTTTTATTTGGCACACTGCAGTTTAATGTTGCAAAGCACCTCTTTTTAACTTCAGTGGATATTATACATGGTTATGCTCAGGATATATTGATTGATTGATCATACTTTATTCAACCCGAGGGAAATTGGGTTAAGGCTGCCAGCCGTGCCAGCGCCATCTTACCCTTCCGACCATACATACATTACACAAACATCACATGGGGAAGACAGGTCAGAGAGGTATAACAATGGAAAATACACAACATGAGGAAAGACGAGGAGAAAAAAGAACTCCCCCCAGACTGAGCTCCAACAGGGAGATCAGTTTGAGAACAGAAAAAAAAAAACAAAAAACACCTCAGCGCATACAAAAAGCACATGACTATCAATACACCATAGAAACACAAGACAAGCAACAGTATATCAGCCCATTTCTACTGGAAATGCCCTTTGATTAAACCTTCAGCAAGAAATTTGCATTTGCACTGTTAAATTTTTATATAGCTTTAATGCACATAAAAAAACAGCTGCTTGTTTAAGTGAAAATAAATGGATGGGGGTTTTTTGCGCTAGTAAAGTTGTGGAGTTGTATTTTGTCTCCCATCAATTATATCGTCAGTTATATCATTATCGCAAATTTTCAAATATATATCGTGATAAATATTTTTGGCCATATCGCCCTGCTCTAGTTCAAACTGAGCATCAGAATAGAGAAAAATGCTCATTTACGTGACCTTTAATGTGGCATGGTTGTTGGTGCCAGACGGGCCGCTCTGAGCATTTTAGAAACTGCTGATCTGCTGGGATTTTCCCACACAACCATCTCTAGTGTTTACAGAGAAGGGTTGAAAAAAAATAACCAGTGAGCGGCATTTGTCTGCGTAAAAATGTCTCTTTGATGTCAGAGAGCAGAGGAGAATGACCAGACTGCTCCAAGCTCTAAGAAAGCAATAGTAAATCAAACAACCACTTGTTAAAACAAAGGTTTGCAGAACAGCATCCATGAATCCACAACACCTCAAACACTGAAACAGATGGGCTGCAGAAGTCAACACCTGGTGCAACTCCTATCAGCTAATAACAGGAAACTGAGGCTACAGTCCACACAGGATCACCAACAGTGGACAACAGAATATTGGAAAACATTGCCTGGTCTGATGAGTCTCAATTTCTGCTGCCACATTTGAAGGGTAAACAACATAAAATCATGGATCCATTCGCAGGTCACGTGATGGTGGTGTTGTGGTGTAGGGGATATTTTCTTGGCAACCCTCCACAGTCACCAGATTCAATCCAACAGAGCACCTTTGGGATGTGGTGGAACGGGAGATTTACATCATGGATGTGAGCCAAAAAAAGATTTGTGTGATGCTGTCATTTCAATATAGACCAAAATCTATGAGGAATGTTTCCAGCACCCTTTTTGAATCTGTGCCCCAAAGAATGAAGGCAATTCTTAAGGGGGAAGGGGGCTCTAACCACTACTCGGAAAGTACAGCTAATACAGTAGCCTATGAGTGAATATACATAAATATTTCAGACTAGCAGTAAATGAAGAAAAAGAATAGTTGTATTTCTGCATACTCTGATCCATGCACATAAAACATGCAAACTGACCATTATTCAAATAATAAGAGGGCTAGACCTTAAAAATGATTCTTTTGTGAAATCCCTGCTACTGTACAACTGCGCAGTAGTTATTTTGGTCTGTGTGCGATTACAGGATGAACCGGGTCACCTTCTCAATCAGGCTGGACAGCGTCCTCTCACTCTTTACTTCCCCCTTCATCTTTATGCTGTCAACGCCTTGGCGTGCGCGCACATTCCCTCTCTTCTCTGACCTTTCAGTTTTATCAAACCGCTCACATGCTCAAGACTGAAACACCATCTTCGCCTCAGCCTAGTCCTGCTGTGACAGACAGAATGCTTCACATTTTTCGCAAACTTTTAACGGATCACCTGCCAGAAAGAGAGAAACTCTTAATGTGAACATGAAACTTTGCAAGACTGAAGCTGAGCTGTAAGTGTAGAAAGCAACAAGCTTCCACGATCTCAAATTCTCACCTCTGGGCTACATTAATTAAGCTGTCACATTGTGACTCATGAATGAAGGAGCCAATACTTAACACCCCTATTTCATCACCACTGTATATTAATGCCTAAGGCAGGTGGAAAAAAGGAAGGCTGAAAAACGAGATTCTTCTGAAGTGAGCGAGTTATGATAAAACTTTACAGGTGACTCAGTGGGAAATGGTTATAAACACAGCATAGTTCTCTCATTTTTTCTTTTTGGTGTTTGCCCAAACTTGTTTTACATGTTAAAATGACTTAAGTGTAAACCAATATTAAGTTTTTTCAGATATGGTGTTGATAACTTGCAGTACAGACAGGACAAAGATACAAGTAGCTTTTTATGGATAGAATTAAAAAGATAATTCAGCTTTTTTAAATTTTATTTTTATTTTATTAAAATATGAAGTGTATCCATCTCATTTTGCAACAGAAACAGACCCACAAACTACAACTTGTCTCTAACAGGTCCCACACATAGGGAGCACTTTGAGAAACTTAACTTAATTACGATGCGCTCAGGTTATACAGATTAGACGTGCACCCGTGACGTGGGTCAACGCGTTTCTGAGGACATAAAAGGGTGCCTGGGGGTGGTTTAATCCCTGCCGTGACTGCGGTGGGGCAGCCTGTGCAGCAGAGGCGTGCCGTGATGTCCATCAGCTATCAATACAGTCCTGACAGGCAGCATCCGCCTGACAGCGGAGGCGAGGATGGACAAGCCTATTTACACGCAGGCCCTTACGAGTATTTACTGTGGCCTGAGCCTCACTCTGTAGCACCTTGAACATAAATATTTTACTTTAGCTCAGCTGAGCCATGGCCGAAATCCGACTGCTTGGCTGGTGTTTTAAAGCCGTCCGCGTTTGCATGCAACTTAAAAGTTGCCGGGAGACAAAACACTTCGGGCTCGTACCGGAGAAAAGCGTCCTCCTCGGCGCTTTGGCACACACCTGTTCCAGCGGCAGAAATGAATGAATAACAAGCAAATTGTAGAGAAACGGAGCGAGAGGGGAGGGGGGCTAAAGCAGCTGAGCTCTCACCGTCAGTCCCGCCGCAGGAGTCTACAGCCCACACCGGACAGCCATCACACCGGGCAGGCAGGGGCCGAGCGGGACGTACCAGCGCTGTCTCGCCTCCTTTCTCCCAGATCCGGCTCTGTTGTTATTAACTGTAAGTCCTGTTTGTATCCTTGTTTTCCGACAGGGCACGCTACATGTCTGACTACTGCGGTTTCTACAGCGGAAAAAATACACTTCCGGTTCGAATTTTCAAAGTAAAAGCTCACGCTAGACTAACAATGCGTGCGGTTTAATTTGTAGCCCGCACGTGTCGCGCTTCCTACAACTACCCGATCGTTTGCGTCCTACTTGACTTCACAGCTCCCAGACCAATCCACAAATTTATTGATGCTTCCGGAAATTTAAAGGGGTTTTTCTATCCAAAAAAGCCTGGGTGTAGATTTCATATTCAAAACAGTGAAAGAAAAGTTGGAGCATGGCAGCATTTGAAAATACAAATGCATTTCACACCATCCGCAGTCGTCATCGGCCCCAGCCTATCATAAAAAAGCAGAGCTTTTTCATCATAAGTGACGTTTTAAAGGTCACTGGCAAAGGCTTGAATGCAGTTGGTCAGAGGCGCTTCACACACCAGCACTGCTGCCTTTACCTGCCAGTACAAACCTGATTATTTTTTTAGGTTATTTCCCACGTGAATAATATGCTTAATGCAAATCATACAACCATACATACATACATACATACCACTCAGAATACAAAGTGTGCAGTAGTTTGTGTCAAATGCATACACTAGTGGGGCATGCAAGTCCAATTACTCAGAGGGAGCATGATCACCCTCATCCAAGGATTCATCCAGCTATGAGTCAGTTACATCATGGTTGGCTTTTATCAAACTGTTCAGAGGACACAGTAAATGTGACATCATAGTAAATGCTACACAAGTGCTGCAGACAAACAATTTTAGAATTATTTTTTAACTATTTCACATAGAAATAAATGCAAAAATCATTTTCAAAAATACAAACAATTAAAATAGTTATAAAAATAAATACATTTCAAGGCATTAAACCATTTTGAGTGTAGCAGTTAGGACATGCAAACCAGAAATACCACGGTGGCTACCGTGCTTTGATATTATCATGTCTTGGTTTTATTTTGTTTTTTTCGACAAACCTGCTGATCCAAATCCCAGGCAATTTTGAAGAAGAGATGCAGCAAGTCTACGGTGCACAAAATGAGTGGTTTTTTCTTCTTCTTTCTTTTAAAGGAAACTCAGTGTATTAGAGAACCCACTGGACCGTAAACACTTCTGACATGGGTAAGGCCAGACTAGTCACTGCTAAAACCTACGAGAAGAGACGGGGAGGAGAAAGACAAACATTTATTTGAGGCAAAGAAATGTAAAGTGATGATAGAAGTAGTGGTGCTTATATGTTGCTGGTTAAAAGCTCACCTTGGTGTCAGTGCGATATGTAAAGTCCCTGACTTTCTCCCCATTTGCTAAAATGTAGCGAGGTGGTGAAGGCACCCCGAAAACCTGCAGCCCTCCCAGCACCAGACTGTCCAGCGCCCCATTCAGCTTTAGAGGGTTACTCACAACCTGAGACTGAAGTAAAGGCAGAGATGTGTGTGAAACACTGTCCCTCATTCACACTTTTTGCATCAAGCAGTCGTGCATCACAATGCATAGCAAAGTCTCTGCTGCTTTCCATATGGAAATATAAATAATCTCTACTTACCTGTCCAGCAGTGAAGATAACGTAGCAATAATTTTGCATTTCAAAAGTGTCGACGCTCTCCCCATCATCCCAAAACAAGTCGCCCCGGGCCCAGCCGCCCGCTGACAGCGCCACAGTCAGGAAGAAAGGGTTGTTGCGTGAGGCTGTGGTTGTCAAAGCAGGCTCCTGCACAAGAAAAGGGAAGATCAAAGAAAATATGATGTTAAGTTACAAAACATCCTCTTTTCTTCCAAGTGTCTCAGCTAGTTTTGAACTTTAACACCTCATCTAGGAAGTCGTGACAGTAATGGGTCAACATTTGATCATAGAGACTTTGTGGATGAAAAGAGATTTCTCCCATGTAGCGAAATAATTCCTTCAAAGAGTTGTATTGCTTATAAAGAAAAGCATCACAGGGTGAAGTGATGTACTGATAATGACTACGGTAAACTGCAATGTCTGAATGAATAACTATCCAGTAAACGATGTGTGTTGCTTGGTTCTTTTATACTGAACTCAAGCATAAGCCCTTTTTAAAATCAGTTTTTCCATGAAACCTGTAAATTTTGTCTCCAAACAGAATCAAGATCTTCAAACATTTGCTTTTTTTCCCCAAAACAAACACCCACCTGCTGGGGAATGATGTGTCCTTCCCTCACATGAACATTGATGGTGTCCAGAGGAGCTGGCAGGAGCAGGAACTGCCCTTTACTGTAGAAAGGCTGACCCTTGAGAGGCCAAAACACAACATAAGGTTGTAAATCAAGTAAACACTGACGTCACGTCCCTCCATGGTTCATACATGATTGATACATGATTTATTATTGTGTGGCTCATACATTCTAGTGGTGTTGTCAGAGATGGCTGAATATGACTGAGTGACTCACATTGTGCAGGCTGTACCAAGTGGCGGGGGGCAGGTATGTAGCCAGTTCTACAGCCCCTTGCTCTAAAACTGGACTAATAAGAAGTGAACTCCCCCACAGGAACTGTTTGTCTATGGTCCGACTGTTAGGGTCATTGGGAAACCTAAGAGCGATGGACATACAGGGAAGAGGAAAAGAAAGATGAAAAGTGAACTGCGATGGCCTAAATGGCTTTGTTTATGCGTTACAATAGAGTACCAAAAAGTAAGGGAAGAATAGCTATGAAGAGGACACACACTCCATGAATAGAGGTCTGGCCACAGTTTCAGCAGAGGCGTGTGCATGGTGGAAGAGTGTGTAAAGGAACGGCAGTAGGGAGTAACGGAGATATAGCGCACTCCGCATGGCTGCCTGGGCCCGCTGCCCAAACACATAGGGCTCTTGAGCCTGAGGGACAAGACAAACACACACACAGTGAAGAGATTGAGTTACTCCTTTTCAATAATAGATGAAACAGATGGACGTCTCTACATGACCCGAGAAAAGAAAAACATGCTGGATAAACCTCTTCTTCATCATATAACTCCCCTGACAGTTACTGTCACTCAACAGTTTGCACATGCATCTGAATTAACAGACCATAAACATAACCAGTATCAGCGTCCATGTCTCACAGCATTGGGCTTGTCATTGTGGTTCCTCATAAATGGGTAGAAGGCCCCAAGCTGCATCCACCGAACGCACAACTCCTCAGTGGTGTTGCCTCCAAATCCGCATATGTCCGCTCCCACCAGAGGGACCCCGAACAGGCTGAACTGCAGCACCGCTGGAGGGGACAGGTGCAAAAGCTCCATCTAAGTCAATTCACTATCAAGCTGTGGTAACTTCAAAAATACATTCCAATTCTGATGTTTTGGGTCAATATTCTGCACGAGATGAGAGGATCTCAAAAAGCCAGCTCATGTGACCTTTCAGAAATGACAATTCCTCACCAGGAATTGAGAATCTGAGCTGCTCCCAGTCACTCCTGACATCTCCTGTCCACACTCCAGAAAAGCGTCCGATGCCGGGGAAAGAGGAGCGTGACAGCACAAAGGGTCTCTTCCTCTGTATCTTCAGCAGAGCACTGAGGATGGGAACAAACCCCAGGATAAAAAAAACCCCCACAAAGAACAGCTACATAATCTGTAACACTGGGCACCATTATCCCAAATTCAAAACCTGAATCCTACAAGACATCACAGGAAGTGAGAAGTTATATGACCAGGTGGTAAAAACATTTGACCTCTGTCATTTCATGTCAAATTATTGACTTTTTTTATGCAACAGTCAAATCACTGTTGAATAAAATGATCATTTTTACAAAGTGTTACTATATATTTATTACTCATTCTTTCATCCACAACAAAACAACTAACTGCAACTGTGTCTAATCACATCCTGGCCCAACCTGTGTGTTGCATAAGCTTCTGTGAGTCCGTAAAGATTGTGCAGGTTGTAGTGAAATGACATCTTCTGCTGAGCCGACATACAGAGGGTTCCTGAGTTTAACTGTCCTCCAACAACACCTGTGTGTACACCATTCAGAGAGTTTTGTAGAATAACATGTTGTCATAAAAAAAAACAACAACAACATAAAATCTGAATGTTTATGTGCTTTTAAATGTGTTACTTGGTGTGTATGGTGGGTTCTCAAGGTCACTGTCAGGACAGCCCTCCACCGAGCCCTGCACAAAACTGGCTGGTTCGTTCATATCCTGTGTGGAAAGAAAAACATGGAAAGCATTTTTTATTTTATAGTGCATAATAAATGTCCACATTTCAAAAAAGTCATGCACATTATTTGTGAATTACAACCCTGTCCTGTGTACACATACAATCCAGAGACCATCCACAGGAACTTTAGAGTGAAAATCTCTGATGCAGTCTTCCCACCATTGTCTGGTGTCTGGGTTCGTGAAGTCAGGAAAGGCTGTTGGGCCAGGCCAAACCTGTGTATACAGAATATGACAACCCCACATTTACAGATAAAAAAAAATGCTACATACATATTGCCCCCCACCCATCCACCCCGACCCTATCTCACCTTCCCTATCAGGATTTGCCCTGTAGCGTTTTTGATAAAGACATCTCTTTTAAGTCCATCATCAAAGGGAGGGTACGTTCCTGGGGTGCTGCTGCTGCTTATCCCTGGGTCCTGTAACATAAACGAGGAGCCTCAGTCAAAAGTTAGGACATTTTTGCTGCCCTCCACTGGAAAAATATGGTTAATACCTGCTTTTAGCTCCAGTGAAAGCAAGAAAAAATGTTTTGTTTGCATCGACTTCAAATGCAAATGTATATATGTATATAGTAGTTTGTCAGGTCTGTTAAACACAAAGATGTCACACCAGAATAAGGATGTACTTCATGCCTCTCTTGTGAAACTCCTCCACCATTTCTGGCAGATCCCCGAATCTCCAGGGGTCAAAGGTGAATACCCTTCGCTTGTTTGCGTAATCCAGGTCATTCCATTGTACATCCTGTTGGTGAAAACGGTTCAATATTCTCAGGAAAAAAGTAGTTTAATGAAGACTCCAGCTGCCACATAAAATCAGTGAGTGCCTAAGACTTCTAAAGATATTTTCATTCAGTTAGACAGTTTGGCACATCAGCCACCTTATATACAAGTAATTAAAAAAGTAAACATTAAAATCATAAACATGAAAAACTGAGGACAAACTGCCTTCAGTTCATTTTTTTAACTATCATTAGAGTTACTGTTGTTACACATGGATCGTTAATGTTATCAATCTAAAATGAAATTTTAGAATGAAAAATAAAATTTTGAATACTTTCTTAAACAAATGTATAAAGCAAATGCACAGAGGGAGAATCTTCTATGAACTTCATACCATGGGAAAGTTTTCATCATGCATGCGTTGTGCAACCTTTCGGGTTGTATTAGTGGTCGTGTAACCCCAGCGGCACAGATGAAAGCCCAGCGACCAATAAGAAGGCATCATAGGATAGCCTGGGGACAGATAAATGATAACTCTGAAACACATAAATGCATTCCTTCTTTTTCTGATGCCTCAGGACTCGTTCAAATGCACAAACGCTCACATGCTTTTACAAATCTACTATTTTCAAACTTCACATCTCTTGTGGTAAGTATACATGCCTATTACTGCATGGAAATGTGTTAGTGAATGTCAGCCAGACGCTCACGCTGCATACCAATGATCTGAAGGTACTGTCGTATAACACTTTGAGGGTCAGGACCCAAGAAAATGTAGAGATCCAGGATTCCACCGGTGGACACCCAGGTGAGAGCAGGGGTTGGCTGTAGAATCACCTCTACAGAGACATTTGGGAAGTCAGTGAAATGGCATCAGATGCTAGAATCTGTTCCATGGAAAGTGAATTAAAAAATGTGGGATGTTGGATTAGAGAGCTCAGTACCAATTGCATTGCTATTTAGAAGGAAAACTCCATGTGCTAAGCCATCCTCTTCCTGTACTATGTAAAATGGGTGGGAGCCATAGAGGTTGGCATCAGCCTGTGGGGAAAGATAGTGTCAACAGCATAAAGAAAGCTTACAAAAGACTGTTTAATATGAATGCCTGCTGCCAGACATATAGTCTAAATCGTTTGAGTATCTGTCCAGAAGGGGGCGCTCCTAACCTTTGAGTTTGACGACTGTTATTGAACCACTGCAATAGACTCACATGAGGTGCCATGTCTCTATTCCAGAGAGTCAGGGAAGTCCAGTTTAGATCCAAGAGGAGAGAGGTGTAATGTTCCCCAAGGCCAGACACAAAAGAAGAGGCCAGTGTGGTAGACAGCTGCAGGTACTGGTCAGCAAACAGCAGAGGAGCAACTGTGGTGTTCATACTAAACACGCAGAGGATGTGTACAAACAAAAATTAAAGTGATTCAAACATATAAGTGAAATGAAAAAACTACCAGCACAAAATGATAAATATGAACAGAGATAACGGAGCAAATATGAACAAGCTGACTAAATAAGAGTAAGTTATTGACAGACACTATGATGAAACTCACTATATAGTCCATCCTCAAATACATTAAAGATGAAGTGAACTACTCACATCACCCTTCCATTGGATTTCCGTCGCACTATAAAGCCAAATGGGTCAGACTGGTATTCAGTGGTATAGAGGACACTCTGTGTATTGGCTTTGCTCTGAGGAACACTGCCTGGGAGATGAACTTCATACCGCTGAGATGATGGGTCCTTTAACTTAATAGAAAAAAAAAGGTTGATAACTATTTTTCTTTGAAATGACAAAGTATGTAAAATAATAGAGGGTCTAATACTCAGTTTTTTCTCAAACTGTAGTGCCTGTCCTACTGGTGGGACTCTTTATTTGTGTATTTTATTTGAAAATTACTAGAAAAGTCAGCATAAATATTCATTCCTGGGTTAATTCAAGGACATTCAAGACAACATGCTTTTATACTATAGATTTGTTGGACTATTTCAAACATAAAAATAAAGCAAAATAAAATTAAAATATTATCCTTGACTGTGTTGTCTTGATGTTTGGGGATGAATGCTTACTGAGAGGTGGAAACAGTCTGCTGTTTCTTGTATGTCATCTAGTCTTAGAGTGGAGATATCTTTGGGGAGGTAGGAGGGGCTGGCACGAGTCAGTGTGGCACCCTGACCCCGAGGAGTAGGTATGAGGGGTCCCATTTTATAGCCAGGATACACACGGGGGTAAAAGCACCAGGGTGGTCCTGCGGAGTCAAGCAGAGGAGCGTAGCAGCATCCTCTGTCCTCACACTCGCTCTGGCTGAGCAGTTTGTCCCTGCCACAGTCAAACCGACTCTCTGGGGCCATGGCGCATTCACTGCCTCTGGAAATATTACATTTCCGGGATCTTTCAGGGTGTATATCCCGACTTGAATTGTTCTGTGGCTTTGCGGGATTATAAACAAACCGTCCATGTGCCGTGATGTCATGTTGCTCATCCCGAACTGACCCAATCTGTCGGGCTTCACTGGTGAAAAAGCGGTTCATGATCAAACAAGCTAATAAAGAAAATGCGAAGAGGAGCACGGCTACAGTGAAGTGAGACAACAGACCCATCGTGCATTGCTCAGTCTAAGGATCCTTAAATGAACTTTGCGCTCTCTTCATGAAAATATTCAGTGGTAGAGTGCGTAGTAGGTAGGTCATGTAGCAGTCCCAGCCCGGTGTCGAGCGGTTATCTGTTCCCTCTAATCAAATTATCCGCAGTGTCGGAAAATAGACATTGTTGTGAAGTTGCGACACATTAAATTAAGACGACTACAGTGAATTAGGTTAACCATTAATAGCAAAAACATGCTTTCCGAAAACTTAGCAAAAACATCAACATGAAGCAACATGAAGGCTAACGCTAAAAACTAGGGCAAGCATAATGGGACAAAAGTGATCAAAATAGCAACAGGTTTGTTGAGAATTAAAGAAATTATATCAAAAAATTATTTTATCAGAAGAGTACACACTTAGAGATAGTTTAAATGAAAAAAGAAACCAGTTGGTTATCTTTTATCATTAAAAACATTAATTATATTTCATAAAATAATTATAACTTACCGAGCAGTGGCAGTTACAACCCCAGTTCCAAAAAACTTGGGACATTATATAAAATGTGTATAAAACAAAGTTTAATGATTTGCAAATCTCATAAACTCATATTTTATTCACAATAAAACATAGAAAACAAACTAAATATTTAAATTAGAATAATATAATGGCCACAACAGAAGTCTTGAAAAGTAAGTGGCACTGAAAAGAGACAGCTGGAGAAACATTTTGCAGCTAACTAGGTTCACTGGAAGCAGTAACATGACTAATATAAAAAGAGCATCTCAGAAGTATAGAAACCAGAGATTTACCAGTCTTAAAAACATATCAAAAATTACAGAATAATGTTCCTCAAGGCAGAAAATGGTACTTTGAGTATCTCCTCATCTACTATACATAATATCAAAAGATTTGGAGAATCTGGAGAGATCCCTATGTGGTAGAGATTTCTCTTTATATTTTACTGTGTCCCAGCTTTTTTGGCATTGGGTTTGTTTGACATTTAACTCGTCAAAGGTGCATAGTTGGTTTTTATTTCACTTTTCATTTTCATATTGATATGCACAGACTATGTGACCAATTTAAGACTATTCTGTACACGAATTATCTGAATTATCAAGCCTGTGATGTAATGGCATTGTCCCATTAAGTCTGCATTATTAGGTGATATTTGTTCCACTGTGAAATCATTCTTTTAATTTGAGCAGAACTGTAGAAGCTGAAACTGAAAAAAGAAGTTTAATGTATTTAGTTCATTATTATTATTTTTATATATTATGAGGACATATATAAAAATGCAAAATCTTTAAAAAAAAAAAAAAGATGCTCATGAATTTACTAATTTGCACTTTTATCTAAAGAATAGTTTTCTAAGTAAAGTTAACATCTCTGGATTATCTATTATAATTAAATAGTAGCAACTTAAACATTAAATAGTTAATTACACTACCATACAAAAGTTTTAGAACACCCCAATTTTTCCCCTTTTTTAATTGAAAATAATGCAGTTTAATGTCACATTGAACTCTGAAATGAAAGCAGAGTTCTAGTGCCCTAAGGTCAAAAGTGAAATCATCAGTCTCTGGCCTCTACATTAATCCAAGTACCTTTAATGCTATTCCATTTGTCTCAGGTGCCAACATGTAGGTTCTCTTCTCCCATTTCTGCATCAGTTCGGCTGAGTTTGTCATCCATTTGCAGAGGTCCATAGCAGCAGCTGCCAGTATTTCTTTGACATTTGTTGTTGTATGATACCCTCTTCAACTGAGCGTGTACTTCGGTACACCTGAGACCCACAAGAACCTGACTGCATCTCTCGTCTCGTCCTTTTCTGCAAGACGTATTTGCAGGAATGCTTGTTTTACATCTGCTAGAAAGGCAATTTTATGTTCCCTAATTCTAATGAGAACACTGAGCAGCACAAATTTGGCCCTGTAAATAAGCAGCCAATTCAGTGATGGACAGCCTTCTTCATTGGACGATGCATCAAAAACCACTCTTAATTTGGTGGTTGTTTTGTCCTCTCTGAGCACTGCATGGTGAGGCGTATAGTACATAGAAAACCTATTTTCAGTTTTTTGTGGAGTGTATGGTTTTGTCATCTGCAGCGCTCTTTCCCTGCTGTGAACCTCCTTCTGTAGGAATGTGACTATTTCCACCACTTTCCATTCTTCATCTTCATTTCTCTGACGGCTATATTCAAGAGCTATATCATCTGGAATCATCTTTAGCAGTATTGGGCATAACAAGCTCCCGTAGCTTTCTGACACTACACCCAATGACTCTAAATTTCTAATCTGAATTTCACATTTATCATATAGCTGCCTCCGAGCGTGGACATCAGAGGATTTTTAACAGGGGTGAGGTTCAGCAGTTTTGACATGTGTGCACTGATTACTACATCATTTCTTCCAAATTGATTTTGCAGTAACTCAATTGCATTGTCATAATTTTCATCTGTCAACATCAGCCCTGCAACTGACTTTGCTGCTTGTCCAGTGAGAAACTTCTGTTTTGCATAGTGCATCATTATGGTGAATAACAGCTTCATATTGGCTCCAAAACTCCCGCCACAAACTGGCATCTCCATATTTGTGAATTATCAGCTTGGGAAGCTTTACTGATGCTCTCTGTGCCAATTAGTGAGCGGAGCTAGCGTCACTCACCCTTTGATGCGCGGCTCATTCGCAGTAATCCTCCTTTGTTTTAATTATGTGCCATGCACAGCTCTTGGACAGAACAATGCGCTCCTTATATTCCTCTGAGCTTTTAATCTCCATTTCCAAGTCATCCAGAGCTGTCTTACGTTCTATTTCACTATCTAGAGCAGGGGTCTCAAACTCCAGTCCTCGAGGGCCAGGGTCCTGAAACTTTTCCACGTGTCCCTATTGCAACACACCTGAATAAAATTAGTAGGTCATTAGCAAGAGTATAGAACTTGACTGCATGCTGAGCTGGCAATTCAGTTATTTGATTTATGTTACAGCAGCTCATGAGTGAATGAACATGGTGTAATAAAAGTACTTTTAGAAGTACATAACGCGTACATTTACTTAAATTTACTTGAGTAGGGTTAGCGGCTGCCACTTCAGCAAGCAGTCAAGTGCTATACTCTTGCTAATGACCTACAAATTTTATTCAGGTGTGCTGTAACAGGGACACGTGGAAAAGTTTCAGGACACCGGCCTCAAGGACTGGTGTTTGAGCCATTTTGGAGTCAATTTGATGGACATCTTATCTTTCCATGTTTTCATTTAGTTCTTTCCATCTCCCTCTGATGCTCATTCTCTGCCACTCTCGCAGATTCAGCTGTGTCTCCGAGTGAATCCTGCTCCCTCATTTCAGCATCAAAAAATGTTGTGCCAAATCCACTTAGCCAAGAAAATGGACCGGACATCAGTTATAGAAACGATAGCCTTTATATGAGACTTCAAAAAAGGGTGTACAACACAAAAAAACTGACCAACATCAGAGGATCATATATAATACCATCCAGCAAAACTTTTCTTTTCCTAGCTAAACATGAGTACCTTCCATCTCTACAGTAAATGATTCTGAGAAATTCAGTCTTCTAATGAAAATAAGTATTAAATGCTCTTTCTTGGCAGAAAATTAAATCCATAATTACCAGCTCTCAATAAATCTGTTGCTGGCAATAATTCACTTACAAAATGACCCAAAAGATACTGTTATCAAATCAAATAGACTGCAATAAAGTTACAATACATATTGTTCCTCGAGTGCCTGCCACAAAAAACTTTCTCTTTTCCTGATCAGATAGTTTATGAGTGACAGACACATTCTGTAAAGGAGACTCTTTGCATTTTTTCTCTGGATCATGAGAACGTCTGCAGCTCAGCAAAATGAAACATAGAGTACCATACTGGATTTGTTTAACATTAATGGCAACCTCTAGTTCATTCTTGAGATCATCTAGATATTCTTTGTCTGAGTCTTCAGCGGGGAGCAGCACAGGAAGACATCTCTGTGGATCCTTTTCTTCATATTCTCTTAGCTCAACTGCATGTTGTGCAACAACAGAAACTGGATATGAGGGCTTCACAACTCCACACCTTAGACTTTTTCTGTTGTTCCACAGCACTTGTCTTGCCACAGTGCTTCCACCACTTCCTGGGTGATGGTAGATGTTTATGATATTCACCGGAGCCTGATCTGCACTGCATTTTAAGGCATCTTTGAGAAGTTTGGAAGTATCATGATAAGCATCTCTTTCAATGACCTCGCCAACATATTTGTTCTCAGCAAGCCAGAAATTCAACCAGGTCACTCTCCCACCACGGTAGAACTGGTGTTCAATGTTTTCTTTTTCCTTACTGACAAAGTCTTTGCATGTTTCATTACAATGATTAACTGTCAGAATCTCCAGCGAGTACATCTGTTCCTCTACATGTGTTTCGAGAAGACATGTCCCTCCCACAAAGACTGGCAAGTGTTTGGTGAAACACACTTTCACAGGTTGTATGTGTTGCAGAGTTGCATTAATGTGACTCATTTTCATTCCAACAACACTACAATTGTCTACAGCTTCTTTCCCACATGAACCCTCTGCAAAGCTTTGCCACTTCTGGAAGTTTTCCTCTAAACCACAGATGCAGATGATGTCTTCATGACCTTCCATGTCTGTGAAAAACTCATAGAAGGTGTGTAAGAGTGGTTTCTCAACTGGTAATGCTAACAGAAATATGACGTGGAATGCACATTTTGGATAAATCTGTTTACAGATCAAAAAAACAGACTCTCGGAGTAAAGTCATTTTTGTCTTGATCCAAGTCAAAACAAAAACAAAACAAAAAAAACAAGAATGATAAGGCTTTGAAAGAGATTATGAAAAAAAAATGCAATACATTTTGTTTTTTGGTACATTAACAGCTTTTAACTTCCATTTTTCCCACTCTGATTTCCTTCAGGACCCACATGACCATCAGTTCAGAGTGAAATCCAGTTCAGACGACACACACAAACACAACATTGACTGTGTTCAACCTTGCACAGTGCTGGAGGCCTTAAAGCCTTTAAATAAATATAAGAAGATAGTTAAGGCAAGACATTACTATTCTGTCTTTTACACTGGTACAAAGGGAAGGCTAAATGCCAAAAAAAGAAAGAAAGTTTGGGGTTTTTTTTAAAAAAAATTATGCTTTAAAACAGTTCAAGTACCTCTGTGTTTATGGAGAGAAGGGAATAACTGTGGTGGACGCTTTGAAAAGAGATGGTCGCTTCACCGATGACCTGGGCTACTTTCAGCTGGTTAAAATCAATGACAAATGTAAGACTGAGTGCACAGACGTAATTGATAATCTTGGCAATAACAAATTCCAGATATGTTTTCCACGGGGAGCAAATATGGAAATAAAAGATGTAAAAGAAGTAAAACAATCCCTGGGCAACAGAAACAGCAGAATCCCCCACATGCAACAAATAATGCAGAGTGCAGCAGTGGAATGATATCAGTCAGAGCACAGCAGAATGGAATCAGTCTAAAAACAGCAATCGAAGAAACAGGCAGCAGCTTTGGCTGTAAGGAGGTTATGATCTACTTTGTCAGCAGTTTCCACGTCTGAAACAATGGATGGAGAGCAGATTCCCTAAAATTATTTCCAGAAGACACTGAAATGGAGGAAGGAGAACTTTGGAATCAGACAGTCTTTTAGTGAAATTCACAAAATCATGTTGCTGCTCGAACTGAGCAAGTCAGTTTGTCTCATAACTGGTTCCTTCATAAAAAAGGGGACAGGCTTTGTGCTATTTAACAACTTTGTCTTGACGAATGCCCACTTATTCAAAAACTGGGTCAAATCAAAATTACCTAACTGGCGTGAATTTGTAAACGTTACTGTTGTCTTTAACTTTGAAGAACAAGAATCAGACAGGAACAACATTAACACTAAGGTGTTTGTCAGCAACAATAAGTTAGATTACGTCATACTTAAGCTAGAAACAGGGCTCCTTAAGAGTTTTGGACCTGTACCTTCAGATGGTGGTGTTGGACACTCATAAGGAGGAGTGAAAAAAATGAATCCTAAATGTGTCATCGAGAAAGACGAGAGAATGCCATTAAGAAAAATTTAGAGGGCTACAAGGAATATTGCAGTCTTTATGCAATCAGGAGATCAAAAATGACCCATATGAAAATATCTTTGTCACCTACAACCCTTTCAAGTACCACGGCTCTTCACTGATTCATTTTTACTGATGCTTTTTGGGTTGACAAACGTAACCATTTTTGGCAAAGACTGAAACTGAGGACAATTTCTGTATAATTTTTATTTTATTGTAGTTTTGTATGTACAGCTCTTTTTTTGTGCATTTGGATTAATTTTACTTTCTTAAAATAACCTTAATACAGGCTCAATAAATTTAACTTTGTCATCGCAACAAATTTATATAGTAAACTTTTTTCTTTTATGAGCCGTTAAGATTATTTGAGTGGTCGTGAGCATGATTTTTCATTGCTCAGCTACTGTAATAAAAACTCTGTTTCTGCTTTTTTTTTAGTTGGTTTTTTTTTTTTTTGCCTTACTTTAGATGCATAAGATGCTGTAATTCTTAATTCTTTTAACCTGGTATTTATGACTGGTATGTATTCAAGTGAAGTTAGACTTTATGATTTATTAAAGTCCATTTGGATACATATTCTGTTTTGATGTTGGACATTTTGTGTGTTTTATTTATTTTACTGTAACAACCCCATTTTTAAAGATATATATTTTGTATTTTTATTTTCTAAAGTTCTGTAATATACCCATTAAGAACCAACCTCTGATTTTTTTTTTTCTTTAAGGTAGGGTCTTTAATACTTATGCTGTCAGTGTATAAATTCACCTTGAAGACCAGAATACACATGATAAAACATTAAAACCTACCACTTGAAGGGGGGGGGGGGCCTTCAAAGATCTGGAGTTTTGCATGTACACAAGCAAAGCCCCTATTATACTACTCCCTTTTTGTTTTTTCTAAGATAGTTAACTACTCAAAGGTGCAAGGTTCTTCATGTTACTTTTGCATTTACGCATCATGCAATAGACAATTAAAACTTTTCACATACTTCATGAATTATCAGTCCCACACCCTCTGATGTAATGGAAGTTCATCTTCCAGTTAAGTCTGCATTAAAAGCTGACAGTTGTTCCAATGTTAAATCATAATTTTATTTTAAGCCAGAGTGGAGATGTCAAATTGAGAAGAAATGTCAAAGAATCAACACCAGAAAATTATAAATGGAAAAAGACTTTAATGTCTTATTTTTTTCTTTTTCTTTACATATTTTAAGAACACTTCTAATGTGAAATGGAACACAAGTAGACAGCCATTGATACTGCTATGGATTCAGTGGATTAGGTTCTGAATGGTTGCACGTTAGGGTTGCTTACATAAACATATACAAGCCATCTTGTAAAATCAGTGTACAAATGGTCAGCCAAGTATGAACTGCAATCCTTCTAAGCTAGAAGTACAAACAGGAAAACAGAGGAATTCAAAAACAACCAGAACTCTAAAAAAAATATGTTTAACAGGCTAAGGAATACATTTGCATTATTATTTGTATTAATTTGTAAATTCAGAGTAAATATATCATTTTTTTTCTTATATAGTACACTTAAAAGAATAATTTTAAGCTGAAATGACCCCAAAGTGCTTTCTGGGTGAGGCCAAAGTTATAAAAAAAAAAAAAGCAAGTTCCGTTGTATTTTTAAATACCCTTAAATACGTTCACGAATATAATCGTGTTTTAAGTTGGGTTTTTTTGACCACATGACTAACAGTCTAAAGCTTGTGTGTTTTTCAGTCATCATCCACAATCTTTTCTTTCCCTTTGGAGTAAGCTGGATTCTAGGCCCACGCTTCAGCAAGTTGACAATCAACTACTTTTTCACAAGGATGTTGCAGGCAACAGGACCTCTGAATGTGAACCCCAGGTAGAAGGTGATGTTTTCATTACTATGAGGCACTGAAGGTACATACAGAGGCAGGATATTGAATTTTTTTTTCTTAGGACCTTCAAGATAAACCACACGATCTTCAGTCCACCCAGAAACCCGCTTCAGCATTATGGCAATTTCTGGCATCTTCCATGCCTCACCACTAAACCACTTCATACGTTTCTCAGAGACTGAGAACCACTTGGTGATTCTTTCAAACTTTTTCTTGTGGACAAACTTGTCCAATCCATTCCCACTACCTAGAAAGAAATGGGTGTAAAGCCTTCTCTTCCGCTGAGGAATGTCTTTCATCTTGGTCCAATAACCTTTGTCAAGGTGTTCAACTGCTGATTGAACAATTTCATATTTGGTTTCTTTCTCGTGCTCTGTGTCGTCATCCTCTGGCCAGAATAGCAATGTAAGCAAGAACAAGGCACTTGGCAAACATTTCCTTTTATCAGATGGGAACTGACAACAAAGTGCTTGTAGATCTTTCAGAGGAGCTACCTTTTGATTTTGTGGTGACAGACAGTTCAGAGAAATATGGGCCGCTATGTAATTGACAATATCCCTTTGACCAAATTTGGCTTTCAATGGATTGCTGGGGTAGAGAGAGAGGATACCCTCTAGAAGACGTACTGCGTCCTTCTGATCGATTAGCTTAGAGAGGATGGATATTATGTTGCCACCACCAAAATGATAGATGATCATGCGTTTTTGGAAAGGTGTGAGATTGGCTGGGATTGATTTACCATGCTGTAGGCGTCCAGTGGAAGAAGCTTCACTGAAGTACTTTCCATACTCAGCAGATTTTTTTGACAGCCATATCAGTGGATGGCTTATTTTCTCCTCTGGACTCTCGGGCGTCTCATCTTCATCTGCACCAATGTCTGTCTGGAAGTAACTCAGGTCCTCTGAGATCCACTCCAATGCATCCTGCATTGTCTTATGAAGCTTTTTCAAGCGGTCATGAAATGGTGCCCAAGCATCTTCAACTTCCTCCGGGATGTAATCAGTTAACAGGTACTTCATACATTCTGCATGGCCGTTGGATCTGTTTGCAAACACTTGCAATGACGAGATCAGTTTGAGCAGGCTGCACCCAACTTCAACTTCAGCAAAAAACCCTGAACTGTTGACATTTTCCATATCAGCATCAGCTGCTCTCTCACACTCATGAAAACACTCAAGTGCTTTCAGTGCAGTTTCCACAGCATCTGCTGTGTTCTGTGCTGTCTTTCGTACATCTTCAATTGTTTTGCATTTTGCTTGGAACCATTTCCTATATACCTGCCCCTTTGTGTCAAGTATATAGGAGTTGTTGGGCAGCTGTTTAGCTGCTGTCTCTGCCCAGTGTTTAGCCTCTTCAAACTTTTCATAAGTGTAATGAAGACGAGCAAGTTGTTGTGCAAAGAATGAATCATTATGGAAACGCTGGAATGCTTCTATGAGCAACTCAATTGCTTTGTCTGGGCTTTTCTCA
This sequence comes from Pelmatolapia mariae, assembly GCF_036321145.2. NCBI lineage: Eukaryota > Metazoa > Chordata > Actinopteri > Cichliformes > Cichlidae > Pelmatolapia > Pelmatolapia mariae. The sequence continues at coordinate 19,579,229 of NC_086230.1, forward strand.
TTTTCACACACATGCTCAATGAAAGGGGAGAAAAGGCTATCATATTTATCTCCTTTGCTTATCCTGGATCTCCGAATGAAAAGTTGTCTCAAAAATGTAAGATACTCATCCCTTCCAAATCTGTGCTCGAAGAGCACATCCTCACTGAGCAAATCCATTGCCAAGCTGCTTTGGGTTTGTTGAGGACCCAGAAGTTGTTGAAGAATTTCTTTTGCAACAAGTGGGTGGATGATTCTGATTGATTCAATGTGCGTCTTGTCATCTCGAAGGTGTAAGAAGACTAGTCTAGCCTGATCGCTGAGGGATCTCTCAAACTCGTACTGGCGAAACCTCTCCAAGTGAATCGTTAAGGTGAGCAAAGCTTCACAGTGCGATTGAGAGATGAAAGAGTTTTGAACATATGTGTTCAGCAATGCTACATAGTGAATGAGTCGAGTGACAACAGAGTGACGGTCAATGTCTTGGAGCAGATGTTTCACAAACTGATGAACATAATCCTCACTGAATCCTTCACTCATCAAAACAAATGTCAGAATGAATTTGGGCTCATATCTTTCCTCGAGTGCCTGCCGTTTTCCAGAAAACTTTCTCTTTTCCTGATCAGATAGCTCATGAGTGACAGACACATTCTGTAAAGGAGACTCTTTGCATTTTTTCTCTGGATCATGGGAACGTCTGCAGCTCAGCAAAATGAAACATAGAGTACCATACTGGATTTGTTTAACATTAATGGCAACCTCTAATTCATGCCTGAGATCATCTAGATATTCTTTGTCTGAGTCTTCAATGAGGAGCAGCACAGGAAGACATCTCTGTGGATCCTTTTCTTCATATTCTCTTAGCTCAACTGCATGTTGTGCAACAACAGAAACTGGATATGAGGGCTTCACAACTCCACACCTTAGACTTTTTCTGTTGTTCCACAGCACTTGTCTTGCCACAGTGCTTCCACCACTTCCTGGGTGATGGTAGATGTTTATGATATTCACTGGAGTCTGGTCTGCATTATATTTCAAGGCATCTTTGAGAAGTTTGGAAGTATCGTGATAAGCATCTCTTTCAATGACCTCGCCAACATATTTGTTCTCAGCAAGCCAGAAATTCAACCAGGTCACTCTCCCACCACGGTAGAACTGGTGTTCAATGTTTTCTTTTTCCTCATTGATGAAGTCTTTGCATGTTTCATTACAATGATTAACTGTCAGAATCTCCAGCGAGTACATCTGTTCCTCTACTTGTGTTTCAAGAAGACATGTCCCTCCCACAACGACCGGCAAGTGTTTGGTGAAACAAACTTTTACAGGTTGTATGTGTTGCAGAGTTGCATTAATGTGACTCATTTTCATTCCAACAACACTACAATTATCTACAGCTTCTTTCCCACATGAACCCTCTGCAAAGCTTTGCCACTTCTGGAAGTTTTTCTCTGAGTCACAGATGCAGATGATGTCTTCATGACCTTCCATGTCTGTGAAAAACTCATAGAAGGTGTGTAAGAGTGGTTTCTCAACTGGTGATGCTAACAGAAATATGACCTGGAATGTACCTTTTGGCAAGATCTTTTTACAGATCAAAGAAACAGACTCTCGAAGTAAAGTCATTTTTGTTTTGATCCAAGTCATTTCATCACATGGAGTTTCATTTCCTTTGAAGTCAGTACGGCCATTGCAAAAGATCCAACTAGTTTGATCAAACAAATGCAGGTGGTTTGTGAATTCTTTGATGGTTGTGTCAGGAGATTTTTTGTAGCTCTGCAGAAAATGCATGTTTGCGGCATGGTGCTCAAGGTATCTACTGCAAAGACCTGATATCTTTGAGTCTGGGTCAAAGTCGAACACGCAGAACATATTCATGTTAATCAGCCAGTCAATGTTACAAAGGTCATCAGGTTTGAATTTGTTTGTTACGAGTATGAACCATTTTTCCTTTTCAATGAATTTCTTACCACTGGTTATTAGCATGGTGAGTTTCCTTCCAAGGTCTTGACACATTTCTGGAGCAATAAGGAAATGATTTTTTTCTGCTTCTTCTCTTTGAGCATCACGATCTTTGACTCTTTGGTAAAAGTCACTTAGGTCCTTGTCACTCACTGGCTCTGTTTTTGAACCCACTCTTCGCAAAATCGTCTCTTTCTCAAACTCTACTTTGTTTGTTGATTCTTTGAAGTTTGGCAGACGGACTTCATATACTTTGCTCTTAACAATACTTATTAATGGCACAATGTCAACCTCTACCACATATTGTTTTTCTGTACTTTGTCGATCCATAACCTCAATGAACCTTGGCGGTCGCACACACTGGCGTATGTGCTCTTTGTCAGAGGAGAAACTCTTTTCAATGTGGTCCAAAGCATCGACATAAACATCCTTGTCTGTCACAGGAATACCAATTATCTCGCCATGCACATATCCTCCATCCTCCTTGCTGTCCATCACACCAAAGTGTATTGTGCCATTTGATCTGATGTTCATACAACCAGCTGCAAATTTAAGAACCTCTTTGGCAAACTTAGCTTGGAGTCTTGTGCGATCCAACGTAGCAGCTACAGCAAAAGACTTGAATTCGTGGCATGGCAATATCAGATTAAAAGCACCTGATTCAGGCTGCAGGATGCTGTGTTTTACATATAAGAAATTAGTCCCTTCTTGATCAAATGGCCGTGGTTGGCAGTCTTCCTTTGAAATCAACACACATTGTTCCTGAGCAGTTTCTTTCTCCTGATCGCTCTGTGTAGTTTTTGCTGGAGGACAATCACTTACTGTTCGGAGACATTGAACTGATTTCTTACTTTTCTTTTCCTCAAACTCAGTTCTTTTGGAACCGGTAGGTTTTTTCTTCTCTTGACATTTTTGCTGAGAGTTCATAAGCTCATCTCTTTTCTGAATAATCAAATGAGCGGGCCCTGACTTCATGTAGATTTTTGTTTTTAGATAGTCCTCATTTAGGACTTCAAGTAGGATTTGTCCATCTACTTCTTCTTCATAGAGTTTTTCTATGTAATGTTCCTTTATTCCAATCGATCTTAGCCAGGTGCTTACTTCAGATTCAGTCCAATTCTTGGGTGACTGCTGAGGTATGTCAGCTGTGAGAGCATAAAAAAGCATGCATTTGATTATGCATTAATAAAATGAGTTAAAAAAATATGAGATGTGTGACAATTGACATAAATTCCATCTTTAAGCGAAATGCTGACAATATAATAGTTTGCTTCTTAATTTTAAACTTCCTTATTTATTGAAGCATTTTTTTGGTTCAAAACAATAGAATAGAATAGCTTTTATTGTCACTGTTACAAGAACAATGAAAGGCAGTTTGTCATTTCTCCATGTGTGTGAAGTACACAATAGCGTAAGTATTAACACAATCACAGACAAATTTACATTTACACAAGAAATATATGTACAAGTTATACATACACCTGCAAACAACAGCCTGCAGCAAGGAGATAACAGGGAAAAGAACAGCAAGGATAAACCAAAACAGTAACATTATGGTCTGTATAATCCAAAAATATACTAAAGAATGCTACTGATGGTTCATCTACGAAACCTGTGAAAGTGAAAGCTTAACTACTAAAAATGAATTATTGGGGGGTTTTATCTGTGTGTACATATCTTTATTGTTCTCTGTTGATAAAGTCTATTAAGGTGGAATGCTTAACACTTTGGAATCAGAGAAGATAACATTAAATTGCAAGTAGGCTACAGATACTTGAAAGTACCATATATGCAAAAAAAAAGGCATCTCATAGAAACAAAATTTACTCACCCATGATTTTCTTCCTCCTTTTGTCACATTATTAGCACTGCGTTTTACTTATCACCTTTTATCTGCAAATAAATCAGACAATGACATGAAGTCCTTAATAATTTCAAGTGAAGTAGGTTAAAAGATCTCAAAAAGCAACATATCATGCCACAATCTAAGGAAACGGCTGACAACTTAACAATTCAACAATAAGAAAGAATTTGTAAAAATGGCAATGGGAGAGCTCCAAGGAGAAAACCACTGCTGACCAAAAAGAGCACAAAGGCTCTTTCTTCTCACATTTGTTTAAAAATATCTTGATGATCCCAGAGACTTTTGGAAAAGTATTTTGTGGACTGATAAGATAGAACCTTTTGGGAGTTTTGGGGGGTCCTGTCATGTCTGTAATAAAACTAGCAGCTTCTTACGTTTGAGCGTAAGAAGCTGCGCTATGCCAACTTGGCAGCTGAGGCAGGGGACAGAGGCTGGAAGATCAAGGTGCGCCCGGTGGAAGTGGGGTGCAGGGGCTTTGTTGCCAGTACAACAGCAAAACTGCTTAGAGAAATTGGGATCAGAGGACAGGCGCAACGGCAGGCTATAAGAGAATTAGCTAACACTGCTGAGAGGACCAGTCACTGGCTATGGTTAAAAAGGGCTGACATCACTTGGGCAGCTAAGGCAGTCAGCTAACCGCGAGAAAAAAGTATTTCCGATCTTCTCCCCTCTGCTCTTCTTCCCTTTTCTGGGAGGCAGTGGGGAGGTAGAGCGTACAGCCCGATCCGGCGGAGAGGTGTGGGAAACCAGATCGGGCGCCCCCCTTCTGGCTCTCCTCTATCTTGTCCCTCTTGTCTTACTTCTCTCTATCACCTTTTCTATCCCTTTGAAGAAGTTAGGCTCCATAAATGCTAAAGAGGTAAGTATTATTTCTCAGTTGCAGTGAATAGATAGAAAATAAACTGTAGGAAACCAAACAGAAGAAAAAAGAAGAGGAATAACAATTTAACATAAACCAGTGACACACTCCAGGGCCTGATCAACCCTGGCAGGGCCTCCTTGGATGAGGGTGTCTAGTGATAATGGCTGAAACACCCGATGAATCCAAGGTCCACTACTGATGAGGTGTCCCAAACTTTAAAATGATAATCTAGATCAGATCTCTAATCCCTAAACCTAGCCAAGGAAGGAAAATGGCAGATTAGCCTGGGTAAAAGAAAGTTGAGGCACACAATGATGTGTGCTGCTGGCAAAGTTTCTGGGCTGCCTTTCCTCATAACAGCAATCCCTCAAGAGTCTCTCCATCTAAAGCAATGCATCTGTAATATCTAGTCCTTTTAACTGAATCAGTAACACAGCATTTCATAAAAAAGAACATCATACCAACATTCAAGCATGGTGGTGGTAGTGTAATGATCCCAGGCTGCTTTGCTGCGTCAGGACATGGATGACTTGCTCTAATTGATGGAACCATGAATTCTGCTCTCTACCAGAAACTCCCTTCACGCTCACTTGAATAATGCAACAAGACAATGATCTAAAACACACTAGTCCGTCCACCCATGAATATATATAATATTTTGAAAAATTAAGATTTTAAAGTGGAAGTCTGCACTTTGATCTGATTGAGTTGTTTTGGCATGACCTTAAAAAGTCCATTTATGGTCAAAAGCCAACCATCCATCCATTCTCTTCTGCTTATGTGAGAGGTGGGGTACACCCAGGGCTGGACTGGGACAAAAAAAAAAATCGGCCCGGGCATTTTGAGAGACCGGCCCACCAGGTATTATAGGAAAAGCCATAAAGGCTTTGAATGAAAACAAGCACTGTTGTGACAGTGATGTACACTGTCTTGTTGGTTGTATGTATGATTTCTATACATTTTACATCAGATGAAAACTTTGGTTGTAAGATTCAGATATTTATTTATTAAAAGTGAGACATTTTAAATGAGAATAAGAAAGAAAAGTATTTCTTTGTGCCCCCCTTTCCCTGTTAATGCCCTACCTGGCCCCCTGGCAAAACTTTACTAGACCCGCCCTGCACAGTTACCAGCTGTCAGCTACAAAGGATCCTGGTGTTATTTGTCTCTCAGAAATAGTTCATAACTTCCCTTCAACTCATTCATGTCACTTAAAAGGTAAACCTGTTTCTCCATCACCTGTTCAGCTCTGATGATTCAGTAAAGACATCTCCTGGTTTCATCTTCATGTTTCCCTCTCACCACATATCCAAACCAATATCATGAACAGCAGCTTGTATGGCTGTGGCTCCAGCAAACATCAGCTGATACTAGAAAGTAATATTAAATAAATTATCAAGGTTAAATGTGCTGCTGTTTTTAGCACAACATCCTCCACAGCGATGTGAGTCATTGCCAGTTATCAAAAATGCTTGATTGCAGTTCAAGCAGCCATGGTTGGCACAACCAGTCATTAGGTTTAGGGGGCAATTATTTCTTCACACAGGATCAGATATGTTTGGATAGCTTTTCCCTTAATAAATGAAATAATCATTTAAAGATGTTTTGTTTTTTTTAAACTCAGTATATATTTATCTGATATTAAAATTTGTTTGATTTTGTTTTGGTAATGTTTTTGCATTGTTTTTTTGTAGTCTGAATCATGTAAGTGTGACAAATATACAAACAAATAAGAAATCAGGAAGGGGGCAAACACTTTATTGCTGCATTGTATACACTCTTCTGTGCCTAATTAGACAGCTGCTCATTAAAGAAAGTTTCTTGTAGCCTCAAACTTCACCAATCGAAGATCAACCAGCACAAGTTCCTTGCCAAGTCTGATTTTATAGTTATTGCTTTGCTCTTAATGACAAAATCATGTAAATACGTTCTGCCGAGCGGCTGTAACACTTGCTGTCTCACTCTTAGTTTATCCCTCACTGTGAACACTATTTTATAAGATTTTAATGCAAAAAACTAGCCAAGTCTTTGGGCACATTTTGATTTTGCCATTTGGTAAATGTAGCATTATTAAAGCAAATATTTTTGATGCAAGAGCGTTTAAAACAAAACTAAAACGCATATTGTCCCCTTTTAAAACAGCGTAACTAGTCACAGAATCACTGTTTTAACTAAACCTCTTCTGGTTACAAAAGAAAGTTTATATGAAATCACAACAGTCCAGTGGGCTCATACTATCACAAAGCTCAAGTAATCCCAAACTGGTTTCTTGAACATGACAGTGAGTACATTGTACACAAATGGCTTCCAGTCACCAGAGCTCAATCCAGAGATCTCAATCCACAGAGCACCTCTGCGATGTGGTGGAAAAGGAGATTTGCTTCCTGGATGTTTAGCTGATATTTTTAGATATCACCTCAGGCATGGCACTTTTGTTTTAATATTTTACTGACAGTAGTGTAACAAATGCTAGAAATCACTTTAAAGTCCAATCTTCGCTATTGTAATTTGACCCTCTTCTATAGCCCGGCCCCTTTGAAATCACATGTCAGGCATGTCGAGGCAATGTATTTGCAGAGGCACACTTAAATCTAAAGGACAAGGTTGATTATAGAAGTATTACGCCCAGCATATAAAGAAAAAAGTCGTGGGGAGCGGGGGTATAAACCTGATTTTGGGGGAAACTCAGAAGCGGTTTCAGATTTGACTGCTAACTGTACAAATGCACTTTTTATGGTGAACAGTAAAATTAAAGGTAATTTTGTTATAATTATCAAAATAAGGGCCAGCGAGCGTTTCAATATGGCTGCCACATTTCACTTTGAATGAATGGTGTAGCGTTATTCTTTTATTTTGTTTGATGAATGACGAGAAACAGCGCTCGTGTTTTGTAATAAGGCATTTTTTCAGGTGGCATGTGAACAAAACATTCTGTCACAGTTTTTCTCGACAGCTGCTGTTAACTGTAAAGTGTCTGAGACAACACCTAATAAAGCAAATATTTTTCATGTGCTTGTAATCTGTGACTCAAACACGTAGGCTAACTCTTACATGAAATATCAATAAGAATCACTAAAAACTTTTATAAGAAGACGTGATTTCAACCTACAAGTGAGACAAAAACTATTAGATCTATAAGATATGGGAAGGCAGTTATCTTACCTTGGAGAAATACCGACGGAAAACAGTCCCTGCAGGCATACAAAGAAAAGTGCCGCCTGTGATTCAAGCCCGCTATGCTATGTGTCGTTTCCTGCTACTCTGCAGACGGTATCCTCGATCAGTTTCAAGTTTCGTTTTTGGTGAAACAAGCCCACAGAGCTGCGCCCCTGGACCCCTGCACCGGAAGGCCCACAGCATAATGAGCGTCACGTGATTGTTAAAAAGAAAAAAGCTGTTTGCGTTTTAATTTTTGAGATAAAGGTATTTTGAAAAGGCTTTTTAAAGGTTCAGACAAAATAAGTACCAAAATGTATTAACATTGTTGAATAGGATAGGTCTAATTAGTGTTGAAGCCTACCATACTGGAAACAGTATGGTATGTTTTACATTTGTGTCCCCTGTCTTTGTACTATGCTGTATAAACCGGGGTGAGTGAGCATCTGAGCACAAAACAGTACTTTTGAAGCTTTTAAGAAAAGGAAAATTCAAACTTACCAGTATTTGTTATGAACTCTGATCACCTTAATCAATGTAAGGTTACAGATGTGTGATAAATTAACATTTCCTCTTTCAATGACAAATATGCTTCTTGTTTTTATTGCTTTAGCCCAACTGTAAGTTGTGGCCAAACCAATGTATATTTACCTTGTAAAAGCCTAGCAATAATATCCACATCATTACGTCTGTATGGTAAACAGGATTTGTGTATGTTATGCTTTGCAAAGAGACCAAGTTGTTCTCCTAAGTAACCAGGGTGAATATCCACTGCATACGTGGACGAATGTGTTTACAGGGCAGCTGCTATAAATAACATCACCCTGCATCATATTTGCAGCATGAAATCCAACACCATGTCTTTACCAATTTTGTGTTGGTGGCTTCAAAAAATATTTTATAAGTTTTGCTCCATTATATCACCTTTTTTTTTTCCAGAAGTGGCAATTGCAAACATGGTCCAGATATAATTTCCTTCGACTGTGGATACTTCACTACACATCCAAATCCAGTAGCTCATCTGCTCCCCAGTTATTCACTCGGCCAGAATTTAATGACTTGATCCAAAATTAGATATAGACCTGCCAAAGGAAGTAGCTGAACTACTTGGGTCTCGGCTTAGTGTGAAAAACCTCCAGACAACAAATTGTATTTTTATTGGACATTGTGAGAGGGATTGTATTCCATTACTGGAAATGGATAATTTTGAATTATGTTGATGTTGAAGGTCTTTATGAGTACAATGCTGACATTGAAAGCTCAGAAAGCTAAAAGGTGTCCTAATTATAAAATGTCATTTACTCTGCATCTGTGCCAGCTGGTCATTTTGTCCAGTTAATAGAAAAATATGACAATATGCAAACTTTGCTGGAAAAGCTAAAATACAATGAGCACAAATAGACCATTTGTGAAAAAAAAATTACTTGCATTTTGTGTCAAAACTGTACATGATTTGATGTTTTTACTGGTATTTTTTTTTTTAACTCAGGATTCACTGAATTAGGTAAAATCAACCATTTGCTATTAATGAAAATTACTGACAGCTCACTATTTGAGTTAATTCTTTGTACCTTTGTTGATGGTAGATTCTATGTCTATGATTACACATTAAAGGATCATAAAAGTAGCACAGGCCCCACATTTTTGTCATACCTGCAGGTTTGTCTTGTGTTATTGCTGATGGTTAATTCAGAAATTAGGTAAAATCAGGTGAATCTTTCCAGTGGTAGTAGTATAAGCACAGCAACCCAAAATAATCTTTACATCTTCTGTACTTTAAGGCCATCAAATCATTCATACCCTGAACACTACATGAAGCATCTTAGAAAGGTAACATCAGGTACTTCTGGCTTCTGTTTCCAACCTTTGAGATACACTACATGGACAAAGGTCGTGGGGCACCTACATGTTATTGCTCAGTCATGGAAACTCATGCCATTAAGTTCCTGGCGCACAGTTTTTGTGCTGATAATAATGCCAAAGGAGGTCCAGAGTTAATAGTGTCTGTTGCTAAGTCAGACAACACCAGCTACCTGAAGCAACAGCAGGTAAAACTGTTAAACTTACAGTTTGTAGACAAATATGACACACCTTACAAAACTGTGGCATGCAGCACGCTCAAAACACACAAAATATCAGTATAAAAACAATAGACTTTAATGTGCAAGTCATTAACTTCACTTTGACACCCCTGAAAAAGTTATTACACAAGCATTTTGCAGCCTGACTTCCAAACTCCTAATTTGACTCTATAAAGAGGATTACAAAAACCCCACTGTATCCAGACGTCACCCTGAACACCCTTTGGAGGAGCCCACTCTTAATGAGTCAGCTCAATAGTCTTGATTGACAAAAGAGAAGCAGTCTAGCAGCAGCATTAACTGGAATCAAGCACATTTAGCATAGTCAATTTTAAAACATCTGTACACATACAGCACAGTGATATTAAAAAGGGGAAAACAAAAAAAAGGCACAACGGCCAAATCATTTATCATCAATGATCCAAATTCTGAACTGGTCTGTACAAAAATATACATACAGTATCTGTGCCGAGAACAGGCTCACCAAGACGTACACAACATTGCACAATAAAACTACCCAAGTGTTCAACAACATCTGGACCCGTTTCCCCACACTAGAGACCAGATACACCTTTTTGGACATGCTGTAATAAAATTAAAAGCTTTCTTCACTCAGTTCGGCTACAATAAAACATCCAACACCCTGCTGGATTTCTCAGGGTGGCTCGTGGACAGTCTTGTGTTGGGATCATTTTAATGCAGGTTAGCAGAAGGCACTTAATGCAGGATGCAGCAGCTGCGTCTGGCGGTGAATCCCAGGCGCTGCAGGCCTGGTCCTCACCAACTCACAACACAGCCACAACCAAGTCCAACCTTTCCTTTTGTCTCCCTCACACTTTAAGGCAATGCTCCCATCTGAGCTGGATCCACCTTGCTCTAGTCTAGTTCACACTGGTTTGTTGTCCAATGTAGGAGGATTTGTCAGCGGGGTCACCTCAGGCTGATTGGATTCTCTTTGCCTGAGAGTTGATTCTGAGGTCTGACTGTGTGAGTCAGTCTGTGTGGACGGTTCTGGCTCTGCCGGCTGCACTGTCTGAACCGGGATATGTGACGATACAGGCTCCCGTGGTGATGAGGGCACTGATTCAGCAGCTGCTGTGTGACACACCTGCTCCGGCAGTGGCGAATGTGTTGACTCCTGGGGTTGTGAGGAAGCTGTGGATGTGTGTGTTGGCAGGTGTTGAGTGCATGGCTCATTATGTCTTTGTGGCCCGTGGTGAGCTAACTGGGCCTGTGTCTTAGCAAGTTGTTCTGCAGAGCAGTAGTAAGGCAGGAATGGTCTCTCAGGCGCACAGGTCCGCATGGCCAGGTAGGTGTGCATCAGCAGGTGGGGAAAGCGAGAGGTGAAATAGGAGACAAAGTCATCGGGGATGGAGCCCAGAGTCTCCTGGACCTCAGCGGGTAACTCTCGATAATGGTGTTTCTGTTAAAGTAAGTTCAGCCATGAATGTGACGGTGGCAAAACAGGCTCACTTTAGCACAAAGCTCTTTGTTATAAAGGAAAAACTCTTACCTTGTTTCTCATTGCACGCAGGAGGTCTCTGACTGACCCGCCCTTATAGGAGCGAAACTTCCTCAGATCTGCCACACAAGGAAAACTCAGAGCTCAGGCATCGATCATAAAAATGAATTCTTAACACAGAATCAGTACAGAGGAAGTCCTGAAACTAGTGAAGCAGCAGCTTGTACTGAGCATGCTTCCAAGTGTCTCTTGTATTTAAAAACATGTACAAAGATATGTGTACCATTTCATCTTTATTAAATGTGATGCCTTTATGTTATCTACATTATCTCTGGATTAATCATTTATATCTGTTCCAAATGTTTTATAAGTCAATAATCTGTTGCTGTGATACTGGGTCAAATGGCGCTGTTGACAGGAAGTAGCATGCTTAATTAACCACATGCTCAAATGTTTTCTGGCAGCAGGATGCTGCATGCAACTGAACATACAGTGAGGCACTTAAACAAGCTGTAAAATGAACTAGTACAAGTGTCACTGTGTAACGTGTAATACTGTCAAGTCTAATTTCACACAACAAACAAGAAGACCGCTTTACAAAAAGAGGCTTCAGGAGTTTGTGCACAGTCAGTCTCATACCGGTCTGCAGTGGCACTGTGATGTGCTCTCTCCAGTCACCCTTGACAACAGCCCTCCCTCCTCTCTCCAGCTGTCTCACAATTGGTCCGTCCAGCGGTTCCTTTTCTATTCTGTCACTCACATCCTGAAAACAACCAAAAACAAAAAACACCCGGTAAATATAATATAGCAGGCAGCCTGGAGTGTTGTTCTCAATGACAATATTATTGTATTATTTAAATAAAAAAAATGTATTGTAGAAGTTAATATCCCAGTAATCAAAAGCACTTGTTTTTAAATTTATACAGAAGCTTATTATTAAAAAGAGAAGCTGAACATACTCTACACCATTTAGAACATTTTAAGACTAGTCTGCAGTACCACTGTATACTGGCAAGGTTTACACCACATCAGGAACAGTGTCAGAGGAGTCATTTTTAGAGCATGCAGTGAAATTTGCAAGGTAGGGTAAAAACAAGAGTAACCTGAAAGAACTGAAGCTCCTTTTCCAGGCTCCAGAAGAAAGGGTGCTTAAGAACGCTTTCAGCCGAAGGCCTCCGGTGGGGATCCATGCTTAGCATCTGCTCTATTAGATCTCTGGCTACAATGTCACCTGGTAAGACATAAACATAGCAGTTCTGACAATGTGCCACACCTCTTAACACATACAAATACAAAGACACACAAAAAAATAAACAAAAACAACAACAACTCTTTTCAAAGACACTTATGTGGCTTAAATATTGCATCTTTTGCTCCTCTTTCTAACTTTCTGTTTTGTCCAAAATTTGAATATGAATCTCCTTAAACGTGTATTTCTTTTTACTTTTAGTGATATGTTTCGTTTGTATCTGTTTGTTTTTTCTCGTCCGAATGAACCAGTTCTTGCCTGCAGGTCTGAAGTCTATCAGGATGTGCTATTTATAGAAACCTTTCCATGACTGAGAGGACTATGTGGACACACTGGGAAAATCTTCAGAGGTTTAAATTATTTTGCCTTAAAATGAGAAACCCCGAGGTCCTCAAATGACACAATCATCTGACTTCACCTGCATTACTTTTACTAAAACCAGAAGCTGAATCCTCACCATGTTTGTCATTCTGCAGATGGTCCAGGCTGTACGAGCCCAGTAGGATGTTTGCTTGCCTCTGCAGTGATTTGCCAAAAGGGTGGCTTCCCTGGGACACAACGTAGTAGAAGACACAACCAGCAGAGAAGATATCAACTGCGCAGGTCTACAAGGGACAGAGAGGAAGAAAAGAGGAGGTCACAGCTGTGTATATAATGAAACAGAACCATAACACCAACACCATCATCATCATTAACAAGGTTTCTTCTGTTTACACAAATTATCCAGCATGTAGGCTAACACCAATTTAAAAGCATTGTTGCAACATATATATTAGTATTATTGTTATTAATCCTGGATTGGGTTCTACAATCCTTTGAAAATTTTTTCATCTTACTCTCAAAAGCATCCACTTCAAATATCAAGTATTAGCTAAACTTGCATCGGTTGGAAGTTTTATTTCCTCAACAAAGACGGTAAGAGTTGACTTTGCAGTAATAATTACAGAGCTGCAGAACTACCACCAACTCACCGGGTTGTCTTTGCAGTCCTCGCTGAGGACCTCTGGAGCGATCCAGCCTTCAGTGCCGGGCACCCCAGACCTCCTACTGAAACTGTGGCGGCCCACTGCGAGCTTCTTACACAGGCCGAAGTCTGAAATCATGGCGCGGACCCGACCGTGTGCATTGGGCATGGACACTAGAATATTGTGAGGTTTCAGGTCTCTGTGGACTGGAGAAAAAAATACGAGGACAAAAAGAAAAAGACAGAAAGAGTTGTTTAGGTACACAAAAAACTTAATGATAATGAGAACATGAACACTATTTTGTATTCAGTGATGGATACCAATGTTGAGGGAGTGCAGATGGGTCAGTCCAGACATGGTCTGCTGGAGAAGCATAACAGGCTCAAGTCCATGACGATTGAAATCCTTTCGTTCCACATACTAGAGAGATGAAGGACAGCCATTAGCACAATCAGAGAGTTATAAGAGTTTTGTGAAAAGTTGACACTTTTTGCGACATTATTTTTAACATAGGAAGTCCTTTATTGTACTTGTTGTGAGAAAGTGACAATGAAAACCATCATGTGGTAGACTTCAATTCAGACAACTACATGCAAATTACACAAGGGTAAGGCACTTTTAAGGAAACCTAAAATCAGCTTTTCCATACTCCCAAAAAAAGTCAGTGATTACCTCCTGAAGGGAGGCAGCGCAAAGCTCAATGGCGATGTACTGGAACTGACGGTCCCTCTCCGTGCAGAAGTAGCGGATGACGTTTGGATGCTCATCAGACTCCCTCAGCAGCTGAACTTCTCGGTCTGCAAAGCTGAAGCACTCTGGGAGAATCCTTTTCACTGCAACTGGGCGGTTGTCAAACTGACCCCTAGTGGAGAAATGGTAAAAATACAACATTGGTCATCAGCATTTTACAGTTTAAAAAACCACAACTGTGAATAACCACTAGCTGGTTAACTTACTTGTACACAATAGTCCCCTCAGCACCATGTCCCAGGACCTCTTTGGGATGGAAAGTTATGTTCCCCACTCTGGCAACACTGGAGTCTGCTTCTGATAATACAAATGTTGGTCAGTGAAAGCTAGATTAAACCATTAAAGTGCTGAACAAGCCTAAAGAGTGTGGCTGCAATTTTCCAGTCGTTACCTCCATCTTCGTGCTCATTGGCTGAGCTCCCCAGCTCAGACACAGACAAGTTGGAGTGGTTGGACGCACGAGGTGTGACATTGGGGCTGCTGTGGTCTGAGCATTCGGAGCGAGTGCGTGCCACCTCCAGGTAGTCGCTCTCTAGAGTCAAACCCATGCCTACTTCTGCAGGTGGAAAAGGCTGCTGCCTCTGCAGCATCTCCAACCTCTCCTCCATCTGTCTCTGGAACTCCTGGTGCTGCAACTGCTGCTGCTTGTGCATACTCTGTTAGAAGACAAATAATGTGTTAACGCTCTATGTCAACTGATTAGTAGCTGTGAGTGATGTGAACACAGCAGTTAAGTGTAAATGTGTGTTGTCACCTGGCAACTATTTTAGGTGACAATAACTGTTCATTCTGGTTTTGAACCAAGGGTGAAAAGCAATTTAGTAGCAATCTGGAGATTAACAAATTCTCTAAAATCATCTATAATATTTCTCAGAAATTAATGTTTGAAAAGCCAGTGCACAATTTTAGAAGTTCTGAGGGATGCAAAAGCTAAAATTCAATTTTAAAAAGTGTGATCATACCCAAAAAAACAAACTGATCAGGTTCCATTTCCTCTATTCTATAACCTCATTTTATATAAAATAGTTAACAGTAGCTCCACTTGAACTAGTTAGAAATTGAAAATATTAATTATGTATTACCATAATTTATTAAAAACTAATACAATGCTTTATCACTAATCAACTTGAAATACTTTAGGTTTTTCTTCCTACTTCTTTCATAACAGTTTTTTTTTTTAAATCTCACAGTTATAGGTCAGTTAATCTTAAATGATCAACAGTTCAATGGAAGGCTGTAACTGACTTACTTTGGGGTATGTAATCACAAAGGCAACCCAGCCAGCCAGGAGGAATGTGGAGAAGATGATGGTAGCCATATCTTTAAGCATCGAATCCACCGGGGCCTCTGGGCGCACACCGCGGCCACCAGTCCCAGGTTCTTGGATAGACGTCTCAGGGACAGCTGAAGGGGGCCCATCATCCATACCGCTGTCATTAACCTTCTACATGAAGGCAAAGAGACACAAAAATGAGGAAAAAGGCAGAAAAGCGAGAGTACATTTATTAAAATTCTGCATAAAACCTTAAAATAACTAATGGGTGACACACTGACAGACCTCCTCTACTTTCTTGTCAGTCGTTGGTGGGATGACGTTAGCTTGATGACGTGGGAAGCTGTCGGGGAATTTTTCAAGAATCTTAGTGTGAGCTTCTGGAGGCGTCTCATGATGACCTGATAAACAAAGAATATTTTTAAAATATCACTACTGTCATCATTATCATTAGGAAACTGATGAACCTAGAAACCAATTTCAACTGTTATAATTTTCAGCCTGTGTTTCAATGCAAAGAAAAGCCTATAGTGCAGGGGTCTCAAACTCGCGGCCCGCGGGCCATTTGCGGCCCACGTCACCTCTACTTGCGGCCCGCATATTGATGTGAAGAAATATTTTTTTAAAATTATTATACGAAAAATGATTTAATACCACGGCAGAGTGTTACAGGCATGTCCCTTTAAGACTGTAGCCTCATGGGTGGTGTAGTCCTTGCTGCAGGGAGAACGTGTGGGACCGCCCCTCCCGCTGTGTGTGTGTGAGCGTGAGGGAGGGAGAAAAAGGAAAGTGAAAAGTACGAAGTGCTACCGAGCAGAAACGGGAGATGGAAGCATGTAAATATAAAAATAACCACTGCAGCCAAAAAGAGTGCCTGACGAGCCCAGTAAGCTATTAAGACTCGACTTTACACTGTGTTCGTGTTCTCCTCCGAAACAATAAAGTTCTGCTAGAGCAGCCTTTCAACAGCCTCTTTCTGTCTCTCGCTAGCAAGGTTGACCCAGACAGTAAAGCTAGTTCCCGGCTACGAGCCCGACACGGAACCCAAAGTATTAGCCAGAGGTCTCCTTACCACGGTTCGGAGCCGCGGACCTGGCCGAGGTAACAAGAGAGTGCAAACATGTTGAGGGCTGTGTTAGTTCAGTGAGAGATTTATTTGGAAAGAAAACAATTTTCACTTGCAGTCGAAAAGTAATGTGTACGCTTATACCTGCATTTTTATTTTGTTAAATACAAAGAAAATTGTAGCAAAAGTGCTGCCACATGTCTGGCCAGAAAGAGCTGTTTATTTGGTAGTTCAATGAAACTACTGTACTATACTGCTGAGTGACCGTCTTCTGCTCGTCAAATACATTTCATTGCAATGTTGACCCTGTGCTAACTTGCGTATGACAAATGAAACTGAAAGGCTTCAGATAGTTAAGAGTGAGAAAAAAAAAATTGCGTTCATGTTTGCAATTTTGTCTTGTTACACAATATTTGGAATTAAATAAAACAAATAAAACACTACATTTTAGGAAATATTAGTGGGTGTTTTTGTGTTTGTTTTTTTGTACTACTTGGACACTAAAGTGGCCCTCCAATGAGATGACGGTGCCAGAAGTGGCCCGCGGCTCATTTGAGTTTGAGACCCCTGCTATAGTGGCTCCACAATGTATCCAGCAGAGGGCAGTGTCGGCTCAAAATCTTCACTGAAAGAACACGGGATCATTTAAGGTCCTGAACTGTGTGAAACCTGTGTGCAAAACCCACCAGCTCACACGCCTTAGCACATAAACAAAAGGTGTGATACCCACTTCCTGATTGTATCAACTCAGAAAATAAAATAAAAAAAAGCTAGTAGGTTAGACCTAATATTACTGTCTGGTTTCTATACTGGCGTAGTACCTATAAGAAGCAGGTAGTTCCTCATAAAGTTGACCTGGTTCCGCTCACGGAGCGCAGCGTTGAACTTCACGCTGGTGCTGGGTGTGATGACACACTCCTTGTCTTCTTCCGACTCCTGGCTATCTGGGCCTTCCAGCATGGGGAATGTGCTGCCACGAGGCTAAACATACACAAACACAAATACAAACATTTAAGTGAGTCAGAGTAATCAAGCAGATTCCTCATGTGCTTCTTATGTAAGCCCAAGAGTACAGTAATGTTACGGAGTCAAGGCCTGTGAGTCAAAATGACCTGAGCTGAGGCAAGCTAAGACAAAACATGGGCATGATGTACCCACACAAACTCTTTTAACATTCATTCCAGAAAACCACTCACTACAATGAAGATAGATTAAAAAACCCTGACACAGAGAGATCACCTATGAGGATGGCTGACTGATGTTTTGCTCTGTCATGCACAACTTATGTTTTACTGAAATCATCACAGAAATGCAGCCATCACTCACCACCACAGTAACTCCATCGTGCACCAAGGAGGGGGAAGCATACAGACTGGTCGAGTATTTGCCCACATACAAAGTAGCCCTGGAAAACAAATAGCAGAGTCAAAATAAAGCAACTTTACAACAGAATCTACACACATGAAAAATTCTTAAAAAAAACCCCAAACAAACAAAAAAAAAAAACATTCCCTGAAATCACCTCTCTATACAGGCGAAACTTTCACAGAGGATCTAGGTACTGAAACCCGTTGAATGTTTTTCATCAGCAGGTGTTGATACAAGACATAAAAATATACAAGAGTGCGAAACAAGAGCTGAAACTAGAGGCTTGTGATACAGAATTGGCCTTTAGGTTAGCGAGGAAGCTTCTGGTATAAACCTGGGTTTTTAGGGATTTGGAGGCGGGTCACTTGTTTCTTTGGTACGTTAGTTACTCTGCAGATCTAACCCGCTCTGGAGCAAGTTGTGTTTAAGCTAAAAGAACAGTGCATGTAAAATCATTGCCAAACAATTAATTATCTTTAAAAAAAAAAAAAAGGTAGAAAATAGAACATCATGGTCTAAACCAGGGACGTCAAACTCATTTTACATCAAAGGCCACATACAGGACACTTTGATCTTAAGTGAGCCGGGTCAGTGAAAGTCTCCTTTATGTCAGTGTAAAGAAGTTACACAACCTGTTAATGCTCCAAAGTACTTGAGACAGTGAGACCAGTAAACAAGCCTGCATACTATTTGAATTATATTTTTGTATTTCTACTTTACTTGCCCCTAAATGTTTAACATGAGTTTAACAACAGCAGGGTTGCAGCATAAAGAATGAGGCTGAAATTATTTCATACGCCATAAAGACACAGTTGTAATTAAAGTCAGATCTACTTTTGTCTTAATGATGTCACAGTGATACGGCAGTTATTTGTAAACTGCTCATTTTTCAGATGATTTGTTTTTCTCGTGAATAATGTTCAGCTCAGCCGTTGCAACAGGTTATCTGGGGCCAACACTGATACTATGAGGACGTGCTCGCAGCTAGATTTGGAAAACCTGGGTTGACCTCCAGAGTTGATAACCACCGTTGAGTGATTGCCATTTTGCTTTTGGTAAATGATGATGTAAATGGTCTGCATTTATGTAACACTTTTAGCCTAACAAAGCCCCATAAAAGTCTTTTTTAACTACAAAGCACATTTACATGCTGGTAACAAATCAGGGCAAGCTGGAGATCCAACACCCAGTTCTTTGATTAGTGGACAGTTGCACTTCTGGGTATGTTTAAATTGCTTCACAGTACAGGCCTCAGGCCTTCTGGCAGCCACTTAGATATTGCATGTCTCGACTCAAACAGTACGCAATCAAAGGCTGGATAAATAAAATTATATTTTGATTCCACCCTCTTAGTGTGATTCACACAAAATGCTGAAACATGCCTGAGAGAACTCTTAGCCAATGCTTGTTTTCAGAAAATGAATGAATCAGTTTGGCTGGCTCTAACAACATTCAGAAAGAAACAATTGTGACCTCCAGGAACCAGCATGCAATATCCACTTTAGCAGTGAAGCATACAAAAGCATAATTTACATGAATTTGTTCTTGGGCTTCTTCTCCTTAGGAAATGGGTATTTCCACTGCGTGATGCGGCCAACCTCTCCAGACATGAAAGTGAGGTAACGTAGGGTCTCCACGGCCACGTTAGTATGGGCCACTTTGCGGAGGCCCTCGCGCTGCCAGATATACATGGCCACCACCGGAGAGTTATAGTTCTGGACCCACTGGACATCTCCAGATTCGCTGTCCACGGTCACCACAAGGCCGTCACCATTGGACACAAAATGAGCCATCTCTGAGGAAGACCAAAAAAGGAAAAAAGCAGACATGTTATAGTCAGTCTGTTGGAAACTAAAGCTATAAAACACACAGACTTTCCACAGATCTTACTGTATTTGGTGTCATCGTCAGGAAGGGTGGAGGCGTAGTCGGAGTAGGTGGCATTCCAGCGCAGCTCTCTGCTCTTGGTGTCATACATGGTGATGGTATACTCTAACAGAGAAATGAACAGCAGGGTTATGTTCACAAAAGGAAGACATTTTTGTGCTTATACAAACTCGCCAAGTGCTCTGTGGTGTAGTGGTTTACACATTTGCTTAACAAGGAAAAGATGCCTGGTTTGATCCGGAAAAAAATATTCGCAAATCAAATATGCTAAGCTGCCTGCTGTGATGACCACTTTTGACAGGGATGCAGTTAAAAGTATTTTACAGATTTCTTAAGTAACCTACAAAAAGCTTTTAGTATCAATTTCAGGTAGTAAGAAAGATGTAAAGTGGTGTTCAACTTCCTCTGCAACAATGGGAATGTAAAGAAAGAAAATCCGGCTTATATGCAGTGTACTTACAAATTACGTTTTGACCTCACACCATGTTCAGGATTTATGGCGGTTATCAAAATTGCACACACTGAGATGCCTAGATGTCCTCCAGGCTTAGCTAGAGGTGGTGACAGGGGGGAGGGAGGTGTGGGCTTCTCTGCTTCGGTTGCTACCCCCACAACTAAGTCCTAGATAAGTAAGAGATGATGGATGGGTGGATGAGATTTGCAGGACTCTAGTTCCTTGTCTGCAGTTATAGTTACAGCTAAAGCTTTCATGCTCCTGCAAATGTGCCCGTCTGTGTATACAATTAAGATGGAGGGGAGAGAGGGGGTTTTCACACACCCCCAGACGTACTAATTTGCACTCCTCCAGCTTGGATTGGGGTGGAATAGAGCAGGGAGAAACAGCAGAGCTCACCAGGAATGGGAGAACTGCATGAAAAGCATAGACAGTGACTGCAGTGACACTTTTCATTGTTATTAACACTGTTTCACATCAGCTTTTTTTATGTTGTAACTTTACTCTTCTTAGCCTGCTGGCTCACAGACCAACAACACTACAAGCAAAGAGTGGCCCACAGACAGGTTGTACTACATATTTTGCGAACTGCACCCATCTGACAACAGAGTTCAATGTAGGCAGACGAGCACTAAACTGCCTACCTCTGTTGGACCATAACATCCTGTTTAACCCAGACATTAAAGTCTGCAAGGGCAGATCAGGGGATAGTACTCTTTGAGGCGAGGTTGGAGATTGGATGAGTAAGAGGCAAACAATGGTTTGCAAACCGTCTGGGCTTACCAGAGTATGCAAGACAAATAAACTTAGTTGATTAAAATCAACAACTGAACAGGATGAACCGCAGAGACTATTGTTGTGTCAGTTAACCGTGTTGCTGGGTTGGTTTTGCTTTTACCTGTGCGTCCCAGATAGAGAAGAGATGAAGAGGGGCAAAACATCTCAGCAAAGGATGAGGTCAGGGTTTGCTGTTTCTCACCAGTCAACAGATCCACCACATACCACAAGTCCTGCTTTTTACCTGTGTGTGAGCACATAACACAATTACTTACCAAGATTTCAACACTCAAATTGCTCCTTGCAAAAGCGATTTCATAATCATGTCCTACAAACCTGTTGTTGCATTTCATATTTACATATTCATAGGCGGGGTTTTATGTATCCAATCGTGACACTTTAATTCTCCCTATTGCTTTATTTTACTACCACTGTGTGTGTCCGTCCTTAAAGAGGGGACCTTCTCATGAGGCTTTTCCAATTTTACTTCCTACTCTTCGTTTTGTCACACAGAGAGTGCAAAACATCTAACGTATATTTGCCTCATGTAAAGAAAACTGGCCAAGGAAAACAATATGGATTTAAAGATTGACAGAAATGGGTGTTACCCATTCTGTAATTCAATAAGCAGCTTACGGGCTCCTTGCCTCGCCTACTTTGTCAATGCAGGGTGTAGAAGCAATGCCAGTCGTTGCTAATTATAGATCAATACAAAAGCCATAAAACAGAAAATGGCTTGATTGATTGACAGAAAGCAGACAAAGAGGGACGGTTGTTTGGCCCTGATAACTGCAAAATCTACTTTGCAAAAAATTCATACATGAACAAATTTAAGTAGTGAGAATTTGTAACACTCATCAGCTCTAATATGCTTTTGCTGGCTGCAGTGTCAGTTAAATGAAAGCAAATACTTCACTGATAATGACCGCAGGGAGGCAAATGGCAGCCGCTTCTCTTTTAACAATGACACATAGTAACCACAGCAGATTACCTTTTCTGTGCTAACTGTTGCAAATTCAAAAGAGCAGAGGCAACGACAGCAGGCTGAGTGGAAAAGAAAACCACTGTGATATATTCTGTTGAGGCCAGAACGTCACCAGCTCAGTTAGACAAGGTGATACACAGGACATGGACTGCACACAGCCATGGAAAATAAAACACTGAGATTAATCAAAAGTGTCCTAATCATTTTATTTATGAATGCACCTTACCCATGTAAAGGATTCCATCAGAACTGCGACAGGGAGAAGCTTGGACCAACTCAGGGATGGTGAAGGGTAATTTCTGTTTAAGGAAAATGAATGAACATTAGAAAACAATATTAATCTGCAATCCTAAAATAATATATGGAATCTATGCATCCCCACAACTGCAAGTTAAAATGAGAGCGTATTACTTTTAGATACTTTTTCCCCCGAACAGAGAAGTGAGAAGTAAAGGGGGGGGGGGGGGGGGGGGGGGGGGGGGGGGTTATAGTGTGTGATAAGTTTGTTTCCTCTTACTGTGAGGCCTTCGTTGTTCTTCCCACCTAGAGAGTACAGGCTGCCATCATTTGGGTCGGGCAGAAAGGCCGGCCTGGTGCAAAGAAGAAAAACGGCATCAGGATCATGGCTCAAGATGAGCTCAACAGATTGCCACAATTATTTGCATGCATCTTTTGACAGTTAAACACAATACACAAGGATGCGTGTGAACACAAAGATACTTACTCTGCTACATGCGTGGGGACCTGAAGAACTGGATCTGTGAAGCGAGACCACAAGATGCTAGTCAGGAGTGTATCAACCAACAATGAAAAGCACTGCCAGGAGCGGTTGAGTATGAGGATGACATGAGCACTGGTGACATTAAAATCGCAGAGGACACAGAGTCCAAATGAACATGGATTCCCCCGTGGCAAACATCAAAGGCAAACAGGCATGTCAACAAACAGCTTTCAGTGAATAAATCAAACATGTAAACACCAACTGTTAGAGCACAAAATGTGATTGTTTTATTGGAAATAATTACAACTGTGATATTCTCCTCAGCTCATCCTGCAAACAGAATTTTATTTTATTTTTTTACTCCTGCCCTGCTAAGGAAACAGAGGCATTATGAAGCTTTAAGGGTATTTCCCACCTGAAATTCTGCCAGTTTAGTAAATATTTCAAGCTCTTTGTATTACTACTAATGCAATCATTTGGCCTATCTGGTGGAAAGCTGTTTAGTAGAGGTGAAAATTAGTTTCATATGAACATGAAACAGAAGCATTCATATCATTTCATCTGACAAAAACAGAAATTGATGGTTCATTTTCAAAGAAACATTACTGCTGTCATCATTTCAGTTACTTTCTCATCACATCTTTTCTAAAGTATCTTATTTCCCTACCATGTCACACAAACAAACAAGCAGTTCCCTAAAAGAAGGGAAAATCCCTTTTAAAAAAGAAAACATTAATACGGCCAGCCACTAGAGAGACTTTTAAAATACCAGTGTGCTTCCTTGACACACAACAGCCAAAATGTGAAGCCTCCATTTAAACAGGTTAAACACACACCTCCCTTACACTGTGAACATACAGGGTGTGGACCAGGTGGAGTTGATCTCTGTGGAAGCACCCAAAGGGGTCAACAATAGTAGGGTGTAAGCACAGATTATATGGAGGTGCTAAAGAAGAGTACGAGCATTCATTCAATGTGGTTACAGAGGGTGTGGAGAAAACAATTTATTTTTCTGTGCTACATACAAGGATGTTACCCCCTGACCGGCTTTAATACAAGTATATGTTTACAAAGCCAACACGGAGTAATAAGCACACAGTAAGAGGACATGTGCACGTGCAAGCATGTGGCTTGACTTGTACTGCCTTGGTCTAGATAAAAGATTCCTGCCTCCTTTTCGTTATGCAGGATTACAGTTGCCTGACAGACGCACAACAACAGGTGTGCGCAAAGCCTGGAACAAAACTGGTTACATTTATATTCAGTAGTTGTTCCAGAAAAACAGATGATGCGGAGGAGGCAGCTTCTGCCTCTCATTATTAATGATTAGGGTAGCAGACGGACTTACAGGCCCACATCTCTACTTTTACCAATCTTAAAAATGTCAGAAAAGTATCAGAAATGTATGTAGAAAACAGGGAAATTTTCTCATGTATTATGTCTCTTGAATGTTTTCCAATTATCCCTTCGTGTATCTTATCTACTACAACTCCCAAACATACAGTTCCTACATTAACATGGTAATCCCAACACACGGTGCATGTGCAGTACGGCAACGTTGCTTACCCCGGCCCACTCCGACCTTGATTACAGGCTATATTTTCCCCTCTCTCAGTTAATAATTAACCAGTTTTCATGCATAATGGAGACTTTCAAATGACTCTCTTCAAGTAGGGACTGAAAATAGGATTCAAGCCTAGAAAACACCACCTGTCAATAACTATTCTGACAATATAATTCATAGGTATAGATGTCTTTTAACTGCTTTTAGTTTGTTCACATGGTTACAGTCATTACCAGTATAAATAAGCCCTAGACAGCATTACATCATTTTAATAAATTGGGTTTAAATATTGCCTAATATTCAATGTGATGTTACAATTAAATCCTAGTGTTAATATGTTGACAAAGTGCACAACCTTGCATTCATAAAAGAAGGAAAGAAAACACATAAGGAGCACTGCAAATCAACAGGCCAGTTTAACAAGAAAGCCAAGTATTATCTATGAAGTGTGCAATTCATGGATATTGTGTTTTTTGTCCCATCTTCCTCCCCCCACCCCCAAGCAGTCCTGGCAGATTGCTGCCTATCCCTGTGGTTTCTTCCTGCTAAAAGGGGTTTTTCCTTCCCACTGTTGCCAAGTGTTGGCATAAAAGGCGGTCATTTGATTGTTGAGGCTCTCCAATATTACAGAGTCTTTTAGCCTACAACAGTGGTCCCCAATCCCCGGGCCTCGGACCGGTACCGATCCGTGAGTCGTTTGGTACCGGGCCGCGAGAGTTGAGGCTCAGGTGTGAAATGTATGGTTTTCAGGGTTTTTATCGGTTTTCAGCGTTATTTTGTTATCGTTTTTATCGTTAACTCGGTTTTCCTGGGTCTTTTCACGTGTGTTATGAATAAATCTTCTTTTTTTTTTCGGTACCGGTACTAGTTTTATTTTGTTGTATTTATCCGTGACACCTTAAAGGCCGGTCCGTGAAAATATTGTCGGGCATAAACCGGTCCGTGGTGCAAAAAAGGTTGGGGACTGCTGCCCTACAACATTTAAGCGCCTTGAGGCGACTGCTGTTGTGGTTCGCTATATGAATAAAATTAAATTAAACTGAAACAAAATGACAAGAATAGTTGTCTGTAGCTCATTCTTTTTAAATTCTTTTATGTTTACGTCTTATTTTTGTTTTCTAGTATAGCTTACATGACATAAATAAAATGAGCCTGAGGCACCTCTCTGATACTTTCTTTATTCTTTTTCAAAACCAGCAGGATACATTGTTTTTCCTGTGGCTGCTTGGAAAAAAAAACAAAAAACCCAGGGCTTTAATGGGGCTGAACAGAGAAAAACACAAACAAAGACCTAAACCTGACTCCAGTCCTCTCCTCTTACCTTCTTTTAGAGTCCATTTGATAGAGCCTGATTTCTTGTTAACAGCATGCAGGTTTCCATCCAGGGTGGACACAAAGAGCAGGCTTTCAGGAAGCGACACTGTGCTGCCACTGCAAAGCCCCTACAAAGAGCACAAGCAGCTCTTAATACAACAAGTTATGTATGGTTGATGCAAATAAAAATTATCACATTTGCAAAGTTAAAAAAAATAAATAAATCAAATAATCATAATCAGACACTGGGGAAGAACTGCAATCTCATTTGCAGTCAGACATTGGTTATCTGCACAGACGGCTGAAGCAAGCGTTAGGAAAATGTTGAAATTGTTTACACTGCAAGACGAAGGCATCAGACGGAAGAAAATGTTACACCTTCAAAAAGATGCTTTCATCATCACCCTGCAATAACTAGCCTTTGCTAGAACTTGCATGGCAGTCATTTGCCCCAGGGAGTTTGCCACCCTTATAAAAATCAATGAACTTCAAATCAATACAGCAGAAGACGCAATAAGAAAGAAGCTGACAGGGTCGATGACAGGGGGAAGGTTACTGGATAAGCCCTTATGGCTTTTTCATGCATTTACATTGGTCCCACGTGGAGCCTAGGAAACTTTGCAGGCCAGTTTCACAAGCATGTGGTCTGTGGGCTACAACTGTTTGTGCTGTTGGTCCTTCAGTCAGTCGCAAAGATAAAACATACAAACAGCTAAAGAGAAAACAGGTGTTACAAATAATAGAAAGTTTGCTCTGCACCCAATGCCTGTGTTTTTAATGCCGTTTTTGATTATTTTTTTTATGGTTGTGGTGTGTTCCAAGAAAAAGTCAGAATTTCCGAGTTCCCAGTGAAAGTTTGAATCTAGAAAGCCCCCTGAACTGATTTTCCGCTTGGAAAGTCGAAGAAGCCCCCAGAAGCCCTGAGCTAACAAGCCAAGATGGCAACCCTGAACTTAAAACTGTAAAACTTTAAATCAGTACTGTTCTGTATTTGTGACTCATTAAATAAGCCATATACAGAGCACTGGCCAGGCTGTAGCGGTGTTTCAGCGCAACAGAACAAGGATTATACTGTATTGCGATCAATACCTGAATACCTTTGCCTTGATTAAAAAAAAAAAAAAAAAAAAAAAAAAAAAAGCCTACAAGAAATCGCATTTTTTTCCCCACACTCATGCTTTGCATGAGAAATGAAAACGGACCATTTGTCTAGAAATGATGAGGTTTGAAGCTTGTCTACTTGTCTACTGATTGTGGAAGCTGAAGTGCTCGTCAGCCAGACAAAAACTGCCAGAACTTATCAGTCAGAGCTGTGTGTGGGTTGGTGAGTCAGTTAGGGTGGAATCTTACTTTATAGTACTATTTATAAACACAAAATGTCTGATGTCAAACATACAGACTCCTGTCTTTCTGTCGAACTGATCTCCCAGTGCTGTGTTGTGCACACTACAGGATGCAGTACCAGAGGTCAGTGCCAACTGGCTGAGGAGGCGGAGAAAGATGGTGACTGTAAGTGGTCGGGCTGTGTGCACTCAGAAAGCTGTGGCTGGAGAGAGCCGCATGTCACACTGACACTGATGATGTGTCAGAGTCTGCAGCAGCATTGAGGGTCATCGCTGCCTGATATCATACAGAACTGTTAACTCACCACCTATGCAGCTATTTTTATCTGTATAACCTCTATCAGCAGCAGCTCAGCTTTTCTTTGAGATTTTTTTTCTAAATAAAAAGTTATATACCATAATCCCAGATAAAATGAAAGCTAGAGGTAAGCCAAGCCTCCAAGAGCACAAAGGGAATCGTAAATTGACTTCAGGGGTTTTCTTTGGTCACTCTACTTGAAAACAGATTTCGCAATGGATTAACTCAGAAGAGTGCTTCAGCATCCCGCTGCACAGATGACTAGTAGGCTGACGAGCCATACGGGCAGCTAATCCTTTCACAACCTTTTTCTCCTACTCAGAAATATGTGGCACAAGAACAGACATGGGTTCAGTACATGAAAGAAATAGCCAGTATACAAGGAGGAGATAAACTGGTACATACAGAGAGAAAATAAAGAGAAAGTGAAATGAAAGACAGCACAGGGAAAACAACTGAACCCACAAAACCCATAACAGTGGCAAAGCAATCCAGCCCCATGACTTGGCTTATGCCAGAATTAACAACACTGTGGGTGAAGATTGCTCCAGTCACCCACTAAGGAATGCTAGAAACTCCACTCTTGATAACCAAGTCGTGGGCATCTTCCAGTTTCTGGCAGGAAAAAACTCCAGTGGACGTGCTTGCCTCCCCACAGAAAAATGCACAAACCCAACCTGATCAGTCCTTCTACCGTGATAATTTGATGAGATAAATAAATATAAAAACAGCAGTGTATCCAACAGTTTATTTAACAGTTAACACCTCTGTATTGGTCTGTAATTACGTCTCTAAAACCACTACTTGATTATGACACTGTTTTCAGCTTTCCGTGTGCTTCAAATATTATTAATACAGTTAAACAGCTAATAACGATGTTACCCAAGACTGACTTTAACTGAAATTATTGCAACATAGAAATGAGACTGGCTGTTATATACTGTAAAATGACTGGCAAAGCTGGGAAATACAGAGGAAACAGCAGATGCTACTCTGGCAGATTACGGGCTGTGGTGTCAGCACTATAAGGCAGTCAGATACAATAGCAGGCCATTACATAGTAAATTTTGTTGCAACACAGCAATGCATAGTGCAATTTCTGTGTGGTTGAATGTCAGGCTGCTTTGGATTGGCACAGGATCTGACAGACTCGAGGCTGAGAGGGGGTCACCAGATCAACCTTGAGTCTTAACACTTTTCTGTTAATGACGACTACCATAAATATTCTTCAACCCAGGTTTCAAGTGTTGTCTTTGTGTACCAGCACTCAATTAAATTACTTCTACATTTCACAAAGATTACCATCTGGCACAGACAAGAAGCTCTCAGATAAGCACCGCTAGTGAAAGTGGAGAAACAAAGGAGTGTATCTCCCCACTTTTAAGAGTGAATAGAAAACATAATACAGGCTACACTAGTGGGAGAGCACCAAATCACAGTTAAACTCCAAATTTTACCATGTTAAAATGCTCACTTCTTTCTTCCTGTGGGTCATTCTGCTCAAAAAATGGGAAGGCACTAGCATGCTTTAATAGTCTGTGCAGAAACCAAGGCCAAACAAACCCTGAAAGTTTCACACTATCTACATAAAGAAACTGTGTCCTTCTACATTTGCCTACAAAACCCCTGCTGTAGTCTCACCCATCCTATACAAGCATTTGTGTCAACAATGTGCATCTGTGACAGTTCCCACTGGGTGCCGAACTCACGAGAAAAATCATAACTAATCCAGTTTTAGGCCCCCTGTAACCTTTACCAGCGCTCTTGGTTTTGCAAACAAATAACTCTCCAAACATCTGCTAGCCTCCTAGTCTTGGACGCACACTGATATTCATCAGCTTTGGATACTCTACAGTATTCAGCTTCAGGGACATCTGCTAGACAGCGTCTGGCTGCTAGCAATGATTGAGCATGTGAGTTATAAAGCGCTGTATAAGTTAATGGTGAAATATCGGTGCACTCCCTCTCATTTCCTCATTCTTTTTTCTAAAAGAGAAATGTGAAGTTATTGCACAAGAGTGTTACATAATACTACAGGACTGAGGTGAAACCAAATTCTTGGCTTATTCTAAAGATCTTCTTTTCCTTCTGCAATGAGACCCGGCATGGCTTAAAGGCACACAGACTACAATGCTTATGGTATTCCTGTTAGCAGTCACTGAAGTGTCACGGTGCTTCACAGCCTGTTGCTTGCCAGACCAACCTGAACACGGGACTAGCTGTAATTGGCAGCTTTCCAGCTGAGTGTAAACAAAGCACTTTGATAGCACGTTACATGCATCACAACCCTCCGTGTCTGATAAGATGCTGGAGTACATCACCAACCAACAGACAGGGGTTAAAACATAGTTTGTTTTTGTTCTCATATTCTTTCAGCCAACCAAAGTACAGTGCAACAAGAGGTTAGGAGCAGACTGAGTTATACTGATAACTATTTCACCTCTCTGTTTGGGTTGATACACACCTCAAATACCTGGCATATTAAGAGAAAGCATGGCCTGTTCGTTTTAGCGTCATCATGCTCATAATTTAGAGCAGCAGACCATGGAGAGACTATAAAAACATGTGTGCAGATGTAGTCATCTGTCTGTCTGTCTGAGTACAGGGTACTGCAACAGACAAGTATTTTCCTTTATTATCTGACCTCTCAGGCGATTATATGATTACAGAGACGTGCATTAAGGAGCCAAAGAACAATAAAGACTTTATAAAGCAGGGTTGATAAAGAC
This sequence comes from Pelmatolapia mariae, assembly GCF_036321145.2. Classification (NCBI taxonomy): domain Eukaryota; kingdom Metazoa; phylum Chordata; class Actinopteri; order Cichliformes; family Cichlidae; genus Pelmatolapia; species Pelmatolapia mariae. The sequence goes on from NC_086230.1 coordinate 19,609,334, forward strand.
AGTGAAGCATAACAGAAAATTATTTTGCTTCTTTCCCCCTTAAGAAAAAACCCTGAGAGAAGCTGTGCTGTGAAGCATGGGCTTTTGGATCACATACATAAGAGGAGTGAGGGTTCTGTGAATATAAATTTTAGAAAATAAATAATAATAGAAGAGGAATAATGACATTTGTGAACGGCATTAAGAGTTCACCAGTCAAAAACTACCTCTGTGTTAAGTAACTCCTTGCTAAATTACCTCTGCCAGTCCTACAGATTAGCTTGTCTGCAGCAATAAGCTGTGTTTGCAGCTTGCTTTGGTGCAGGAAGCAGAAAAAAACCCAACAACACAGGAACCAAGAAAAGAAAAATTATCACAGATCGGGTTACTTGTTCTGCCAAATGAAGTGCAGCAGCAACGTCAAGTCATTAAAAATATGTAAATTAAGAAGCTCATTTATAGTGATGACAAAACCATCATTATACCAGATATAATATAGCGGTTTAAACATGCTTCCCATCAAAATACATTAAAGTATAACAATGCATGGCAAATCAAAGTACTTTTTTCCCTTCCCCATACTACATCTGATAAAATGACAAAAGGCTCTAAAGCAACACAATGAAAATCACCCGACTATAGTAGTGTGGGTGACAAAACATCAGATGTTAGTGTTTTAGGATTAAGGACAGCCTGGTAATATCTCTAGACATAAAAGTTCTCCTCTGGAACTGTGTAACAAAGATAGGTCTAAGAAGGTTTGAAGGACCTATGCTCCCCATGCTTTTGCTGCAAAGTGGAATATGTCACATGTTGGCCCACGATCAGGCACGTTCAGTCAAAGTGGAGTCAATCCACTCCTGTGATAAGACAGAGTAAGATCGCAGCCTTTTATCCATTTTCTTTTAAAAACAAACCATAATCTTGTCTCCATACTGAAAAAATAAGGATGAAAATAAAATGCTGTTCTTGTGAGCAATGGGTAAACTACAACTGAGGACAAAAGTATTAAATATAGTGTTGTTATACACAGCCTGCAGAGTGTAAAGTGAGGCATTAGAAAAAACAAAAAGTGCATCTATAAACAAATATTATGTTTAGCTGAAACAGTTAGCAAGCTTTTAGTCAGAGACATCCTTCCCTCAATGGAAAAAAAATCAGCTGACCTTAAAAACAGTGACAAGGAAAGATATATTCAGTCTTTTCTCTGAAAATATTCAATTTATATCTACCACTCACACACATGTTAGTCAGAATCTATAGATAGCCTATCATCCGTCACCCTCGCTACACCAACAGACCATCTTAAAAGGCTAAGAGAGTAACCTGAGACATGATAGGGAATTATAAAGCTAGTTTAATCTCCTGCTTAGCTGAAGTGGTTTAGTATCTGGGTACTGAAGGGTCTCTGCCTCCAGCCTTTTACTATGAGATCTGGCTCATTTACAGGATGTTAGCAATACGGGATAGGTGAGGATGGGATAGGTGTTGGTGGATAATAGGGAGGGTCGCCATAGGGGTTTTGGTCAGAACTAAAAGAACGCCCAGATCCAATTACAGCTTTTCAAAGCTTTTGTGAGAACCATTTCTTTTGCAAAAAAGAAGAAGAAGAAGTTATTTGATACCAATACATCACTAGCACACGTTCTAATTCATACATATTCCATCTCTTGCGTGCAGTTACTGAGCGCAGGTGTTTCTGCATGATGGCTTAATTTATGCACAATGTTATCCTTCGAGCTTAAGAAAACCAACAACAGAGGGAGCACATTTTCTGTAGCCACCTCTCATTACCTTGAACTGAGCTTGCAATTGTAATATCTCATCAATGTCTCCAGCGTTTGGAGAATGTTTATTCAAGCCATCACATTGTGGTGCCTGGTTTGTCAACTCTGTAGCTTAAATATACTACAGCGATTACTGATGCTACTGATGTGGATGTGAAGGGACAGGATGTGTGCTGAGGCTTGTAAAAGATACTGCGTATTAACTTATCACCAAGCCACAAAAACACTTAAAAATCCTGTTTTTGAAACAAGCAAATGAAGACGTATAAACATGTAAATACAAAATTTCTCGTTTTCCGCAATAACTCAGATGTTTAACAAAAATGTTAATGTAAACATGTTTGCTTCTTTCGCTTGCGAAGCGGGTCTGAAGCGCTAAAAATGTAAACTTGGTGCCAGTAAAGTTCAATTTTAGAGCTTTTCAGCCAGGTAGCTAACATTTGTGTTAGCTCACTTCTGTCATGTTGGGGCAACACGAAGCACACAAACAGAGGCTTCAATGACACAACTTTAGCTCCCTGCGGTGATACCCGTGTAGTGAAAAATGTCTGTCCACGTTCTGTTTAAAACCGTAATTTTGCTGTTAGTGTCCTCCAAGTTTAGCTAGCTTAACCAGCTAGCTGTCTTACCTTTTGTGGGAGACCAGCGTAGCAAAGCAGGGCTAAAATGCACCACACCAGGGCCCGACTGCTCACTGTCCAGTCCATATTCTCTGGTCTCAAAACGGGATAGACAGCTGGGGATGTCCGAGCGGCCGCAGACTACATAGAAACCGCTTTCTGGTTCGCAGACAGGTGTTATAAATAGTTTTGTAAACGCTGAAACGTTAAAGGCATCGAGCCAGCCGCACTGGATGCGACGTTAAATGTGCTTCTTCCTGAAATGAAAACCGTGGGGGTTGGACTTTGGGATAGATATCCACACGAGTGGAGGAGGGGAAATGTCGAGAATCTGTGAGCCAATGAGAAAAGCGATACGGACACCGGATGTGGTATAAAATAGATCCGGGGGACATTTTCTACAGCGGTCTGCGAAGAGTGTGGGAAGCATGCTTTTCAGTGTTGGGCAAGCGAACAGCGGCATGGTCGTGTTTAATTTGGCTATGAAATTTTATTCATGTATATGTTGTAGTTATTATTATTGCAGCTGACTGCCAGTGCATATATGATGGGGAGGTGTAAAGTTAGAGGACTGAAAGCAATGACTGCGCGTTTGAGCAGCGGGACTTGACTAGGCCGCATGAGAAAAGAAAACGAAGGTAAGAATTTATTTAAAAAATTCCAAAAAAATAAATAAAAATACAACCCCCTTGAGTTCCCATCAGTAACCAGGTATTTTGGTCTCTTTGTGAAATAGGATGGTGATTACTCTGGTGGATGTTTTCTGCACTTCACCACGTGGACAGGGTGGTGTCATACAGTCTCATGGAGGACGGCCAGCAGTGAGGTATGAAGTCAGAAATATGAAGTACAGAAAATGTGTTTTCCCTTTGGTTCATGGATGATGAGTTTTCGTGCGTTAGACTTCTGATCTGAAAATGAAGTCAGAATTGAAATCTGAGTTGACTCACTAACACAGGTCAGGATTTGTAATCAAGCAATCACATGCACTTAAGCTTTTTTTTTTTATCATTTTCTGTACAGGGGTCTTCAGTGTGACTGGATGTTCAGGATAATGGCCGGTAAGTAATTTGAGTGTAATCCAAAATGATTGTAACTGATAAGTCTTCTGATAAATTTGAAGACATTATTGATCTGCCCCCCTCAAAAAAAGATCTTTATAAACAGCTTGTTAACAACTGAGCTTATTTGTTTTCTTCTTCAGGGACCAGCCTGTGATGCTCAAGAAGTGGACCCAGGCTTGAAGTTGCAGTGTCTCAGATAAACATATTCTCTTTTTTTTTCATCTTTGTTTTTATTTTATGTTCTATTTCTATTGTATATATTAATCGACATCTGCGGGTGGAGAGCAAAGAAAGAATTTCATTGCACAGAGAAATGCCCTTTCTCTTGTGACGCATGACAATAAACACTTTGAATCTTGAATCTTTAAAAAGAATAAAGCATTTTTCTACAAACCAACAATGTTGTTTTTGTTATTTTTAACTTATTTCTGGGCACTCCTCTGAACCTGGCTGGCCATTTCCGTGGCCACTCAAAGGTCGAGAGCAGTGCAAGATCAAGTCATGTCTTGTCATAACTGGGGTTTCTTGGCTTTTATTTCACCAAGTCTCTCTTTTAAAGCAAGACACAGACTCGAGATGTTCAGGTATAGTGTTCTCAAAGTGCATAAGCTGCACATGTGATGGAGTTTAACATCTGTCTGTGGTGTCAGCACATCTGTTAGCATTAACACTTAATTTGACAGCACAAGTCAGATGTTTTAAAAAAAAAATATATAGCCTGTTAAATAGTGGATATTTTAGTCTAGCGAATGTACATCCACACACACTATTTTTATATTGTGAAGTGTTGTCTTTCATACTGCACGTCCTTGATTCCTCTCCCCCCAGATGAGAGCGGACGAGGCTAGGAAAAACTGGTTAACAAAAATAAGATGCCACTTATGACATGGGACAGCGGCATCATGTCATAAGTGGCTGTTATAGCCACTATATTTATTTATTTATAATTGGAAATGCTAAAGTGCATAAAGTTCATTTGTTGAATATCTTCAAGTCCAACTCTCAGCAGGCTTCATATCATCCAGTGATGTGCTACCACTACTTGACGTGTATAAACACTTCCACAAATGACACCTGTGCAACGTCTCCCCACAGATTTGTTTCGAGAGTTGAGAGAACTCTCAGCAGGTCAAACTGCTCAGTTTCCAGGTCACGAGTGGGAACACAGAGACCAGTCCAGCCTTGCATTGTCTAATTTTGTGGGTTGTAGCCTGTGGATTGTGCTTAGCTAACATGAGTGGCACCCTGTGTGGTCTTCTGCTGCAGTAGCCCATCTGCTTCAAGGTTTGTTGGGTGTGTAATTAGAGGGTGCTCTTCTGCATACTTTAGTCATAACAAGTGGTTATTTGAGTACTGTTGCCTTCCAATCAGCTGAAAGCATTCTTCCCGTTCTCCTCTCACATCAGTAAAGCGTTTTTCACTGAATAGTTTCTCTTTTGGAACATTCCCTGTTACCTTAATAGATGATTGTGTGGGAAAATCCCAGTAGATACCAGCCCATCTGGCATTAACAACCATGCCAAGTCAGTTAAAACACCTTTCTTCTCCATTCTGGTGTATCTCATCTTGATACGCCTCAACTCACTGAATTGGCGCCTTGTGATTGAACAGGCGTACCTTATGAAGCGAAACAGCATATAAATGCATGTCTTCTGACGAGAATCTGGCTCCGGCTTTTTATTCCTCATCTCTTCTGTCAGAACAGCAAATCCATACATATTCTTTCCGAGCAAAAAGATTTTATTGATCCACAATGATCAGAAACGTAACATTCTGCGACATTACTGAACACAACAGCAATGTTTGATATTGTCATCACTTGTGCAAATAAACAACACCGAGACGTGAAAAACCAAAATGGGCATGTCTTAACAGACACAGTAATGGCACAAAGACTTTTTTTCCCCTTTTCCTATTCTCAACTGATGCAAGAAACATGGCGGCTCACTATGGAGGAATGTTTAATTTACTTTAAAGGCACTTTCTGCCTCATACACTTGCCAACACACATGTCTGAACATATAAAGTAAAAGTCACCTGTAAAGCAGGGCGTCTTGGCAGATTACAAAGATCCTGTAGTTCTAGTGTATGTCATGTTTTTCTTTAATGTGTACAACAGTAGACAGCATTTAAAAAAAGGAAATCAATAAATAATTCAACAGAAACGGAGCATTCATTAGCTGGATGTCTGCTGAGAGCATTAAATAATATGGCTAATATCCAGTATGTTATTGATTTAAAATAAAACAGCAAGAGTGGATGTCCCCGCTCTTTAAACTACACATTTCTGAGCTTATGTGTTTCCATTTAAACTAAAAGTGTTTCAGTCTCCTGCTCATTAAAATCACTCCCTGCAGATTATTTTTCTCCATCTTCTGAATTTCTGTTTACCTCATATACAACCCTCTGGTTTCTTTCTTTAAACCACACTGAAAGATTGCTTTGGCAATAAAAAATAGAAAATTATTACTTTTTGTCGACTCTGAAAATAACACGAAAAGAGCGCTTGAACCATGTTGCTTAGAAGCACGTTTTTAGTGAATGAGCTATTCCATTGCACAGCTAGGGAGCTGCATTCCTATGTATACATTCAATAGACCTAGGCAATGTTTTGCTGCTGCGTTTGCAGATGTACTTCAATTCACACGACCCCTCTGAAGCCCGTTTTAGCTGTAAGTCCTATGACACAGGTAAAAAGCATAATGACAGTCCTTCATTCTAAACAGGCCCGGTGTCTTTTATGGACACAGAGCCGTTGATTGGTTTGCATATAGGTGCCAGGCAGCCGGCACAGGCAGCAGTGTGAGTGGTTGATAAATGTGTCTCGACATCCCTGTGAAACGTGTAATCACAGATGCTGGGGTTTTCGGCGAAATCGCCTGCGAATTTAAAGGAATATTCTGTCAGGTGTTTGCTCGCTCAGATATACACAATCTTCATTTAGTGGCCTCAGGAGTTCTCAAAGAGTTATAGTAACAATAAACCAGTCAATTAGAAACGTCACATAAAAGGTTTACACTGTACAACTATCACGTTTGGGGCAGCTGTACATCACAGGTATTATGGTTCCTCTGGTTGGATCGGATGGCTATTTGTCAATCCACCATGACACGCACACACACACACACACTTGTTAAACAGTTTAACCATGTCCCGAAAAAAAGTAATTTCATCAGAGTGAATCATAATATTTGATGTCACACTAAAACTGTGTGAATGGTCGACAGTCTGTGAGTCACTGTCCTCTTCTGTTTGCTTTTAGTAGCCAGATATGAGTAGATTTCAGATCGTTTTGAAGCGTGGACTTCATGGACCGGTGCGACAGCAGGACTGGAGTACGGGTAAAAATACCAGGAAGCCGACCGAGCCCACTGCTGGAGCTGTGATCTCTGAGAGGGGGCGGGGGCACGGCGATAAAAAGCTTGTCATTGAACACCTCGACCAGCGTGCCTTCACATGTCAGAGACATCAGATTCGGGTTCTGGATCCTTCAAGGCATCATTTGTCACAGTAAACAAGTTGGCATTTGAACGCGTATCCATGGCAGAGTGCATTATGGGTAGCCACACATCATCCATGTTTGGCATCACAAATATTTTCTGTAAAATGATGAAAAAAAACAAGGATTAGCAATAAATATGGTGGAGGACAGTGAAGCATGCTTACTCGAAAACCACTGTGAGAGACTATTAGAGGAACAGAACCTATAAATTCTAGTTTTGTCATCAAAAATATACAAAATGAAAACAAAAATAAAGTTTCAAACTATCTCTTTTAACAAGAAAGCAACAAAGCAACCCTGTATTGTTATGTCTGAAACCCAATAAAGCCTGAGTCCAGCGTTTGTTGAAAGCCAGATGTAAACACTTGCTCACAAATGACAACAGTGTGCACCGCAGCGCTATATTTTACTAGAAGCATTGTGGAGGGGGCCAAAACGTAATTACAGCCCCTGAGGAGGAGGCAGAGATAAATGTTGATGTGTGGTAAACCTGACAGGGACAATTTGCTGCGGTAGTTTGCAGAGGTGCTCTTTGTCCTTGGTGAGTAAACTTTGAGCTTCTCAGCCATGCCAATGGTAGACTTTCAAACGGTACATCAGTTGATAAATACCACAGGATATGACATCATGCACTAAATGCACCCATGTTACAAAAAACGTTAGGGTGCTGTGTTAAACGTAAAAACAGATTTCAGTGATTTGGAGGTTATTTTTAACTATATTCAATTGAAAAATAGCACAATGTATTAACAACATATTGGATTTAAACCCATGGGTTAAAACTTTCTGTTTGGATCTACATGTTCCTCGCATGCACACATGGGTGGTAATTCTAAATAGGCCAAAGGTATTTTACATAAAGAACATTGGTTTAAGGCTTGGCCAACTCCAGGCCTCGAGGGCCGGTGTCCTGCAAGTTTTAGATCTCACCCTGGGTCTACACACCTGAATCAAATGATTAGTTCATTACCAGGCCTCTGGAGAACTTCAAGACATGTTGAGGAGGTCATTTATCCATTCAAATCAGCTGTGATGGATCAAGGACACATCTAAAACCTGCAGGAAACCGGGCCTCGAGGCCTGGGTTTGGACACCACTGGTTTAAGGTGTATTCGGATGTGCTAAATACATAAAATGTCCATTCTTCAGTTCCCAAACAGAGAGTGTCAAATTCAAACTGAACACTCACCAGCCACTTCATTACACCTTGCTAGTACTGGGTTGGACCCGGTTTTTACCTTCAGATCTAACTTAATTCATGGCACAGAATCAATAAGGTGCTGGAAACATTCCTCAGACTTTGGTCCATATTGACATCACAGCATCACACAGTTGCTTCAGATTTATCGGCTGCACATCAATGATGAGAATCTCCCATTCTAACATTTCCAAAAGGTTCCCTATTAAACTGAGATCTGGTGACTCTGGAGGCCATTTGAACATGATCGCTGTGTGTTCAAGAACACAGTTTTAAGATGATTTGAGCTTTGTGGCATGGTGCATTAACATGGTGGAAACAGCCATCAGAAGATGGGTCCACTGTGGTAACAAAGGGGTGGATGTGGTCAGCAACTAGAACCAGAACTAGCCTAAAGCCCAACAACCTGAATCATTAATACAACACAAGACAGATCCATGTCAAATTCTGATTCTAATGATCATTGCAACAGATATCAAGAATCGTCAGACCAGGTAACATTTTTCCAATCTTCTGTTGTCAAATTTTTCAAATTGTAGCCTCACTTTGCTGTTCTTATCTGACCACACTGGCACCCAGTGTGGTCTTCTGCTGCTGTAGTCCATCTGTATGTAGAGATGCCTTTCTGCATATCTTGGGTGTAATGAGTGCTTATTTGAGGTACTCTTGCCCTTAAAACAGTCTAGCAATTCTCTTCTGACCTTTTACATTAACAAGGCATTTTCATCCACACAACTGTTGCTCACTGAATATTTTTCTTTCTTTTCTGACCATTCTCTGTAAACCATAGAGACGGCTGTGTGGGGAAATCCCAGTAGATCAGCAGTTTCTGAAATATTCAGACCAGCCCGTCTGGCATCAACTACTATACCACATTCACTTACGTCACCTTACTTCCCCATTCTGATGCTCAGTTTGAACTTCATCAAGTTGTCTTAACCATGCCTACATGTCTTAATGTATTTGCTTGTTGCCATGTGATTGGCTGATTAGATATCTGCAATAATGAACAGTTCAGCAGGTATAGTGAATGAAGTGACCAGCGAATGTAAATTTAAAACCATGCGATTCCTCATTTTTAACAACTGAACTTGCAAATGGACAATAAGTAGACTTTATTATGACTTAAGATTAGATTTCACCGGTGCTTGTTTCTCTCAGTGTATACCTGGAACTCCTGATCCAGTTTCTTCTCAATCCACTCTGTTACATGCACCAGCGTCACCTCCCTTTCACCGAGTTTGGGCCGTGCTTTGAGCTCCAGGTGAGGCGGACTCCGAAAACCATACCTGACAGCCAAAAGGAGAAGTTTGTGATAATCGTGTTGAATTTTCAGACCAGCTTCATGAAACAGATGTCGACTGATGGGTTTTTCCTTTAATGACTGCTTCATTTCAATTAAAAAAAAAATACATATTAGCAGGATTTAGGGAGGAAAAAGGTAAAAACACGGAGGGAAACATGCAAAACATATATAGCATGCAACAGAAACAGATTTTTCTATATGTTGTTTTAATTATATTTTTCTTAGCACCTATTTAGTGGCGCAAATAAAGACGTTCATATTAATTAAGCCAAACATAAATCAGTGTGTATTTAAAGCTTTAATGTTCCACATCTTTAATGGAAAACACACCTTTGTGCCCTCATTTCTTAGATGTGATTAAACATTTTTATTCTCTCATCACTTGCTTGTGTTGTTTTTTTTGCCCAGCAGAGGGTGCAGTGCTATAATCTCAAGCCGTTCACATAGATTGTGACATACCAACTCCATCCTGCAATTTTCCATATCCTCCTAAACATACCATATCCTGTCTGTGGGGGGAGGTGGGATGTTGACAGCCAGAGTCCCGCGGCACTCTTGCACCTCTACGGTGAGCAACAAGGGCGTGTTGGATACTTCCTCCATCTTCTTCTTGATGAACTCCGTCTCTGTGGCTTTCTGGAAGTACTTCGACTTGGCTATCTTGTCCACAAAGCGCATGATCTTGCTGGGTCTGTGGCCTCCCACATAACTACGTGAGTCGATGATGGAAACAGAGGAGGAGGGGAGGCAAGGAGTGAGTCAGGTTCATAATTAATTCATAACGGCATCTCTTGCTACTCAGCACCCACTATCGAGGGGCTATGTGTGCAAGTGACCGGGTGCTACATTAAATCATCAGCGAGCTTTCAAATATGTATGTCTGAGTGGGTGGCTGGTTGGATAGAAAAAGGAAAAATGTTCTGTTTCAGAACCTCAGTACGAATCTTATTCTGCTCATTTTCAATTCAGAGGTGCATTAATGTTGTTAGAAAGAGACATTTGCTCACCCCTCTCCTCCAGGCAGAACAGGTTTGTCACTGAGGAGTTCTGGAGGATCCTCCTCGTCCGATGAACCGGCACTAGACGATTCCTCGTCACTGTCTGCCAGACAGTATGTCCGTGGCCTTGACCTGTCACGCACACATAAACAAGCACTCATGTTGTAAAGTCAGGCCCCAGTGGCTTTGCAAAGAGCCCTTATCAATCACTATTAATTCCCATTAAATGTATCCCAGGAACTACTTCTCCACCAATCTCACTCAAAAAAAGATCCAATAACCCAAATGGGTAACAAAATGTATTGTTTCAGGGACAGCGACTGTAGGCATCCAATTCCCAAACTCGCCAGTTTACTGGACAAATCCATAGTGGTTAGCATCCACAGGAAGGATTAGTATATAAAGAGAAAGAGGGAAGAGGCAACACAACAAAAGGGGAGGAACTGTGAAAAACGCATGTGACAACTAATATGGCTCTAAAAATGCAAATGCACCCGATTACCATCCGACTCAGAGCTGGTTTTCTTTAGCAGAAAATCGAATCCTTCACACATTTTATTTTGGCACTGTCACTGAGAATGAGACAATAAGAAAAAAAAACAAACACGGAGGAATCAGGACAAGCTGTGGAGGACGACTAAAATCTGGAAGCCTTCTTAAAAACAAAATAAAATCAGACCGAGCTTCATTAGCTCCATTATTCTGCTTAAAAGAAGAAATGCACTTTTAAAGCCTCACCAATCTTTCCCATGTTCTCCAAGGCCCTCGCCCTCCTTTCCCAAACGGGCCAAGTTCATCTTGGTCTCCAGCGTCATGAGGAAAGAGCCCGTGTAGGAGACCTCCAGATCAAACCACAAACCTGAGAAAAAAACATAAAGACTTATGATGTTTTTTATACCAAACCCATGCCTGCTGACATCCTCGTCAATAGCATAAGGAAAATCAATAACAACCTAATGATTTGTGTTTAATTGTTGCAAGGTTAACTCTAGTGCTCATCTACCTAAAAAAAGGTCACCTATCAGGAAGCAGTTCTTTATTAAGCTACTTCCTGTTTACACATCCCACTCCTCAGTGGGCGGCAGGAGAATTATTCAGATTACGATCCCCCTGCTGTTTGCACAGTGAACGTCTGCAGCCGGTAACTGACGTTTATTATCCCCTCTGTCTGTCCCCCTCCCTTCTCTTCACTTTCCCTCTCCCTGTAAATGCTCATTGATTCGTACAGTCTGTGTGACAGCAGTGCCAGAGAGAAGCTACATGACAGCAGCAAGGCACATCATGGAAGACAGTGTCTCATTGTCTAGCACGAGACAAACAGCAGGAAGAGACCGTCTGGATTTTCTCATTAAATTTGAAGGAGTCAACACATCTCTACCACAAACAGATGTAGAACCGGGAAACATATCACAGCAATCCTGCATTAGATATTCCTTTAAATCGCTCTCATTGTCATACATATAGTGTGGTGAATTTGCCTCCACATTAATAATTTCCATTTGTGCAGCATGTGCATGACCAAGCAACTGCAAAAGTGACGTTTCAGCCCAACTCTCCTCTGAGCTAATTATGAAATGTCTGCATGCTAAGATGGTTAAAATGGTTCTGTGCATACACTAATGTCAAGAATGTTATACCCACTTGTTTCTTATAAGCCTCTAGCTCATTTTCACATCTTTGCACAACTGACAAACATCAAAGTTTGTGTGTATTGTGCGGTTATCGAAGCACAGTGTAAACATTGTCAATCAAGCCATGTCTCCCCATAAATAAGGCATTGAGAAGCTGCCTTTCCCTCAATTTTACCATCATCACACAAGAGAAGAAATCACAAGCGTGTTCAGTTCATGCAGGATGAAAGTGCACATTTCATCATCGGCGAATGATGCTTTGTTAGTATATATCTGAGGATATATAGGTTCAGACAGAACACATTTGTGAGCTCTGCAGACACCCTGTAAATGTAGCTCCAACAACTGAACAACAAGAATCTTTAGACCTAAGATCAAGAAAAGCTGAATGTTCTTAATCTGAAATTGATAAACAAAAATTTAAATACGGCGGCTCCTCGTTACATTTACATTCACTGGGCACTTTATGAGGTACACCTTGCTAGTTGGACCCCCTTTTGCCTTCAGAAGGGTCTTAATTCTTCATGAGACAGATTCAAAAAGGTCCTGGAAACATTCCTCACAGATTTTGGTTTCAAAGGTGCTCTAGAGATCTTGAGCTCTGGTGACTGTGGAGGCCATTTGAATCCAGTGAAGTCTTCAGCATTCAACATTTTTCTTCTGTTGTCCAATTTTGGTGAGCTCATGTCAATTATAGCCTTAGCTACAGCAGGTCATCTTGACCATGTCTACATGCTTAAATGCACTAAGTTGCTGCCATGTCATTGGCTAATGAGGCATTCGACCAGTTGAACAATACCTAACAAAATGGCTAGCAAGTGTATAATCATCATATTTTAAGAAATGACAATTTTTTTTTAAAAAACACCCCAAATGACTGAAGCTTTTGACAATCTCTTTTTTGCCTAAAAACCAGCTGGCGCAGTTGGAATTAATACACATCTCTGCTCTGTTTCTGTGTCAAACTAGTCCCTTTGCTCAGGCTCAAGGCAGGCTGGGTGAGTCAGTGTTTCAGTAATGGATGAGGGGGAGCCAAGACATGAAAGTTTAGTTACTGTGGCTTAATAGCACAAACATGCAGAAAGGCTAGACTCCAGAGGAGAGAAGGACAGAGCGTTGGAGGGTAGGGGGTTATGGCTTAATCTAGCGAGAAGAGGAATAAGATGGAGATATGGTATGAAAGGTGAAGAAGACGGGTTGGGGAAAAGACAGAATTAATAAGTGGCTCGAGTAAGATAAAAATAAGAAATCTTGAAAGCACCCACAAAAATGTAAAAAAAAAAATAACACACCTAATGTAATTTCTCTTCCTACCTTGGTGGTCCACTGAAGGTTTGGAGGCACGGAGGATCTTAGGAATGGAGAAGCCCATGTCTAGCTCTGTCAGAGTCAGCTCATTCATAACATATGGCAGCTAAAAGACAACATGTACAAAAAAAGATACAAATACAGCCAACGCAAAGACAAATCTCTATCTCTTGAAGAAATCTTCTTGCATTTGAATATTACTAACTATAGCTACTGCTACTACTACTACTCACCCTGATCTTACTGAGCTTCATTTGGATCTTTTTGGAGACTACATTGGCCCAATATTTCTCTCCCAGGAAGTCCCAGAATATCCTTCCCAGAAATGCATTTACCCAGGCCTCAGGCTCCGCAGTCTCCTCTGAACTCCTACGCAGCTAAAGGACACACATACATGTATGAATGGCAGTTTTGAATATCTATAATCATTTTGTGCATCAAGCTTGAGCTTGATATATTGAGTTTGCTCCCAGCAACCCTTCAGTGAGATTCACTGAGTTGCCAGTGGTTCGGAGCTCTCTGGGGTAACTTCAGGTGACAACAGACTGATTTAGTTGATATTGTGGTTTAGATGTGCAGACCCCAGGGGGGGCTTTTGATAGATGCCCACTTTGGATGACTCTCTTTTTCTATTCAGCTTGACATGCATCCATCTGTCTCCTACCTTTTTGGTAGTCTGGGGGCTGCTATCCGGGCTGTTCCCAGCGCTGTCAGTGGCAGTCGGGCTTCTAGGCGGCACCTGGGGACTCACGTATTTGGCCATGTAGACATTATAGTCCAACAGCATCTTCTGCTTCAAGCCTGCAGTAGAGCCACAGGAGAGAGCGGCGGTGGTCTCTCTGTGACGAGACTGAGACTGAGACAGCTCCTCCAGGCTTCCCCGGCTGCTGCTCCTGCTGTCAGCCTCCAGGCCTCCGACAGATTGAATGCTGCTACTGCGACTGTGGGAGGGTAAGAAGGCTACAAATGGAAGGAAGGAAATGTGGGATGTGAAGGGGGTGTTTTAACACAATTACGCTTGAACACGGAACATTTTTAGTGATTCCAGATTTGTATACAATAATAATAAATGCTCAAAATTTAATTAGCCTTAGATAGCTGTCAGCTATTTTTGTATTCCTTTCTCACAGTAGACTGCAGCACTCTGAATTAGCATGCTATACACTGCTTTCCAGTAATCCAGCCCTACCTTTACTACCTTTATCTCCTGACCCACACAATTTTGGCATTTCTCTTTGTATAAGGCCTCCTCCGCACAGGCTTACATCCCACTGTGGAAAGTGATGCTATAATACGCTGATGCTCTGTGCTTGTAATCCTGCTGACCCACCACACTCATCGGTTCACTTAGTTGAGGGGATTGGCAGTCCCTAAGCTGGGGCTTATGCACAGATCTGATTGCTGCGCAGTTGCCTACTTAATAGAACGGCTATTCTGACATCGAGGAGTGGCGCGTGTCTGTGCAAATACAGGTGTGTAAAAAAAAAAGAAAGAAAGAACATGGATAACAAATGCTTTACGTGTGTGTCTGTGTGTGTTTGCACCTTGATCTGGGAGAGTGTGCATAGCTGAGTCTGAAGCTCACCATTCTTGCAGATGCTAGGCAGACTGCCACCTCTCCCCTCTGATTTCATTCGGGATGCTAGAAGAAATCTACGGAACCACTCTTCCTTTTCCCGACCTGTCCTCCCGAAAAGGTAGATAGTCAGATCCCCGCCTCCAAAGGTTGGTTTTTTGGGTTCCTCTGCTGACGCTGATCCTTCTGCCTTCTCGCCCTTGTCCGTTTTATCCACCTTCTCACTCTGAACTGTCGATTTTTCCTCCCCCACTTCAGGCCTCTCTCCCTGGGCCTTGGACATGAAGTCATCCTGCTTGGCCAGCTCAATGCAAATGGGGTATTTCTTGTTCCAAACTCTCTTCCTAGCCAGGCTCTGAGGCATCAGGTATATCTGTGGGGTATAAAGACTGACTTCACTAAATCAATCTCATGAACACGAGTGATTTCTTTATTTCTGTATTGGTGTTTCTAGGGCAACAGAATGATTATAAAGAAAAAAAAGTGTTCACATTTTTATGCGGCAGATTGATACCTGAGGGTATGAGTGGAAACAACTGGTGGCAATAAATGTAAGAATATGCCTGTTTTCTGTTGATAAGTAACCAAGATTTGGCACCATTCAGGGCTGGAAAGGTTCATGTACTTCTGCTTTTGTTTTTGCTATAGGCCAACAATTCTCTAATACAGACAGCAGCATTTCATTCATCCCTGTGGTTGTAATGGGTTGGAGCGGTATTGGATATCAGATTCCTCAAAACAATAACACCATGAGCAGAAATTGGACCTTCAGGGATGCTCTTCCAGTACGAGTGTCTGAATAAACTACACACTAAGTATCTACAATAATAACTGAGAAAGGGCACTTTAGGAAACCAGAGAAGAAGAGTAGGTTAAGGGTGCATGATGAAACCTTTTGCTCTGTGATACACTGACATGAGAAATGTCAGTTGTGCCTTGAGATATGCAAAACTGTTGAATCAGCGTGCTAGTACACAAGATACACAACTGTGTATATAAGGTCAGTGACCTGTGATATTCACTCTATGTTTACACACAGTGTACGAGTCACAAGCTGTGATTGTCACTGAGCATGACCTATTAGCGAGCGTGCAGTCGGGCAAAGGCAAATGTGACGGGACGTGTGCTCGATGTCACTATATGTTAAGCTTATCATCAAGCACAGTAATACACTGAGGAGACGCACACACACTTAACACATTAATTTCCCCCTCGTCTTTGAGTGGTGTTAGCAAAAATCTCTCTTTCCATGACCAAAAGGCTTGTTTAAGCCACCGCACCTTGCTGTCAGTTAGGTCGTAGATCTTCTGGCTGATGTAAGTGACGTCAGGTTTAGGCTCATTGTGTGTGGCACGGCGGGAGATGTTCCGGTTGGGCTTGGACAGACGCAGGACGGAGCCCTCTAGACGGACGTAAACAGAGTGGGTCAGGGTGGCGTGGTACGTCTCCGGGTCATAGCTGTGGATCTCATTCATCCAGCCCTGCGAGAGAGAAGCAGAAGACTTTTCAGCTACAACGAATTAAAACTCGAGTCACCTCTCAAGACTTTTGCACAGTCTTTTATACATATCAGATTTTCAGTTTAAAACCAGAGAATTAATTTGCTCAAATTAGTAACCTCCTGAGATAAAAAATGAAACCATCATTAAAGTGCCAAAAAACGCAGTTTATTGAATCTCCACTATGTATCACATACCATTGATTTAAAAAGACATTCTTGCTTAAAATTTATGCAACACAGCAAAAGATAAAGTGGGGCATCTGAGTCTTTGTGTATTCCCAAAGAAAGACAAGTATGAAGAAAAAGACAAAGCTTGTTGGACCGCTTCCCCACACTTGTGTGCCCGAGGGGCCGTCGTTCATCTGCCTGTATCATGTTCTGCAGAGCTCCTCTTTTTGGAACAGCTGTGGCCTCTAGCCATCAGGCTATCCTGTGCAACAGCTTGGTACCCACTAAGGCACAAACACATACACATGCTTGCATAACTCTGTCAAATTACTAAAGATTTCTCTTCTGATTTTCTGAGGTTACTCGAGAATAAGGAGCAAACGGTGGTGCTGTCATTAAAATGTTTCGCCTAAAGAAAAACTGGAGCCATCACTGGAGAAGAAGTGTAACACAACCTTGTGATTCCCCAAGAGGCTGCACAGATTGAATTCTCATCCAAACTCCTACCTTTTTGTTCCCAAAGGGCACTCTGTTAACAAAGGCAATTCAACTGAAATAACAGAGTAGAAACATATAGTCTTCTTCAGAGTAAGGACAAACTGAACATAGGCACCACACTTGGGAAAACTAATCACAAGTTTACTTTTGAAGTCACATGTTTTGCCTTTACCTTGAATATCCCTGGTTCCTTGATATCCAGCTGGGCCACATTCCATTGCTCTATCCTTCGCCTCCTTTTTCTGCTCGCTGATGAGGAGGGCTGAGGGGATGACAGCCAAAGCACGAGCAAGGCCAACGCGAACCCCGCTATTATCCCGTGCACTACTGAGCATACACAGGGTGGCACAGGAAGGACCAAATACCAATACACCAACTGTGTTAAAATAATGAGGCCAGTCACGGGTAAGGTCTCGGCCTCCTCTTCGGCTCTCTCTTCCTCTGGATCGAGCTCACTACACAAACCAGTGCTACCAGTATGGGGTTGCCGGGACCCAGAACGATCACCGTCCGGTGTCTCTGTGTCAGTACATAACTCAAAGTCTTCGCTGTACAGCTCACAGAAGTCCTCGTCTTCCTGTCGAGCTACCAGGGCGGACATTGAACAGCGGCCCAGAGTGAGAGAGGGAGATTTGTGGAGGGCAGAAGATGAGGCCTGGGTGAGGGCTGGCGCGAGTGACGGGAAAGAGAAAAAACCTGACTCTGGGCCCTTAGCTGTGGGGGTTTCTTCCTCGTCTTCTCCTTCTGCCCCTTCCTCTTCTTTGATGCTGTAGTTGTTGCCACCTTCTCCGTGTCCATTTACCGCCGTTACTCCGCTGAGCTCCGACGCGCTGGAGGACAGCGATTTGGCACGATAAGCAGCACTTCCAGCAGACCCCGTACCAGACTCATCCCCCATTATCTTACTAAAAAGCTGCAGAGGGTCTGACATCACTTCCGATAGCCGCCGCTTGGTATCCTCTATCTTGGCCTCCACCTCTTGGACTTTGAAGAAGGACCTACCATCTGGAGACATGATTGGGGAGGAGGGGGCTGTTTTAGAGTCTCCACCTGCTTGAGTGACGATGACAGGACTGGAGGATAAACGGGGTTGGGAGAACTGTTTGAAGAGTTGCATGTTGCGAGGTGGAGGCCGATGGGATGGCTGTATTTGCTGATGCTGAAGAGGCCCTTCCGAATGGTCAGCCTTGGAAGTGTCTGTGGACAGAGACTTAACAAAAGACTTCATTAAGTGTCGATGACGTGCGTGGGTTGGTGCTACGGTGGAAAGTGAAGGGACAGTTTCTCGAGACTCAACGTCATTGGACAAAGACCTAACCAGACTAAGAAAAGGCTTGGAGGATGACAGTGCTGCAGACTTGCATGGTGAAGAGGAGCTGGAGCTTGCGGGCGAGGGATTGACCGGGAGCCGTTCAGACGGCCAGGAGGAGCTGGCAGGAGGATTGGAGGAGAGGGTGGATGTGGGATTAATAGTCAAGGCAGGAGAGTGTGTGTGTGGCTGAGGGTCTGAGGGCTGCACAGATAAGGTGGTAGATAAAACTGGGAGAACAGCAGGTCCCAAGGGGGTGTCTGCACCAGCAGATTCAAACAGCAGTTCCTCTTTTGCTTCCAAGCCTGTAGCAACACACCGGTCATCAGCTGCTGAAGCTGGACCTTGAAGCCCCCCTGTACCATCGAGGACAGACTTGTCTTTAACAGATCCAGCGGGTATCCCAAAGAGCTCCTCTTCCTCATCGTCTTCCTCTTTCCCCAGAGCAGAGAAGTGTATGGTGATGGTGTCGCGAGAGTGGGAACGCTGGACCTGCAGCTTGGGTCCGGGGGTGTGACGAGGGGGAGGAGTGGCAGCATGCTGGCCACTTCCCCTGCTGCTGCCGCCCTGACTGCTCATCATCACCCTGCACAGGGCTCACGGCCTGGGGGGAGAAACACAGAGACAGTGGGAACACGTGGTTAATAAAAAAACAATGAAGCAATAGTGCATCAGTGCAGGGGGGAGGGAGGCTGTAGTGTTTGTAGTACAAATTGGCAATTCGATTTAATCAGTGATTTCAAACCAGACGTATAAGTACCCTGAGGGCCACTTCTGCAGTAGCCAGGGGATAGGTGGGAAGATGAGATCAACCAATGGGGAAAAAATTACATTGCAATTTAATTACAGAATTGAGCAGGCCTGAACAAAATGGTCTGAGCAGAAAACTACTGGAAGCAATCGATAAGCAGTAGAAAACTGACACCCATAGAGAATGACACCCAAGTAGATAAAAGTATAGATTAAATTATTAAATTTGCTACCCAGCAGCACAAAATACATTAATGGCTAAACATGATGGATAAACATTTCAAGATTTTTACTATGCATCATGAAATTATTGGTTTCTAACTGCCCTCAACTGATAAATGGTAAGCTAAAGAAGTGTCTACCCAGTTAAACTGACTGAACAAATTCCTGCACGAGGTGCTGTTGATGAAAGAGTTCTCGAGTTCATGTGACAACTGCAGAGACCCCCACAAGCTCTAAATGCACTCCTTGTACACACAGTACTTGAGACAGAAAAGAACAGCCTTGCAGCTTTCTGTTCACCCTAATGTGAGTGGACTGGACAGGTATGTCTATGTTCCCCAACCCATTAGCTCTCATTATGTAAGGTTGTAGCCGGAAGACCAAATTGCTCTCAGGCCAAGCCTCTATCTCTCTCCCGCTCTGTCTTACAAGCACCCAGTCACTCATCCCACTATGGCAACGTGATTAATGGGTTACTTCAGAGCTCACAAGTCTCAAGAAGAAGGGCCATCAACATTTCAGCTGTGTTTAACTCCACCCTCCAAAGGGGGAAGAATGCAGCGGGTTAAATACTGAAAAGAGGTGAAAATGAGAACGGATCAAAAGAAGGAGCACTCCAAGAGCTCAAACCTCCCCCAAGCCGGCTCACTCTCTGTTTTTCATGAGATTTCTTTTTAAAAATTGAAGTTTGCAGTACAATAAAAATAAAGCATTACAGGTAAGCAAAGTTCAAACATGACATGATATTTGGATGCAAACTAAAACGTGATGTTTAGAATCCACATATACCAGTATGACTTCCTGAATGTTGCCAATACAAACAAAAGGCAGCAGCATTTTAGGACCAGTTTTAAAGATAAGAGATTTTATAAAGGGTTGACCTTATTTGACCTTAAAAAAAGACATAAACATTCACATGACAAGAAAAAACCCCCACTTTCCCTCACCAATTTAAAACAATATAAGGGTCATAATCAGTGGCGGTCCTAGCCTGTTTGGCGCCCTGGGCGAACACTACCTCTGCCCCCCCCACACACACACACACACACACACACACACACACACATACACATACATAAAAAACATATAAAGGATTTTACATTAACATAAAACTGTTGTCGAAATTCACCAGAGAAACACACACACACACGAAGAGAGGGAGAGTATGCATTGTATGCAAACGGCTACTAAACAGCCATCATAATTCGTCATACAATGAGAACAGGACAAATCAACAATTGACAATGACTAATTAATATTAAAATTTGTAACATAATGTGTTGTTTGGAGTTTAGTCTGTTACTGTTACTATTTTTACCATTTCTTCTTGGAGCAACTGTAACCCACATAATTTACTTAGGGATTAATGAAGTATTCTGATTCTGATTTTGATTGTTTCAAGATGACCTGCCATTATCCAATGACACATCTGCTTACCTGTATCTTTTGCTCGTTTCTCCTCCTCTTCTTTTCTATTTTTTCTAAACTGAGCACCTGATGGCTTTGAACTTTTCTTGTCCATCTTCCATTGGTTTTAATTTTGGACTCCAGTATGAACCAGTATGGATTTCACACAACCCAGGATTCAAATCATGAATACATAATGATCTTGGATTTACAACATTATGAACCCCTTTCCACGGGTTGTGTGTGAGACATTAAATCATCAAAATATAAAATATAAATTTTAAATTGTTATTGATCCCTTTACCCCTGGTCCTAAAGTGTATATTTATTTTCTTACTCTTCTTATATTTATTGTTTGTTTACTTGCGCTGCTGTAACTGGAGCCTCGTCGTCTCGTCTCTCTATATACTGGACTGTATGTAGCGGAGATGACAATAAAGTTTACTTTGACTTCAACAGCGAGCAGGCGCACCGAGGGCTCTCGAGCTCACTTTTCGCATATAGAATTTCGAAAAAACAGCGTTGCAAATTATAAGTCTGTATCATAATGTCTGGTGTTTTCGTGTTTGTTGGTTTGTTTTTATTTTGCGAGTTGGTTATTAGATGCTGCTCCAGCCGGTCAGAGAATCCCCCGCCGCCCCGCCCTCTCCTCCCTGTGCCGCAAGCAGCAGGCACACCTCGCAAACGGAGGGCGCCCTTACTCCCAGCAAATGGGCGATACTAAACCGATCGGTGCCTATGCCACTCCCAATATGTCGGGGCAGCATGAGTACGAGCAATTTTTTTTTTTTTTTTTTTTTGCCGATGCCCGTGATGCCGCCCCCCATGCCGCCCCGGGCAACCGCCCGTGTCGCCCGTATCAAAAACCGCTACTGGTCATAATGACAGCACAAAGTGGCCGTTCAGCTGAAGCGATCACAGAAACAAGGCGTCTTTTGTGTAGTCGACACAGTGGAACCGCAGTCGTTCATCATGCAATGATTTCACTGAATGAGGCCTCGCATCGTTATTCAGTTATTGTGCTTGTTTATTCTTCCACATCTCCCATATTGGTACCTCATCCTTGGTTAGCATGATCAAACAGTCAGAGCACACATATGTGCAAACATGCTGTTTGTGCACACAGCACCATGCAGCCTCTTTAGTGTTGGGGCTTTCAGCTGGTTGATAAAAAAATAAAATAAAAAAAGGTCTGTAATGGAAGAAGGAGGGATGGGAGAGGGACAACATAGCAGTTAGCTTGTGTGATTGTCTGCATTTCTGAGAAAGCCTCGGTGCCCCTTAGGGGCTCTCTGGTTGGCACTGTATCTCCAGAGATTGCATTTGCCGGGATGGAATAACAGAGCGTTTGACTTTCCCAGCCAGCCATTCACTTGGTTGAGCTACAATAGGTTTTGTGTGTGTCATTTTCAGTATATGCGTGTGTGCTGTTGGTTCTGCCATAGTAAGTGCTAGGGGCAGAGCAGATCGAATAAAAACAACAAAAAAAGGACAGATACAGGGAAAAAAAGAGCAACATAAAGAAGAAAGATGAAAGGCCACAGGGGGTCTGTGGAAGCAGCAGACGACCTTTCAGAGACAAGCTTTTGAAGCAGAATTCACTTAAAGACAGCAGAACGGCAAGGACGGAGAGAGAAAACAGGGAGGACGAAAAAGATGAGGGGAAGTGGATGAGAGTGAGAGGAGAGCATGGAGAGGAGACAAATAAGTGGGGAGACGGAGTCATGGAGATGGAAGAGGTTGTTGTTGTCATCAGAGCCTGAAGGACGAATTAAAGCATTATGGAGGCTGACAAGGTGAGCAGGGAGCAACGTTTCCAAGTTTTCTCAGAGTCAGGTTTTAGCAAGGTGCAGCCAAAAGACAAAAGAATAAAAATAAAAAAATAATCGCACACTGAATCGATGCAAAACATAGCACGCTTGCACGCACCTACACATTTTAAGGTATTGTTCTCCTCTGTAGACGTAAGATTTGCTGTTAAGATGAGTGCTATTCAGGTTCACACCAACACTGTGTTTGCTGACACACCCACAGTTTCGGGTACTTCCTGTCATCAAAACTCCACTGCCATTAAACGCCTTGCGTGTGTTTGTTTTAGCCACTACTGTGAGAGGAGAGGAGATGAGAGGAGACTGGCATGGAGACGAGACTCATCCAATTAATCAAAGCAAGCATGGCCTCTCTAATCAGCTCAAGCCAGCCCTATGGAGACTTCAGAGAAAGGGAGGGAGGTTAAAAGCAGCAAGGTAACATAATGACATAAGAGGCTGAACAGGCTACAGGGCAACAAGCATGTCAGCACAGGGCACAGGGCACAGCGGCCCGCGTAAAAGGTGTTCAATGACGACTTCTACATAAAGCAATGTTTTTGTAATGTAGAGTCTGCTAATCATTATTATACACAAAAACATCCTTGTCCAAAACCAACATCCTGCTTCAATTCAAAGTGCATCTACTCCACAGAAATTCTCTCCTATCCACTATTGGACACAGAACGGGAACATGAGAAGGAATATTAATGGAAGTGGGCTGCTAAAGGAAAGATGGGAATTTTAGTCAACACTAGATTTTTAGGGCCAGTACCAAGTTGTTGTTGTTTCCTAGTTAATCCCAACCTATTAAGTGCATCCCTGTAATTAAATAACAAGGTGACTGGCGGGTGTTCAGGACAGCCAGGCGTGACCTCGCCTAAAGTCTGCAAAGTTCATTTCCGCAAAGAAATTTTACCTTTAGATAAACAAACAGAAAAGAAAAGAAATAAAAGCAGGCGTGCAGGAGTGACGTGAGCCCACTGGGTGAAAATGGTTGCGAGAGGAGAACAGAGAGAACATCAAAAGAAGAAGCGAGTCAGCGAGGGGACTGAAAGGGGAGGGCGACGGCGGGAAGATAAATCGAGTGAGACAGAGAGATCGGAGATGAACGCAGGGTGCAGGGCGGGGGAGGGGGGTGATGGCGCAATTGATTGTCACTAACAACCGAGATACACAGAGGCCTCACTCACTAACGAGTGCACGCACAATCACACTCTGTGGACTTGTGATGCGCACAGTTGCCTGGATGAGTAGGGTGCAAGCAAACCGAGACAAAGGGGAGAATAGTCTGAGCAGCTAAAGCCAGCAGAGGGAGAGAAATAGAAAAAGACACAAAGGTCGAGGAGGCTTTGTCGCCGAGCACACTATAGGCTGAAGAGTCACACAAAAGCTCAGAGCAGGTAAACACACGACGCACCTTGTTTCATGCTCTGCTGCTCGCTCTGAGGAGAACGCAGGTCCCAGTCATCACGGGCACCCTGGCCCTATTACGCAAACTGTACTGGACTTTGTTTGCTTACATACAGCATATTGTACAGAGGGCGAGTCAGAGCGTGTCAGCTGGGGGAGAATCCAAACATTTCCCACCGTGACCTAAATCAGAAGAGTCGAACGCAAATGAAGAGAGGTCATCACGATCATAGACCAACACGAAAGCCGGACTACGCCCGCTTTTATTTGCCACATCAGCCAAGGAGTCCCTGATCTGACTCTCACAGTGAAGAAGCAACACAAGCAGTTCTTAAAATAGCTCTGCGAGGCAGTGGAGGTGTTGTCCCCCAACACCAGACTGGCCGTTTACAGCGCACAGATGGGAGACTAAAAAGGATAGTGGGTAGAGATGGTTTTAAGCATTAGTGTTTGTATAATAGTATATTCAACAGACAAAGACAAGATTTAAAATCGCTACTAAATGACATGAACTTTTGTGACAATATTCCATATCTGGCATACAACAAGTAAGATTTATTAAGTGCTTTTCGTAGACAGGCAGTCACAAAGCACTGTGCACAAAGGTTAAAATAAAGAAAACATTAAGTAATAAAACAGACAATATAAATAATGCAAATTCAAAACAATTCAAAAGTGTTGATTAACAGAAGGCCTGTTTAAATAATAAAGTTTTTAACTGCTTTTTAAAGGATTCCACAGAGTCAGCCAAACGTAGTTGTGGAGGTAGACTGTTCCACAGCCTTGGTGCCACAGACTGAAAGGCTCTGTCCCCTTTCGTCTTCAGTCGTGTACGGGGAACAACCAACAAACTCTGAGCCTGTGAGCAAAGACAACGAGCAGCAGTGTATTTTATAAGAAGCTTGGATAAATAATCTGGGGCCTGGCCATGTAGTGCTCTGTATGTTAAAACAAGAATTTTAAAACGAATTCTAAAATCTATTGGGCGCCAATGTAAAGCATATAAAATGGGAGTAAAGTGAGCACGCTTGCTAGAACGAGTTAGTAGCCTGGCCGCTGCATTTTATATAGCTTGGAGGCGAGAAAGAGATGATTTATCCAAGCTGGTAAACAGGGCATTACAATAATCTAAACGCGATGACACAAATGCATGAACAATTTTTTCTAATTCAGCTGAGGAAACCATATGTCGGAGTTTAGAGATGTTCCTTAAATGAAAGAAGCGGGAACGAGACAAAGACTTTACATGTGAGTCCAGGCCCAGAGAAGAGTCAAATATTACTCCAAGATTTCGAATATTTGACTTGGCAGAAGGACAGAAAGAGGCAAGAACCTGACTGATTTTAGAATGTAGTTCAGAAGGAGCTACAATCATGGTCTCAGTTTTATTTTTGTTTAAAACAAGGTAATTGTTAGAAAGCCAATCAGAGATCTGAGTTAAACACTGGACTAGGGTGGACAGCCTTTCCAGATGGTGAGGCTTAAAGGACATATGCAGCTGAATGTCATCGGCATAGAAATTATAAGAGATGTCGCTAAAAGATTGAATAATGCTAGTTAAAGGAAGAATATAAAAAGAGAATAATAATGGACCCAAAACTGAGCCCTGTGGAACCCCACAGGTCAGGGTGGCAATGTTAGAGGTAAACCTGTCAGTCCTAACAGAAAAGGTCCTGTCTGATAAGTAGGAAGAAAACCAGTCTAAGGCAGATCCAGATATGCCAGCCAAAACCTTCAACCTGTTAAGTAGGATTTTATGGTCAATGGTATCAAAGGCTGCACTGAGGTCAAGCAAAATAATCACAGAACAATCCCCTGCATCAGAAGCCATTAATAAATCATTATAGACCCTTAAGAGAGCGGTCTCAGCGGAGTGCTGCTTTTGAAAGCCAGACTGAAAAGGGTCAAAAATCTGTAATCTGCATAGTAAGGACCTGAACTAATTTTCTACAATTTTTTCCAGTAATTTACTTAAAAATGGCAATTTTGAAATAGGCTGGTAATTACTGGTAGAGCTAGGATCTAGATTCTGTTTTTTCAATGGAGGAGTTACCTCAGCATGTTTAAAATAAGATGAAACACAGCCTTGCCTCAGTGAACTGTTGATAATGGATAGCAATGCGGGATCAGTGCTGGTGAGAGTCCCAGACAGGACAGAGGGAGGCAATATATCTAAAGAGCATGATGAGGATTTCATTTTACCTATTACTGTAATTAAGTCATTAAGTGTGATTGGAGAAAAGGAAGTAAATGACCCAAAACACCAAGGGGCGTCTTCATAAGGGGAGGCACATGAGATTTTGGATCTCAGGTCCATCACCTTATTTACAAAGTGATGTAGAAAAGTATTACAATCTTCGTCAGAAAGTAATATAGCAAGCTGAGTTGGAGGAGAAACAATACTGTTGATGGTATCAAACAGAATTCTTGGGTTATTCTTATGACGATTTATAAGATTATTGAAATAAGAGGATCTAGCCTCTTTCATGGACTCGTTATATAAGTGAAGAAGATCTTTGAAGTGCTCATGATAGACAACCAGACCAGTGGACTTCCAGAGACGCTCTGCTTTTCGACAGGAGCGTCGAAGACCACGAGACTGATTATTTAACCAGGGTGTGCGGGAACTAACAGAGCAATGCCTAGTTTTAAAAGGAGCAACCTGATTGAGAATGGCAAGACAGTGGTCATTAAAAGAGTTATTATGGAGCTCAACATCATCAAAAGAAGTCTTAAAATCAAAAAGGGAAGAAAATTTAGAAATAACAGAGTCATCAATAAAGCACCTGCGCCTAATAAAACCTTGGGGAAGAGACTCTGAGTTGACAGACACATTAAAAGAGACTGACTTATGGTCGCTAAAAACAACATCATTTAAATTCACATGGTCAAGGAAAATGCCATAAGTGAAGACCAAGTCCAGAGTATGCCCAGCAGTGTGAGTAGGGCCTGATACATGCTGAACAAAATTAAAAGAGTCCATGATGCTCAGGAACTCCTTAGTGGTACTATTTGATGAGTCTTCTGCATGAATGTTGAAGTCTCCAACAATGATGACCTTGCCCAGTTTAGTAGTGGAAGTTAAAAGTTCTTGCAAGTCTGCCAGAAAAGATGCAGCAGACCCAGGTGGACGATAAATTAAGATACCGTACAGGTGCTGATCTCTTCCAATTTTTATCATGATCATCTCGAAAGAATTGTAACAGCTCGAAGAGATCATCTGGCATAAAAATGTCTTTTTAAAAATTACAGCTGTTCCACCTCCTTGTCGAGATATCCGAGGTGCACAGAGAAATGAACAGTCTGCAGGACAAAGCTCTAAAAGATGTGAGACTTCATTCTCACGCTGCCACGTCTCAGAGATAAACATAAAATCAAGCATCTCTGCACAGAACAAGTCATTTAAAATATAAGACTTGTTGGCAATTGAGCGGGCATTAATTAGCATCACCTCTGTAAAGAGCTGCGATAATGTCTTGTAGTTCCTGCAGTGTGGCTTATCGTGAGTTGGTTACTTACCAAGAACATGACTTTTTTTTGTTCTTTTTCGAAGTGTTTCGAATGGCTCTTTTAAAGATGCAAATAAGGAATTAGACTTTTAAATGTATGCTAATTTCACAGGTTTTAAAAACAGAAATCTGAATAATGGCTGAAGCTAGATTCAGAATTCGTGCTTCAATTTGTCAACATTAGAGGTTTTTTTAGAGAGGGGATTATATCTTTATTTATTATTCAGAAAAATCCCAAATTATTGTCAGCAGCCAGGAAAAAAAAATCAATTTTTGATATGCGAACAAACCCTTCGGTAAATCTGTAAAGTAAATGACGGCAAATTTATTTTGGGCTCGGTGTGTTAAAAAAAAAAAAAAGGAGAAAATGGGCTTTAATGTGTTTTTCACATTTTGTATTTTGCATTGCAAGTTTTCTCAAATGTATTCTTTAAATATGTGTTAACCAAACTCTTATTTGCATATGCATTCATCAGCCTCTCTGTTAAAGTGCTTGCTGATGCAAATATGTAATCAGCCCATCACATGGCAGCAGCTCAACACATTTAAGAATACAGACATGGTCTAGACCTTTAGCTTTAGTTCAAACATCAGAATGGGGAAGAAAGGCTATTTAAGTCACCTGGTATGATTGGTGGTGCCATATAGGCAGTATTTCAGCAACAGCTGATCTGCTGGGATTTCCCAAGAGATTTACAGAGAATGGTCAGAAAAGTATGCAGCGAGTGGCTGTTCTCTGTGTGAATCATGTCAGAGTTTAGAGGAGAATGACCAGATGGTTTCAGTCTGATAGGAAAGAAACTGTAACTCAAGCAGCCACTTGTTACAACCAAGGTATGCAGATGGGCATCTCTGAATTCACACATTGAACCTTGAAACAGATGAGCGATAGCAGCAGAAAACCACACAAGGTACAACTCCTGTCCACTAAGAACAGGAAACAGGGCTGCAGTTCACGCAGGCTCAATATAATTGGAGAAAAAGAAGATTGAGTTTCATACGACCAGACAATATTTTTCCAATTTCTGCTGCAATAGTTGGATGGCAAGGTCAGAATTTGGTGCAAATAATATGAAAGTACTGATCCATTCTACCTGGTATCAGTGGTTCAGGGTGCTGGTGGTGTAATGGTGTACACAGAAGATATCAACACAAAAGCCTATCTGAGTATTGTTGCTGACCATGTCCATCCCTTTATGACTCTAGTGTATCCATTTTCTGATCTGATTCCAGCAGCTCGGATTCTACAAAGCTCAAATCAACTTAAGCAGTCACCAGATCTCAAAACAACCTTTGGGATCAGGGGTGCACATAAGTGGTCCGCAGGTGCGCATTCGCTGTCAAAATAAAAGATGCGCACCAGATAAGAAGTTGCAACGCGCGCTTGCGTACATAAGATTTTCTGGAGGAGGACAGACATTTGTTTAGAACTCTTAAAGATGTAGAAGAAGCAAGCTCCTTTAAGCAATTACTTTGGTGTTCCTCCACCTCCAAAGAAATGTCAGAAGGAGTCCGAACCGCAAAAGAAGCGCGTATTCTCGGAAAAGTGGTTGCAGGAGGTGAGCTGGCTTCAAACAAATGATGAACGCACAGAGATGTGGTGCAGAATATGCCGTGAAAATCCCACTCTAGCGGACAAAAACAGTGCCTTTTATATGTACGCAAACGCCCGTTGCAACTTCTTATCTGGTGCGCGTCTTTTATTTTGACAGCGAATGCGCACCTGCGGACCACTTATGTGCACCCCTGTTTGGGATGTGTCGGAACAGTAGATTCACATTGTGGATGTGCAGCCGACAAATCTGCAGCAACTGTATGATGTTCTCATGTCAAAATGGACCAAAATCTCACAGGAACGTTTCTAGCACCTTGTAAAATCTACGAATTTATGGAAAAAAGGGGGTCCAGCCCAGTACTAGCAAAGTGTAACGGTAAATGTATGTCAACAGACAAGACAGTATTTTAAAATAAAGACATTTTTGAATAGGGCTGTTCGATATAACGATATATATCGGATGACGATATAAAAACGTCTATCGTTTCATTTTACGCTATCGTTTGTTTCGTGGTGTCGCAAAATAAACTGTTTACGGCAATATTTTTTCATCATTTTGATGGTCACTGTAGTGGCTATATTAATTTCTTAAAGTTCTCTCTTTCTCTTATAATTAATATAACCACACTACAGACAGACAAGCACTTGTTTTTATGCCTTGTCGTTAGCAACAATGACGGTAAAACCACGGCGTGTCCGCTTGTTTATTTTCCACATAAACCTTTCACAATAAAGCTCAAGATCCTGTTGAGACTTTTCAAAATAAACTGAATCACGTGAAAGATGCAGGGTATTTACGGATGAGAAGCAAAAAAGAGTCGTCAGGTGCTAAAAAATAAACCTTAGACTCAAACGTTAGAACAGACTTTTCCCCGCAGCACGCCGTGTACTAAATACTCACAAAGAAAACGGCGGCTGTTACAACTTATGTCTAAAAATGTATAGTTTCATGCATCGGTTAAAACACTCGACTCTAGGTACACGACGCCCAGCTGGAAACACTTCACGCAAGTCGAGCTGCCCGAGATTCACAGAATTTACAGAAAATGTTGCATTTTTGTGATTTATATCGTTATCGGACGATAGATGTCTTAATATCGGGATATGAGATTTTGGTCATATCGCACAGCCCTATTTTTGAACATTTTCTGTGCAAAAGTCTAAAATAAGACATGTTATGTAAATGCAAAAGTGAAACGTCCTTTTGATACTGTACCCCCCACTTTTGCATCACACCTTTGTAATGTTAAACCTGAGTGTGGACATGGACATAATGGACATGTCACATTCAGTTTTACTGACTATTTTTGGGCATTCACATCAGCAGTGATCACCACTGCCTGTCTCACACTCAGCCTGTTAGATCAGCACGTTTGCACAACAACAACACTTGCTGTGTAACATTCTCATATAAACACACAAGCACACAGAGCTTAACACAGTCCACCTCCAGGGTCTGAAAGTACACGAGCTGGTAGTTTGATGAGCTCCAGTTGAGCTCAGAGGAAACACTGAGGAGCGGTTTGATGGTGAGCTGAATCATGCAGCTCTCTCTTAAAGAAAGACGTAAAACAACAATAAAATAAAAGCCAAGCGAGATAAAGAGCACACGCTCAACTGAGCTGGATCAAACCAGTTTTCTTCACCTCTCCCTCTCGTCCTCTGTCTCTCTAACCCAGAATGCACCATCTACACGTCAAACATCCAACCTCGCCGTGCGGCAGATGATCGGGTGGTTGCCATGCCAACCGAGAAGCTTTCATCTTGCTCTGCACTCGTGTCTGCATCCTTTTGTTAGGGAGGGCAGCTTCTTCTCGCTCTGTAATCGTGCTCTCTGAGGAGTGTGTGGTGCGGAGGGTTTGTTAGCACAAGGCTGTCAGCGAACTGTGTTCAGTGTGTGTGTGTGTGTGTGTGTGTGTGTGTGTGTGTGTAGGATGTGTGGGTACAAAGCCACAGAACAAGAAAAAGAAACGGCAAAACCCAGATCTCAGATGTAAAACTTCTGAGATATGTGAAAAAGAGAATGTGATGCACATCAATTGGTCATTTTGGGGATTGTGTTGTCTAAGATGCGAATGTGCCCGATCAATTAATAAACTCTGATTATGGTTGTCAACATCAATAAACTTTCTCCTGACAACTTAAGCCAACTTTAATCTTCTCTTTGAGTGTTGAGATGAGCATGTGCCTATTACCAACATTACAAGCAGCTGATTTGTTCAAATAGCTGGTTTGACGCTTCGCTTCGATAAAGAACAGATTTGGGATAGATATCCAAATCTGGCAGCATCTTACCCAATTTGACAGATCAAAAGGCGGACGAACGTGCAATCCTGACTGAATGCACACAAACATGCAGGCATCCAATACAAACATATTAAGTTATTTATAATCCATGTAAAAGCTGCTTGATGACCCGAAAACAGCTGGAGGATTTGGCATTAGTCATAATCCATCCAATTACACGATGAATGGAGAAACGAAGGGAATAGGGGGAGACATGAGGGGCAGGAAAAAAAGACAGAAAAATGTGTGTCTCTGTGGATAAAGCTGACTGTCACAAATAAGTCGTCTATATTGCTGAAACATTAAACAGTAATGCTGCTGTTTGTGGCTGAGAGCAATAGATACAGTGCCAGTTTTTGTTAGGTTTCACACATTTAGTAACTGAAAGTCACACAAGGAAATTAGATTGGAAAAAAAGTAGGACAGAAATAGACACTAATATTACAGCCTTCAGGTTGCACACCTTCCACCAACGATTCATACTGCAGTATGAATCGTCTGTCAGACTTATATAATATATTGTAGGTAGCAAACACTTCCCAACTTACTAAAGTATCAGATCAAAAGTGAAATGTGTTCCTGAGTGTTAAAATGCGACAGTGATCTTTGACAAAGTATAAAATGTACATCCATTTTCTTAACTGCTTATTCAGTTCAGGGTCACAGGGGAGTTGAAGCCAATCCCCGGCGTCTTAGGGCAAGAAGCAGGGTACATCCTGGACAGGCACAACCATTCATGTTCAGCTTCACTCTTCATCTTTCTTATTGGTAGTCTCTTCAGTTGGTCACCTTGAAGCTGACAAAAATTAAGAGCTGCATCTACACCGGAGTCTAAGGAGCTTGGAAAGAAAAGCATCTGGAATTCTTTAAATTGCTTGAAGACGTTTCACCTCTCATCCGAGAAGCTTATTCAGTTCTAAGGTCCACTGTCCCCCCAATAGGGACAATGGACCCCCTAATGATCCTCTAACTCAGGGGTGTCGAACTCCAGGCCTCGAGAGCCGGTGTCCTGCAGGTTTTAGATATCACCCTGTTTCAACACACCTGAATCAAATGATTAGTTCCTTACCAGGCTTCTGGAGAACTCCAAGACATGTTGAGGTCATTTAGCAGTTTAAATCAGCTGTGTTGGATCAAGGACACATCTAAAACCTGCAGGACACCGGCCCTCGAGGCCTGGAGTTCAACGCCTGTGCTCTACCTAATCACATGAACCAAGGTGTGAAAAAAGGGTGTAGGTCACAATCAGCCAAGGTTTCGGGTGAACTCATTGTGAAACCAAGCCCCACTGAGGTCAGAAGAATCAGGATGTGAGTGGGCGTTAAGGGAGGTGATTTGTGCTGATTTGGTTGCCAGAGACCACAGAGAGTCAGTAACATTTGACAACTTCAACAAGCAAATAGATGATTGACATGTGATAAGATGGCAAATAGATTAAAAAGTTACCTAGGCAAAAGTTTCCTGGAATTTCTGCTCGCAACCGACCATTGGCGATAAAGCAATGCGCAACAAGAGCATTGCTTCATGTGTGAACGTCCCACATTGGGCGACAAGTGAAAGTGCAGCTGGCAATTAGTGGGCCACCCTGTCTCTTAACCTTAAAGTTAAGAGATGTTTCATTTGGGGACCTGCCCACTGGTTGTTGCTTGAAATCCCCAAATGTCACTGACTTTCTACAGTTTCTAGCTACCACATAAGTGTGTATTTTTTCCTATGTGGACAGTTGAGTCCAAGTGACTACTTGTCCTAGGCTGATGTGCCAGGATCAATATGGAAAGTTGTTGAAACATTTTGGAAAAGAGCATGCTCTTTTTGATATGCTAGGCAGGAATTCAGAAAACCCATCCGTTCAATCTAATACTTTACCCAATTAATGTAGGGCTATCCACTCACTTAATGCTATCTGCTGACTGGGAATCATTGGAGGGGCACCACACATCACATTTACCTTCACTCACTATACAGCCATTAATGATTTAAGCTTAGATAATACTCCACTGTGGACATGGACAGCTGGAAACCTGACTGCCGAGTGCTCATCCTGTTATTTTTTTTACCTCCACTTGAAGTCCACTGCCTGGGGCGCAGGCATAGTTGCACTGTAATGTAAATTCTCTGCGGACTAGTCTATGTGGTTCCAAAAAACAGGCAGGCACACGGACGTCCGTACAGATCCTTACACTAACCAACTGATGATAAAATCTGAGTGAACCCTAGTGGACTAGTGGATGTGGGAAATGTAATTCCTGCTTAAGCTTACCTTGACTAGTGGACATTTGCCGTTTGCTATTAGCTGAGCAGCAAAACAAATTTAAGCAATAATATTTGCAAACTTAATGGTTGTAGCTTTTGTCTAAAAATACAGAAACTAGCCAATGCACAGGCCTAACAGGTCTTCAGCTTGTGATATGCTGCCTGGCAAAAAAAAAAAAAAAAAAAAAAAATGGCACCACATGGATTTAACTAAACAAGGAGGTACGAGTCTTCCATTGCAAATGGATGACCAGGTTTTTCCATCAATGGATTTTTTCCCTTCCCTGATGGTGCAGACACATAATTGGCCACCACAGAGTACAGACCTCAATCCCATTATAAATCTTTGGGGATGTGAAGAGGAATAGGCAGCAGTCTGAGACTCCAATCATCAACACAAGATCTTGGTGAAAAATTAATCTAAATCTGGGCAGATTTAAATGGTGAGGCAAAAGCCTATTGAAATGATGTAATGGAAAACCTAAAGCAGGACCATAGCTGTGTAACCTTGCTGGCCAGTAGGGAGGTTGTTATTGGTCAGAACTAGCTTGGCTCAGCTACAGGCGCATAGCTTGAAGCCTGGCAAGGCTTGTGATCGTGATCTCCCAAATCCATTGTTCCTTTAAGATATTTCTGTAATATTCTGTTCACAGGGACAGGACAAACTGCCAGCATTAAAGAGGCCTAAATTTAGGGAAGCAACCTAGATTTTGAATTTCTATTCATGGATTGCTCCTTAAAGTTCCTGCAAGCCTTCAGGGCATTAAGAAGAACTATTTAAATTACATTCACATCTATGTTTTTATTCAATATTTACCAAGTAGACTCACAGTATCAACACAGCCTGCAAAACCAACATCATTAAACGATTCCAGCCCAATAAACAGCTCGAAATATCCAATCTCCTTTCTTTGCGGCTCATTTTTGACAGTGAAGTGCCGCACAATAGAGGCTTCGACACAGGGGCTCATTAGCATATTAATGACATAAAATAACAGGGGGCGGTTTTCAAACAATGGTTCTTCGTGTTGAAATGTGCCATTTTTCCCCCCTATATCTAGCTTGTTGAGCGTGTGATCAGACACACACTCAACAACAGTGGTGGTAATGAGAGCCTGCAATACCCTCATGAGTTGTCAGCAGCTGAAAAGCTCCATTTCTCATTCTTAAGTAGGACACCCACAATTCAGCCATTACATTGTGCTGTCACAGGCAGTTTAAAATCAGGCTTGACACGAGAAATCTCTCAAAAATCCACCTGTAATAAGTTGAGCCATGTTCTGCGAAGATTGCGTGAAAGAAAAACCAGACCACTGCATATACGATCATGTCATAACCTCATGCGGAAATGACAAAGTGCTTTTAGCAAACTGTCATTAGACAGTATTTGTTGGGGATTATTTTCAGCCCCGGATTAATACACATTTGGTGATGTGAAGTGAGTATTTAAAGTTAAGCGGGGTTGAGTCAAAGCAAACTACAATGCCCGTGTTCACAGTAATGAAGGAACAGATTACAGCCCCCTAGTCTTTGAACAATGAATGAATGGCGTATGTAAAATATGGAACATCACCGGGACGGTCCTTAGCTCATGACATGCCATGACAAACACAAGTTACAAACTCATGTTTCAAGCAGGTCATGAACAATTAACAGTTAAGGGTAAAGTCCAGGTGTATATGTGAGACCCTACACTTTAAAACTGCACTGCAATTTCCAGGCCGGACATATACACGGCTTTCATGCCAGGCGCAGTGTGGCAATATCAAGTGTGTTTTCTCTGTGGTCAAATCTCTCTGTGTGATCAAACCAACACAGACTTCCTCCTTTCTCTCTAAATCGAACTTCCTGTTTGTCAAGATAGTTACGGCAAGAGGAAAGCACCACCCATTACTCTCGCTCTTGTTTAGTGCAAAGAGAAATTCATGCATCTTCACCAGAGTGAATTATTTTTCCAGCTGCAGTAAATCATTGTGCAGCCCAGTATGTTGCTTTGTCAGTGAGTGCTTTTATAAAATTGTAATTTATATAAATAAAGAGAGAGGAAGGAAGACAGAGAGTTTTACAGTCAGTTGATGACAGTTAAATTTTAAATTAGTCCACAAGATTTCGTAAGGAAACGCAAATTTCTGTAGAACTTATCAGCTGCTAATTTGCATTTTCTTCTCCACACGTCAAACCACAGAGGTGCATTTGAAGTGAGGAAAGTTAACATTTGAATATTACTTCAAAATAATTGTGAACTGTTTTGGAACCTGGCTGCAGGAATTTGATCGCACTCGGTTGCTCTACAGGAGCATCAATAAAGTCGTGCCGGGGCCAGTTTTGGCTCAGGCCATGTACGAAAGTCGCCTAAGGTGTCACCACCTGGTGGGGTGCCAAAGAGGGCGAAGAAATAGTTTGTCACTGCTCCTGATCTATCCTTAAAAGTCAGCCAGTGACAACCATTTGACTGCATATATTGCTAAAAACACTGCTCACACTGCAGTAAACAGTTGGTGCTGAGAGATGACTATACATACAAACACTTTGCAGAGGCATGACTTTTACATAACCTGACGTTTCCAACCCCACCACTCATCTGCTTACACTGCAGAGTGAGAATCATATAGCTTACTGTTGTTCCCTGCAAACATTACATGATCTTCACTGTGAAACATTAATATCTTCTCCGAATATGGTAAATGTTTATCAGTAGGTGAAACAAAAGAGGAACAATGACATAAAGATTAAAAAAGGATTGTGTCAGGAAGGGGCAATTCAGACATTTTGTTAAAACGAACAGCTATAAATACATATGTTTGCTCTAGAAGACACACTTTACATGCCCAAGCTGCAGGAGGCACACACACAGAGGTTATTAAAGAGGTAGCCAATAATGAATACTAGTTTATGGGAGTCTTTTCTCTGAGATCGCTAAATGCCTGCAACAATATGGTTACCAAGAGTAGCAGGGTCCATATGAGTGTCCCCAAGTTCAAATCAACCATCGGGATTGTGGAGACAGGTGATTTAAGTGACTTTGAATATCACATGGTTCTTTGTGCCAAACAGGCTGGTCTGAGTATTTCAGAAACGGCTGATCTAGTGAGATTTTCCCACACAACCATCTCAAGGGTTTGCAGAGAGTGATGCTTTGAGCTGAAGGAAGGCAACAGCAAACAAGGTATGCAGAAGAGCATCTCTGAATACACTACACGTTAAACCTTGAAGCAGATGAGCTACACCAACAGAACTGCCACACCTGTGAGATAAGAACAGGAAACAGACGCTACAATTCACACAGGCTCACCACTTTGTCAATAGAAGAGTGGAAAACACTGCTGCAACAC
Organism: Pelmatolapia mariae; assembly: GCF_036321145.2. Taxonomy (NCBI): domain Eukaryota; kingdom Metazoa; phylum Chordata; class Actinopteri; order Cichliformes; family Cichlidae; genus Pelmatolapia; species Pelmatolapia mariae. The sequence continues at coordinate 19,646,314 of NC_086230.1, forward strand.
TCAGTGTAAACTACATTAAAACTCAGATCGACCCCGCCTTGTATCCATGCTTCAGGTGGTGGTGGTGTAATGGTGTGGGGGATATTTTCTTGCCATGCTTCTAGCCTGTTCACCAGCAGCTGTGTGACGCTATCATGTCAATATGGACCAAAATGTCTCAGAGGAACGTTTCCAGCACCTTTTTGAATCTACATCATGAAGAATGATGCCAGGTCAGAAGACAAAACAGGGTTCAGCCTTGTAGTAGCATGGTGTACCAAACAAAATTGAATGTATATTTTATTTTTTAGCAAAACCTTAATTTCAAAGATAGTATTTAAAATAACCATAACTGTAGCCTTACGGTCTGCATAAATGCTTCCCTATCACAATACAGCATGTAGGACACAACCTCTCTCGTCATTAAAGTAACTGCTGCCACAAAGTTAACAACACACCACGGTCTAAAATATCAATAAATGCTACAACATAAAGGCCTCTGATCAAAGCTATATGAAGAATGTTTTAGTCTAGCAGCCAATCAAGAGCAGTTAAAACCAAATGAAAGCCTGTGAGTCTCTTACACCGTCATCAGGAACATTTGTTAGAGTTGCACTGCCCATTATCTTATATGCTTTCAACCTGCACCTGCTTGGTAAACAAAACAGGGAGATGAAAGTGAAAGAGCTATAAAGGCACATTAGTATGACAACAGCTATAAAATGGTCAAAGTGGGAAGTTAAGGCTAACAAAGACAACTTTACTTCCCAAAACTTGCCAAAATGCACTGACATTATACCTGAATAGACAAACTGCTTCTCATAGGTACTGTAACATAAACACATAGTAAACCACACTGGCTTGTCTATAACCTTCCTCTTATTATGCCTATAGAGCATGCATATTCCATTGTTTTCATATTTCTTTATTTCTCACTGATCGTACTCTTTCCCCAGGACGCAGAAAGTACAACAACACAATAAACGTGCAGACGACTGTTCTTTTGAACAGCACAGGATACATCCATAAGTGTTAACAGGACTAACACATCACGCACGCTGACCCCCGTCAGAGGGGTCAACTGCTGACTCAGAGACAGCTTGTCAGACGGCCTGGAGCTGAATTTATTTGAAGTTTAAACTAAAGGTAAACTGCAGCTGAACCATGAAAGTTCATGGCCTGTAGCGAGCAAACATGTAAACATAGAAACACAGCAGACCCGTCCAATTGCATCCAATTCTTCGGCCTCACACAGCTGGGAAAACCTGTTTTTAGCTCATATTGTAGTAAAAAACAACAGCTTATTCAGATGGTTCAGCTGCCCCTGTTTGCTTCCACCCCCAAAGCAATTTGTCTAATTAAGCCTATGAAAAGTTATTAACCCCTGTCATGCAGAAAAACGCGTCACAGATGTTTGTGTCCTAAACACAGAGTGTGTGCATGTATAAAATGTACACAAGTGAAATTCCACGTATGCTTTCAAACAGGGAAATGTGCTTTTACGCTAATGAGATAGATGTTTGGTACTGAGTAAGAGAAGTCGAGATGAAGGAGACAATTAAGGAGAAGAAAAGTGAGGCAGGGAGCAGCGCTCAAGGCCATGGATCAATTCGAACGCAACCACCTCACAGATATACACAAACACACACACACACAAGGTCAAAGAAGGGAGGGGGTGTCTTACCTTGAGATTTTAGAGGCATTCAATCTTCTCTCGCATCACAATCTGCTCGGACACACACAGCACAGCCATGGCTCACGATGCTGACGTACCTGGGAAAACAGTGGAAAAGGACTGACAGGTTCAAATGTGTCCATCAGTCCCTCCTCGGTCTCTTTCCTGGAAGACTGTACACACTTTTAATAAGTCAGCCTCCAGCTCCTTAAGGAACCGGTTCAGATGTGGACACTGGACACAGACCGCACCCCCCACAAAGAAAAGCAGTGTCATTACAGACCTGCTATGATCCATTCCTGACATAAACAAAACTGTCTTAAAGTTACACAATGATGAAAGCACGAGAGATCTACTGCTGTGTGTGGATCTGATGCTGTGGCCTGATCTAAAAGCAGAGCCCAGAGTGAGAGAAGCTACCCATGCAGACCTGTGCAGCTCACAGCAGGCTTCATGGATAACGAGCCTCAGCTGATGCATCTGTCACCTGCCAGCAGACACAGCCACTTCCTATAAACCCGTCTCATCTACTAGCTGTGACTTACAACATGGTCCAACCACTGAGACATCGCCACAGTTCTCAGTGTACTCTGATAAAACTGAAGCATCCTGAGAGCTGTAGTAAAGTGTGGCTGCTCTATAAAGAAATCAACATTTTTTTCCTCCTTTAACATACCAGGAATATTTATAAGGTACGGCACCTACAGCTCCATCCGTCCCTTTGTCCTCCGCACGTCTCGGCTTCAGCTTTGCGCTGGTTTATGTCTGACTGTAACGCATCCATGGGCCGAACAGGTGATACCGAGAGCGAAGTGACAAGAAGACAAACCCCAAACGCACCTTTAATCACACCGTGGGCATCGCATCATCATCCCCAGGCCACTGGCTCGCCCTGCATCCAGGCTTTGAAGCTGCGTAACGCGATGCGAGTCCCTGCGTGGAGCGCTTTTATCTGCAGCCCGGAGCCTGCGGAGGGACGGGGCACGGCGGGGATGGCTGCCGAAGGCTGGCTGGCCTGAGAACCCAGCCGGAGTCCGAGCACACAGACGGCGCCACAGCGATCAAACCTGGCTCCCTGTGCACGAGTGCACCAGCTCCGGGCTTGTACTGATTTTGGTGAATGGCCGATACTTTGCGCCACACCCCCCTCCTTCCTCACCATTTACATGGTATTTACACCCAAATCAGGACCCGATCGTCGGCACACTGGTGATTCATATTTTATAGTGATGCAGCAGGAGAGTGCGAGTTGCGTCACGGCGTTGCAGTATGCCCACAAGACGCGGATTTCCCTCCGCAAACAGCATCAAGTCTCTCTCCGATAAAGAGCTGCCTACAGCTGAGAACCTGATCAGCTGATGAAAACATGAAGGCTCCAAAACAGTTAAAAAAAAAAAACCAAACAGTTTTATCCCCTCATAGACGCCATGTTTTTTTGTTTTGTTTTGTTTTTTTTACATTAACCATCAAGTTAAAAACCAAACAAACAAACAAAAAAAAACCCAGAGAGCTCAGCCTACCCCTGGATCAAGTCCACTAGGTGTACAGCATTTCTGGCACCGAGGAGATCCGTCTAAATTTGGGTTCCTTTAATCTGATTATATTAGCTTGAATAGGCTGCCACCTACTGGATTGATGTGATTATATCAAGAGAAACCGTCCACGTGCGTCCTTTTTTGGATTTTTGCCCAGCCGGTTCCTCTTTCATCTGATATAACCCGCACACTAAAATCGACTGATCTTCTGGTTACACTGCAGTAAGTTTGTTGCATATATCTGTGGTTGGATCAGAAGTGACTCCCAGCAGCAACCTTCCTTCTATCGGTGTAGGGGGCCATCTAGTGGACATCAATGCTAACGCTGGGCCGCAGAAAAGCATTGATTGCATTCAAGATTCCAAAAATCAACTCAAATCCCAAATAAATAATGCAGTGCTGTAAACCCAGTCTCTCTCATCACAGTTTGCTGATTAAAGTGGAGGCCCTGGGGGAGGACCTGGACGACATCTTAAAGTAGTTTAGATCATTTTTGTTTTTGTTTTTTTAAAAATAGCACTTTGTAAGTGTAAGAAAATTTAAAAGAATGCCCTGTTTGAGTTTCTTAATTCATGACTTGTGGTTATGGTGGTGTTGTTTCTTGTTGCTGTAAATGTGTTCCAGTCCTTCATTAGAGAAGCAGCTTTCCAGAAGACACCACATACAGTACTGTGCAGAAGTCTTGAGCCACATCTGGTTTCTTTATAGACTTTGTTGTGGTTTTGAAAGTGGTTCTGAGCAAAAGTTCTCCAAACGATCTGAAAGTGAAAGTTTTTTCCCCCTTTGGACATTAGCTTTTTTTTTTTTTTTAAAGAAATCATTTTCAGTCCAGTACTTATACCTGACCATTTTGTTAAGCCAACTACCACCTATGAAGCATTCAAGGATAAAAAGTCACCTAAATTGAGACAAACTAGTGTTTAACTATACATAACAGACTTAGCAATGAAGCAACTTTAAACTGTATCTTTACACACTTTGTTACAGGCACCCTGTCAGAAAATTCATCATTTGTTCCCACTTCTTTAGTTGAATCAACTAAAAATGTTCAAGATATCTCCTTAAAAGATTGGGAAAACTGCAGAAGTGGGGGATAAAAGAAATGTCAGAGCTAAAAATAATAAACTTAAAGACTGTCTACAGCAGATGAACAGCATCTGAAAGTCAGCAAAAACCTTCAGATATTTAGATACTCAGATACCTGAGAGATGTATCTGGACCTTCAGTTGATCCATCTACTGTTCACTGAAGCCTTGTCAGAAATGGTCTGAGTGGACAGATCAAGAAGCCATTCTTAAGGAAGGGAAACAGGGTGAAAAGGCTGAAGGATGCCAAATTAGACAAGAACTAGACTGAAAATCAGTGGAAACAGGTCTTATGGAGCAATTAATCCAAATTTGAAATTTTTGTTTCAGCGTGTCATAAATACGTATGAAGGAGGTCAGTAAAGAGGCACCACAATGAGAGCCAACCGGTATCTGTAAAACATAGTGGAACTGCAATTCAGCCATTGGTGTTGAAGATTTTGTCAAAATTGATGGAATATTGAATGCAGAAATGTACCACCAGACTTTGATCCACCATGCAATACCACCTGGAAAGCATTTGATTACCAGCTGCTGTTTTTGTTTTCAGCACAACAACAATCCTAAACAACAAATAGAATGTTGAAACTGAAATTTTACCTATTAATGCATGTGTATAATAAGCAGTAAAGTGTAAGAAAACATTTCATTTGAATTGGTATGGAATAACAAAGGATGGAAAAATTGTACATAGCTCATGCTGAATAATCAACACGTTGTTAAAACAACTGGCCAATAAAGGAGCATCCAAGAGAGTAAATAACTTTCAGGAGGGATTCACTAAATCTAAAAGTTGTTTAAGAATATAAGAATTGTGTATCAGTATACACAGATGTGGAGTAACATGCTGGCTTTTCTCCGAAAGCTTTTTTCACCTCAAAACATATGTGCCTCCAACAGCAGCAAGGCTCCACAGTGAAGGAGTACTGTTACAGGTCACCCACTGAAAACCAGGGTGCATTATGGGGGAAAAAAAGCCACAACATATCAGAAATGAAAGGCGAAACATTTTGCCTTTAAAACTACAGCAGTTGTTTCCTCATTTCCCAAACACTTACAGAGTTTTTTTTTATTACTATTATTATTATTTATTTTTCTCTGTTTTTAAGAAGAGATGATGCAACACGGTGGTAAACATGCCACTGTCCTATCTTTTTTGCTGAAAGATGCTTTCGGCATGAAAATAAAAACTAAGCGTGTATTTTTAAAAAATATGTGAATCTGCTCCATCATTTGATATATTGTGGTTGTCCTACCTTGAACTGAATATAAGGTTTAAATGATGGACTTAGGGATTAGCCTGTTCACCTTCAGGCTAGAGTGAGAGCAATGTCAAACTGAGCCATTTATGTTTCTGATGAGATACTAATATCTATCTGAATGCTCATGGGGTTAATCCTCCTCTGATGGGTTAGACTGTAAGCAGGATGGTCTTCTGATTCGCTCCAGTGTCCCTGCTGTTAACAAAGACTTCAGTCTATCTATCCATCAAGGTAACATATTAAAGCTGAATGCATATAAAATAGAAGAAACAAAGGTTGTAACAAAGAGTAACCCGTGTTTTATATGTGCATATATTTTGCTATATTTTAAATTGAAAAGACACATGCAAAAGTGCATAAGGACCAAGGTTACAAAGCAGCAGCTGACACATGGTGCATGAGGTGGATGTCTTGCAGACTGCCTCCCATCTGTCTCGACAAAGTTGTCAAATCTTCTTAAAAACATTTTATTTGTTGTCTGTGAAGTTTCTCAGTCATTTTACTTGTTGATAAGTGTATATCTAAGTCTTACTGGGTAAACAATATTTGTCAGCTCTTTAAGCTCTGTGTGGAACTTTGGGCTTATTTTTGACCTCCAATTCTGCACAAAGGCATTTGACCAAAATGGAAGAGAGAGAAGTGGTTATTTAATGAAGAGGGCAGAGATCGGACCAAACGAGTGGTGGATTTGGTAATACTTTATAATACAGCCTGTGACTAAGGGTGTAATTTCCCTGTTATAAAGGGCAATTTTAATTTAATTTATTTGAAACCACAATGTAATTATATTTACATACATTTACCTACTAAAAAGTAGGTGCACTACAAAAAGGGGGTATCAAGTCCAGTTTCAACAGGAAACAGAGAAATAATTGTGCTGTAAGTAAATTTAAGTAGTGAGTAAATAATTGTGATTGGTTGTCTGGCTCTTTGTGTTAGCCCTGCAACATGCTGGTGACCTGTCCAGGGTGTACCCTGCCTCTCGTAGCTGGGATAGGCTCCTAATTTAAATAATTTTAAAAAATTTGGTGTCTCCTTCAGTGTAAAAGAATTAACTTGTTGACCCTATTTGTAGGTAATTATAATTATATTGTAATTTCGAACAAAATATGTTGAAATTACATTTAATTACAGGGGAATTAGACCCTTAGTCGCAGCCCATTTGGAATGTTTAACAAAAGAGGATCTTCCAGAAGAAAGTGGCAGCAGGTCTGGATTTGGTATAATAGCTTCTATTATCTAGTGTTTATTAAAGACAAAGGGTATAGAAGTTTGTGTCATAGTTTTTCTCAGTTTGTAGTTAGATACAGTTTGATGATTATGATGGAAAGTTACAAAGGCCTTAATTCCCATCTGATGCTCAAGAATCTTATCTAATATTTCATGCCTGAACCATCATTTTAACCCCAAAACTGTGATGGAAAATTGTGAAAAGGCTGAAATCCTGGACGACATTCCTTTCTTCACCTCCCACAGGGAGGATGTCATGGTTCAAAACACCTTCTCTGTTTGAGTCCAGCCTCCACCCACAACAGCACGAATGAAGGGAATTAAACACGAAACATCAAACTGGGCAGTATCATGCACTACAGTGCATCCGGAAAGTATTCAAACCGTTTCACCCGCACCACATTTTGTCATTATAGCCTTTTTCCAAAATGGGATTAAATTCACACAATACTCCATAATGACAAAGTGCTTGAAATTCTTGCAAATTTGTTAAAAATGAAAAACAAAACTACAGGCACACACGTGTCTATGTAAGGTCCCATAGCTGACAGCGCATGTCAGAGCACCAACCAAGTCATGAAGTCCAAGGAATTGTCAAAGCACGGATCTGAGGAAAGGTACCAAAAAATTTCTCCAACATTGAAGGTCCAAATGAGAACAGTGGCCGTAAATTTGGAGCTACCAGGACTCTTCCCAGAGCTGACGACCTGCCCAATCTGACTAATCGGGGTAGAAAGGCCTTAATTGGGGAGGTGACCAAGAACCTGATGCTCATTCCGACAGAGCTCCAGCCTTGCTCTGTGGAGAGAGGAGAACTTTCCAGAAGGGCAAGTCACCCCTCATTAAGAGGCAGATGACAACTAGCCTGGAGTTTGCCAACAGGCACCTGAATGACTCTCAGATCACGAGAAACAACATTTTCTAGACTGATGAAGCAAATATTGAACTCTTAGGCCGGAATGCCAAGCGCCATGTCTGGAGGAAACCAGGCACCGGTCATCACCTGGCCAATTACATCCTATGTGAAGCATGGCGGTGGCAGCATCATGCTGTGTGAATGTTTTTCAGCAGCAGGAACTGGGAGACCAGTCAGAGTCGAGGGAAAGATGAATGCAGCAATGTATATAACAATGCATTATTAATAATAACCTGCTCCAGAGTGCTCTGGACCTCGAACTGGGGTGAAGGTTCATCTTCCAACAGGACAACAATCCTAAGCACACAGTCAAGATAACAAAGGAGTGGCTCTGTCAGTGTCTTTGAGTGGCCCAGCCAGAGCCAGTACTTTTGAACCCCATCCAACCTGATGGAGCTTGAGAAGTTCCCCAAAGAATAAATTGAGAAACTGCCCCAAAATACATGGACCAAACTTGTAGCATCACACTCAAAAAGAGCTGAGCCTGTAATATCTGCCAAAGGTGCTTCAGCAAAGTACTGATTAAAGGCTGTCAATATTCATGTTATATATATAATTTTTTTTACAAAATTTGCAAGAATTTCAAGCTAACATTTGTCACTTTGTCAGGTATGATGTGTAGAATTTTGAATACATTTAATCCATTTGGGAATAAGGCTGTAACATGACAAAATGTGGAATAAGTAAAGCACTGTGGAAACTTGCACTGTACTTGGACACCATATTATGTTGAACTTCAAAGGTCACTATGGTTTTTAACTCTGGAAACCGATGGACACCAAATGGCTCATCATTTGCATCTCATTGAGGTTGTCATCACACTCAAAGAAGTAAAAAAAAAAGAGGAAGAGGAACAAAAATGGGTCAATTATCACTTATATAACAAGGGCTTGGCCTTTTTGTAAGGTTTCAGTGGCTCCCTCTACCTCTCCAAAGTTATTTAACAGTATGATTCACATCAAAGCACCCGGGACCCCTGCTGTTAAACTCAAAGGCCAGACAGCCAATCTCTACTCTGACGCTCTAATAACCATCCCTTTATGAACTTCATAAAACCCACTCCTCGCTAGATCACTGCAGATGGTGGGCCAGGCTAATAGCTGGAAAAGTAGCACAGACCGCCACCTCGCCTGGACTCCTTTGAACTGAACCGTATGCAGATTGAACAGGGGGGGCAACCATATGCATCTTTCTGTGTGCATTTGAAAAGAGGAAGACTAAATCTCTCGGTGTATACGTGTGAGAGTGTGTACTTGTGTGTGTCCTCACACTTATCCTGTCACAGCAGGGGAGAGACATGAAAGCCTTTCTACAGTGTTTGGTAATTGCAAAGTCCTGCGCGCTGCCTAAACAGCACAAGAGACGACACCCTCATCAGCACACAGATGATTCTAGATATCAGGTCTTGCATTAAAAGTAGTAAAAGATGGTGCACACACCTTAGGACCGACTGACCAATCAATACTCCTGACTTTATAGAAGTACGCAGAATAGGGGAACTTTCTTTTTACCACACAGGCTTTTCTTTGTTGGTGTAACCTTTTGATCTGAAAGGGGGGGAAAAATGAGGGCTTAGGTAGGCCAATGTGTTTGAGAGGAGAGGTTATGCAAAAAAGGGGTAGGGGGGGTAGCGAGTTGCCACCTTTTCATGTTACCTCTCCGCTGTTCAGCTTTATAACGAATGTCAGCGCTGATAACAAAGCCTCATTTGCATATCATAATCCCCATCTCTCGACCTTCTGATCAGGTGTACTTGGAAGCAGGCTGTGTTCTTTCAAAAAAAAGAGAGAGCGAGAAAGAGATAGAGAGCGCAAGAGGAAAAAACTCTGTTCACTTTAAAAGCTGTTTGAAGTTCGCTGCCAGAGTTCAAATAACACTAAAACATGTGCATGGCATTGAGTGGCTGATTTGTATTAAAAAGAAGAAAGGCGGAGGGATGAAAGGAGGTCAGGGAGGGGAGACTAAAGGAAATTTCAGGAGCTAGTAAGGCCAAAATCCTTTTGGATCCCATGTCACTAAACATGCAGAAGAGCAGACCCTTTCATATTCAACCTTTGAACTTTAACTTTACGTGAAGCTTAATCTAGCTGCACTAAAACTTAAAATGTGATTTTTGCATTGCATTTGCAATTCTCCCATTACTGAATTGCAAGAAATAGGCAATGCTATCTTCATTTTCATCATCGCCAAAGAAGCTTCTTTCTTTCACGCAAGCAGACAGCTGAGCAAAACTCCTCTGCCAGGCTTCAAAGAGCTGCTGCTGCTGGGTGATGCAGAGCAAGCGAAAGAGGCTTGGATTTGTGGCAATGCATGCTCCAGAGGTCAAGGTATGTGTCTGTGAGTGAGTGTGAGTGTTATTAGCAACTCTGCATGTCATGGCAACAGATCCAAAGGTCACGGACCACCCCAGCTGTGTGTTCACACACTTCATCATCGACCTCACTGATCAACAGTGACTCGACTGTTCGTACAGAGCACAATGTTTGGATGGCTACCAATACACCGTGTTTCTGCCCTCTCAGTGTCGGACACTCCCTCTTGGCTTGGACACACTGCTCTCCACGGCCCTATGGTTTCTGAATCCCAGTTGTGAGGACCAGACGTTCTTTCCCATGTGTGAAGAAGGCCTCCAGCAGAGCCGCTGAAGCTCTTCAACGTTCTCATAGTCCTCTGTTTGGCCGGAGTTGTAAAGCCAGGCCCTGGGAGTCGCCCGCCTCCACTCTGATCCACTCGGCTCAGCTCTGCAGCAGAGGCTGTCCTGCCAGCTCCTTTATCCCAGCTACCGCACACCCAGGGAAGGCCAAAGCCAGACTGACAGTCCCCCGCTGCCTCTAGAGCCTACGTCTCACTTCCCTCTGTAGCCGCCCACCACCCCTCTCAGCTTTTCAATCTCCGAAGCAATTAGAAGGAGATCCCTTTCTTTTGTCGTCTATCTGTGGAAAGAGGGAAAGCAAGAGAATGAGAGAAAAAGAAGGAGGGCCAAGTTGTTGGTGGTGGTGGAGCTCAGGCCTAGCCAGGAGCCACTTGTGAAGCCCTGGGTATTAGGGCTCACATGGTTTGTTTGGAAAGGCTTCTCCAGGGGCCAAAGTGGGATTACGTTGCAGATTGCAAGTTCCCATGGAAGAGGCCTATACCAGTGAGGGCTTTGGTGGGTGGGTTTCAGGTTGGGGGCCATAGAAGAGGTCTTTATGAGTTTGGGGTCTGTCTGAATGGAAAGGGCCAACTCCCAGCATGCTAGCCTTCCATATTAGATGGACACAGAGAGGCTATTGAAGTTACCCAGACATCCCCCTTTATTTCTTTCCTTTTCTGTCCTTCTCTCTCTGTAATCTTGAAGACTTTGGTGTTTGCAAAGAAAGAAAAGAGTAAAAGACTGTTCGGGGAGCTGAAATGATTCCTGTGTTCATTTTTGTGACAAAATCTGATCTGTGATTTTTGAGCAAACATAATATAATATGACTGTTAGAAGCTTTGGTTTGGTTTGAACCACAATGGCCACGGCTTTGAGAACACGAACCGATTAGGTTGAATTATTTCAGCTGAATTGAACAGGAATTCATTAAAAAAAATCATCTTTATGTAATCTTTTTAAATTATTCAAATAAAAACTACATTTGAAACTTTAATCGGAGCAAAGTTTTTATTCCAATTCAAATGGAATCATGTAAGGCACATCAGCTCTTCAAAAGCAACAAACCACATCCTAGTGTGAACTCATTAGGTGTCCCAGCATAAATCAGTCAAGAAATATCTCATTTTACTCACTCATGGCCTGCAGAGATGGTTGGTTTATATGTTTCTTTTTCATGTTATCTGCAAAAGCAGACCTTGTGGTTGGTATGGTCAGTCACGTTTTATTTCTATTTACTTGTAGATAGGTACACTAGAGGGTAATATTATTATTATTATTAGAATTCAGTAAAACTAGGAGGCTTTTCATGTATTCTGGCAGAGGGGGAAATATTAAGGTAAAAAAAATCTCCTCACATCATTTAAGGAGCTACACAGCTACAGAGTCCCATCCATCCCGTTGAGTTCAAAGCTGTCAAATGCACGCTGTCCATGATCTCAAGAGCCTCGCAAGAAATTCATGAAAGAGGGATCACAACTAGATCTATCAGGGTGTGATCAGTTCAAACTCTTGTCTGCAAAGAAAAAAAATCAAGGTCATTGCAGACAACCAATGTGGCCTATGAACACCGCACTTCTAGTAGCATTGGAAAGCCATTACCAGTGAGAATAAAAGTATTTTTAGTGGAATTAATAAGAAACCAAAGCACATGACGGCATATTGACTGTGTGAAAAGTAGCACTAACCCAGGAGAGATACAGGTGTCATCCTAACAGAGCATTACGTCTGTTTGCCAGCATTCTGGAAGAAAACCCAGTGGCAGTAAACCCAAAATCAGCTTCATCAAGATTGGGAGAAAATCACAGTAAAACCAGACATTCTTTACTCAGTCAGCACCTGAGAGATGAAAGCAGAGCTGAAGCTGCACTTTCCACAACCTTTGGGTCAAATGAAGTCATCTGGTCAGCAAAGGAAAGATTATTCTGACAGGGCTGTGAAGAGACCCAAGCAGTAACAATAGCTGGTGCAGGACTTTGAACACATTTCACAAAACATGGTTGTTTAGAGTGTAAGTGGAACATTAATGCCTCGCCACCCAGGCAGTGGAGAGTCACCTGAGGGAGGTGTGTGTGTGTGGTCAGCTAAGGCGGGACTGAAAAGCAGTAACAGACCCTCATGTTGGCTCTGACACAAACGGGACAAATTGAGCTGGAGGTCTGGATGTGGGACTTGGCTGACGCTGCTAAACAGAGAGTCTTGTGGTTAAGGGTCAAAATATTCAATGAACGGTGGGTACCGCCTGATGACCTCTTGTCAGCCGAGGCTGCTATCTTCAAGAAATGGCTCTAAGCAGAAGGCATCCAGTGATACACGGACATGAATACCCACTAGTGTTGAGATTTTGCTACTGCACTTTAGTTTTTTGCTGAATTGAATCACAGGAACATGACTGATTACTTAAAATTAACAGCGAAATTGTCTAATTTTGATATTCTAAGGTTTTATGATGATATGATGCGTAGGTTGGACCTTCAACATACTTATAATTTCAACATAAGAGCAAAAAAAACAGCTTTATTTAAAAAGCACAAACATCTCTCTGTGTGTGTACGTTCATGCACTCACACAAGTTTGTAGAAGGACCAAAGCAGTAAGTTATAAATCAGCATCATCGCTCTCCAGATGTCTCACACACCCCTTACCCTCCTGCGTTTCAATCTCTCATGTCACCCACGAGCTGCCCTCCAACCTCCAGCACCCCATCAGTCTCTGTCTGCAGACCAAGCAGCCGCGCTCCCCTTCCACTCTCCTTCACCCCTCCCTCCAGCTATAGCCCTTTGAGCTGTGCCACAGCAATGCATAAATACATAAATCTGATGTCAATGTGTGGGTGTGTGTGTGCGTGTGTGTATGGGGCGAAGTAGGTGGGGGATGCCGACATATAGACGATGGGCCGGCAACCCCACAGGCAGATCCCTTTCATGTGTCACCAGATCACAGACGCTCAGTGTTTACACACTAGACCAATCCAGACACACAACCCCCTCCACCAGACCCCTCCACCAGTCCCAACAGAAACTTGTCACCCAGACTGAGGAGGCTTGGGGACAAAGACTGGGAGTTAACCTGGTGGTGGTCATGGTGCCAGACTGGCTCTCTAATCTGATCATGCTGCTGCTGACCAAATGTGAGATACAACCAGTGGTCACAGGTCAGAGTGGCCATAAAAACAGTCAGCTGACCTTCCCTGGGTTGTTTGACAACTTCTCCCAGCACACACTTGAATTTAATGTCTTGTGACTGGAGCTTGTTGTGAATTGCCACCCTATCATGGTTGAGGAGTTTGTATGTCACATTGATCCCAGGAGCTATGCTGTCTGGGGCTTTGCCCTCGATAGGATGTCCCAAGGCAAACTGGTGTTAGGTGATGATGAGCAAGATGAAAATAAGAGGACTCCTATGAGATGAAATCACCAGTTTAGCCTGCCCAGGATAGGTTTAGCCAGACATGGGGAGAGAGCTTGAGGGAGGTTGGGTCTTAGCCCATGGCCCCAGCCAGCAGGCACAGCCCCAAAACAAGTCCCAACACCTGCAGCAGGCACCAAAGTCATTGGGTAAAATGTATGTCGAGCAGTGGTCAAGGACAGGGGCCCTGGCAGTCCGATCACCAGCTACTGAAGCTCGCTATGGGAACATGTCTGGACACCCCTGGTTGAGGTGTTCTGGGCATGTCCAGAACAAGTCCGTGTCCCCAGGACACTCCAGAGACATCTCTGGGCTGGTCTGGGAATGTCTGAAGTGGGAGGAGGTGGCTGAAGAGAGGGGGGCTTCTCTGAAAGGCTGCTGCCCCAGCGACGCAGCAAAAAAAATTGTAGCTTGATGGATGGATGGTGATTACAGCTGTTTTAATGTGAATTCACTGTGCTGAAGTCCTGAAGGGGCTACTGACCTCAAACATGCAAAAAAAAAAAAACCCCAACAACTAAGCAATAACTTCATGATCATCTTCAATTCTCAGTGCAAGAAATGACTGGAAACAGAAGATGACAGCGGACTGATTCTACTCATTTCTAACTCTGTACTTGTATTCTTGGACTCTTTCTTCAATCCAGCTTTCTTTTGATTGGCTGTTCCTCACAAACAGAGGGTTTAAACAGCAGCTGGCTGGGGCTTCAGACCTTATGAGGAATATGAAAGCTGTACAATATCATACAAACACAAAAACTGACTAATTACACAGAGCACGTGTAATACGTGAATCCACTATTACAGCAGTTTATATCTGAAAGAAAATGAGAAAAATCTCTAATGGCTACACTTTAACAAAAGAATACAAGAATAATGAGTCATAATCCCAAAATATTCTAACTATTTGCACACTTGAAAGATTCATATCTCCCTGTCAATGCACTTCCAAGTGATAACGGAGAAAACAAGATGAGAAGATCAAAAACAAAATCTCAAATCAAGACAGTTTCACATGAAGATAACATCTCCACAGATTCATTTTTGTTTTCTCCTTTGAATAAAGAAAAGCTGAATTCAACTTAAAGTTGTGCTGTAACAATCTTTGTCTCCCTTCCGGAAACAAAACAAGGAGGTAAGAGAAAACGAGACGAAAGGAAAACAGAAGAAAAGAACAAAGCTAAAGGAAGCATTTTATCCTGCTGTGTTAAATTGGGTGTGACTATGAACGATTCGGAAGCCCTGAAAAGGATGAGAAAATACACCCACCCACACACACACACACACACACACACACACATACACACACAACAAAAACAAATTAACATCTAAAATGCTCCGGCTCGTTTCAACCGTTCACTTCAAACCGTCATCAGGCCTCTAATGGGGGCCAAGTTCAAAGCTCCACTAGACTCCCGCTGCTTTGCTGAGATGGAGGAACAACTCTTTCGTCTCCCTCTGCCTCCCTGTGTTTGTTTATCTTTTGCTTTGCTCTCTTTCAACCTTCTCTTTCCCTGCTTTACTCTCTTTTTCCATTGCTTTCCTCCCTTTATTCTGCATCCCCCTCTTCTTTGAGCAAAACCCCCTTTTTACTTTATTTAGCATCCGCTCTTTCTTTTCAACTTAGCTCTCCTTTGACTTCCTTCTCTCCTGTTCTTGCCTTGTCTCTTCCTCTTATTGCCTTTTCAATATTTGATTTAGTGGTGCGTGCAGCTCTACGCAGCCCTCTTGTTCTCCTATCCCACCCCTCCACCCACCACCCCCCTTTGTATCTCAATCCAGCTTTCATCACATGTGCCAGTCTTTCAAATCTGACAGACATTGATCAGCGCGGAGCAGCGGGGATGCTGTCCTGGTGCAAGTTTGTTGTGAAGAGCCCCATCAACCCCTGGATCCAAACAGAGCCTCGACCAGCTCTCTCTCCCTCTCAGAAGACAACCGCTGGTCCGTTATAGACAGTTGCTCAGCTGCCCTGCAGATATCTGCCAGGATCAAAACCCCTCTTTCTCTCCTCTCGCCTCTCCTCCTCTCTCCCTCTCTTCCCCCTCTCTGCTTCTCTTTCGAAGATGGCAGTTCCACAAATGTTTAACTCCGGCTATCTGCTCATTAAGAGGTCTTCAAAGCCTTCCATTGATGCAAAAAGCATCCATTTGAATTTGTAATCACCCTTTGCTGTACGACTGCTGCGCTCAGCGTAATTTCCCCCGGATTTTCTGATAGCCGGCTCAAAGAGCTAACAACCCGCTTTCTCCTCTCTGAGTAGCGTGGGGGGAAAAAAGAAAGAGAAAGACTTTATCAGACTTCTGAAAGCAGGGCGGTACGTATTTGTGAAGGCCTTGGGTTTGTTTATATGTGCTGACAAAGAAAGTAAGAATATATAGAAATTCACTCCAGCGACGACGCTTGTAAGAAGATAAGAGCAGTGAGGGGAGGGGGGGGGACCCACTAGAGCTGGATATGGTTTGTTTGAAGATTAAAAGTTCTGTCGCCATCATAGGACAGGCTACTTTCCTGAAAGAAATATAAATGGTCTAGAAATTGGTTTGTCTATAGGGAGAGCCTTTAACTGATATAAGTCCTTTTAATGGTAGGCTTTTTAATTTTTTGAAATTCCACTTTACAAACTTAAAGGTGTGTGAGACTGCGAGAAAAACACACTTTGCCCACATGGTAAATTTTAAAAAGAAGCAAAACATCCAACCTGTATGCATATTTAGCTCCAAAAAAATCCTCTGTGTGTTGTGATGATGGAGAGCCAAACTCTGTCGCTCTGTCGTGGCACGGGGAGAAAGAAAATATCGGGAAATAAGAGAGAAAAAAGAAGAAGGAATCCGTCAGATCCTCGAGGCAGAGGAACATACCTTTACATCTGGGTTTCCTCACGAGACGGAAGTGTTTGAAATGTAATAAATAAACATTATTCCCTCAGCTCGCCATTTCCCCCTTCACCTGCAGAAGAGCGTGCACTTCTTTCTGAGCCACTTTGGGTAACTTTTCCACAACACAGTCCTCCTTCAGTAGGTTCAATAAGAGGGCTGACTGGGATTTGGCTCCTGCCATGTTTCATCAAACACACTTGTCTTCAGCCATCGCCAGCCTGTCTGTCTGTCAAACGGCTCATCATAAATCGCACTTTCCTCTGGTTCTCCTGCCGTCTACAGAAATGCAGCTACTAAACAAGCAGCTTGAATTTTCTGGGCTTTCAAGGACAAAGTGGGCAATACAGATTCCAGTGTACCAGAACTAACATGCCAGTCATATACTACTAATAACCATGCTACATTATGCCAGAGTAACTTTGCATGATTTATAGTTCAAAATAATCCCTATTTATCTTACACCAAGCCTTAATGCAGCCCTACACGTCATCCACTGTCAGTCCTGTCTTTGAGCCAACTTTCTTCAGATTGGCTGCCTCTCATAAACACAAGGTTTGTGTACAGGTATAGGCAGAGCTTACTGTGTACACACCAAGTGATTGGTGTTACAAACTGCTCACATCTGACATCATGCAGATTCAAAAGTAGAAAATAAAATGAAACAGAGCATTTCCAGCTAACTGAATCCTGATCATTTTGGCTCATAGGCACAATGTGCACACACTTAACTTTATAACTTCAAACCTTAACTATGTTAAATATGAACATCTACTATTGTAGCATAATATTTATAACTGAAAAGGGAAACCTTCATTTGTAGTGACTCTTATATTCAGCAAAGTAATAATAGTTATAACAACCAATGATCAGTTTTAAACAAATTTCCCAGCTAGTCAATTTAGCTTGGACCAAGAGGATGGGGGAAGAGAGCTAGCGACCATATTAAAAATGCATTGCAGATAATAAAGGCTTTACACCAGTGTAAATACTGATACTTAATGGATATGGATGGTTAATCCACAAGAGCACGATGTGTGTGTAAGTGTATGTGTGTGCGTGTGTTTCCAGGAGAACACATGTCACTAGGACCATTGACTCAAACCTAATCCCTTCCTGATGGCCTTTTCTTCAGACGCAGATGGAGACTAGGGGCTCTTGACCTTTGACCTGCATCACTAAATCACATCAGTCACTGGCTGTGAGGGCCGCAGGGCCCCCGAACTCCACCAGGCAGATGAGCAGCTGCTCACACAAATTCACACACACACACACACACACACACACACACACACACACACACACACACACACACACACACACACACACACACACACTACCAAGCACACCGGCAGAAATTGTTTTTTTTATGCACATGCATGTCAAGATTTTATACATATATGACACACATAAAACCCACATAGAAGTCAATCTGCCGTTCTCACGCTACCTCACTTTCAAGCACTGGCACAAACAACACACACACACACACACACACACACACACACACACACACACACACACACACACACACACACACACACACACACACACACACACAGCACCACTAAATAATGTTCTTTTATATCTGTGTCTAAAATATTCTCTGTCATCTGTGTCCTTTTACTCAGCCACATCACACGCGCTCTCTGCAGCTCTCTCCTGTTTTTAACTTTTCTTCTTTTCTCTTCTCTTCTCTTCCCTCGTGTGCTCCTTTTCAATCCCTTCTGGTATCCTTGTGTTGTGGCTATTCTGTTTTCTGCTGAATAAAACACAGCCCAGGAAAGAGTGCGAGAAGGTGAGAGACTAACAGAAATGCAGATGTTTCGAGAAGGGGGGGGAGTAGGCTATGACGGGAAAAACAGACAATAAAAAGAGAGTTAAAATGTCTTTATTCTCTGTTCTTATTACCACACAGAACAACATTGATGAACAGAATGTGCCCCAAATATCAGACAAGGTCATGCTCAGTTCAAGTTTGTTTTTGCATGAAATGTGTTTATCTACCGCTACGAATTTTCATGGTAAACAAATATTTCAGGTGAGTTTTTGTAAAAGCTAGATAACAATGATAAACGCAAAGTTCTTAGACTTCTTAGACTTGGCGTCACGTAGCCTCACGCGGCAACAAGCATATCTTTGAAAGTGAACTTTGGAACAAGTGCTTTACACAAGAGGCGGCTCAGCCGAGCTGAAATGTGGGCTGGCTCCTCTCGCACCGACGTGCTGCTCGGCCACGCTGCGCTCCTATGGAGGTCCCCCTCACTTTGTTGTCTTCACAGCAGGCACCTGCATTCCTTACATTGCTGTCTCAAAAGTTTCAAGAGCAGCTCGCTATCTCTCCGTCTGCTGCTCTCCCTCTCTCTCTCTCCCTCCCTCTCTGCTCAAACCTTGCCGTTGCCTTGTTGCCTGGAGATGAAAAGAAGCGAGAATGGGGACAACGGAGGGGGGGGGGGGGGGGGGGGGGTGTCTTACCAGAGGAGGATGAAAGAGGAGAGAGATCAGAGGGGAGGGGAGGCCGGCAGGGGAACGATGAAGTTTGTTTGGGATACTTTGGATTTTTATGGCTATTGTGCAGTGCCAGTGTCCTCTCATTACTCCCTCACTCCAAGCTCAAGGAAAAATGCTTCTGGATGCACTTAGCTGTAAGTGTAGAAGAAAACGTGTGGTTTAGATGTGTGTGGATGCGGGATATTGTTGACAGGTACTACTCTGCTCACTAAGCTGGTGTG
Source organism: Pelmatolapia mariae (assembly GCF_036321145.2). NCBI lineage: Eukaryota > Metazoa > Chordata > Actinopteri > Cichliformes > Cichlidae > Pelmatolapia > Pelmatolapia mariae. The sequence goes on from NC_086230.1 coordinate 19,665,641, forward strand.
TCAAAAAGCAAAGAGTTCATTTCAAAACAATTTTATTTATATTGCGCCAAATCACAACAGCAATCCCTTCAAGGTGCTTTATACTATAAGGTAAAATAATCCAGAGAAAACTCCAGCAATCAAACAACCCTCTATGAGCAAGGACTTGGCGACAGTGGGAAGGAAAAACTCCCTTTTAACAGGAAGCAATCTGTTTAAAAAATAAATAAAATTATTATTATTATAAATTAATAAATTAAATAAAAAGAATAATTATAGAACTTTGGAAGAGAGACAGAGATTGATAACGACTAAAGACAGAGTGGTGTATAAACACATAGTAAGTGAAAAAACAAGAGCACCAATGTCAAGCTCTGACATATCTGTGATAAAATAGTCCCCTTGTGTCTAGCAGTTTACCTCATCAAGACACCGGAAATCATCCAGAAAGAGCCGACTGGCAGAGTAATGGCTCGAGCGCCATCCTAACCCATGTTAAGGGAGCCCTCCCTTAACAATCCCTTAACCCTTGACCAAAGCACTCACTCACATCTGGAGTTGGACACCTGGCACAGCAATGCTGGTGTACTTAGGATGAGTTTTCCAATAGAGATCAATAACTGCAACCTTCTTTCCTTAACCTCAGTTGGGACTGAGAAGCCGAGTCAGTGGACAGCCAGAGGGTAATCTACCACAGGTCACAAAAAGGAGGGCATGAGGCAGATAAAAACACATAAAATACACCCAAATAGCACAACAGTTAAACGTGTATGCTCTACTTTCTTTAAGATTTAGAAAAGCAGTTAGTTCAAGTTCGGTCCTATGAAAATAAGAGCACCTAGTGATATGCAGTGTGCAGCCAGCTAGTTTGCTGTTTGCATATTATTTACTCCGAGGCATCAGGACGAGAGCCATGATGTAAAACATACGCCATCCGCTAGCACGCAGCAGTGGAAGGGAGTTGTTGTGAAAGGCCGTCAGTTTGAAAACAAATCCATAACAAACTTCTAAAACTCGTGTTCCATGGTTACAAAACACACACACACACACGTCTGTTTACCATTTCATTCCATCTGAACCTGCCTGTGTGTGTTTATGTGTGAGAGGGAGAGCGGGAGGCACGAATTTTCCTTTTGGAATCTCAACATTCCCGTTTCCTCCTTTGCCGCTCTTTGTGCAGCCATACTGACTTATTTATCTTTCCCTCCTATCCCAAACACAGGTACGCTCCCTGTGGATGTGATCTCGCCTGCCGCCCCGATGTGTGCACAAACCGACCCCCGTGAACCCTTGCTCTCTCTGGATCTTTCTCTTTCCCTCTCTCTCTCTTGCTTCTCCCTCTCTTCCTCAGCTCTCTCATGCATCTTTGTCTTCTTCTGCTCCTGCTCAAGAAAAGGCTCCGAGGCTGCAAGGAGGTTCGGTTAAACGTCCTGCGCTCTCCGTGACGTCATCAGCCGTTGTTCTCTGTCACAGCGCCTGAGGTTTGCCTTTGAAGCCCAAAGCTGCTCTTGAAGATGCGTCTGATGGCTTTTGCCCTCTCTTTCATTCGCCCACTTTTATCCCTCTGCACAGAGGCAGACATCAAGGGAGATTCCTAACAAGCATGTTATTTAGACAGTGATGTCATTGCCATGGGGATGTTGTGTTATGTCTGAGGCCATGCATCAACGGCGAGGAGAAACAGGATTTAGACGCGGTCAAATCTGGCTTTAGCCTGCAAAATGTAATGACAGACAGTCATATCATAGACTGCTCAGCTGAGCTTTTTATCCCCCTGTGTGGTGGAGAGAGGCTTTTCTACTCTTAACGTGACAAAGCTGTGACACTCTGGATAATGCCCTTGTTTGGGCTGATGAGGACTGTTAAACAGACACGAGTAAAAACTCATGTGCCTCTCAGACTGGTGCACTTTTTAAGTAAGCCTCAGAAGCACCGATATGATATCCACCCATGTCCAGATCCTAGCCTTTGATAGACGGCCGGCTGGATCAGCAGTGTGCCCACCCTGCATAAAGCCTCTATTGTTGGCTGCAGGTGCACGTTTGTGCATATCAGTGGTACTTGGCAGAGGGGAAGGGAGGGTAAGCGAACACCTTGAGTCAGCATGTGCAGGTGACGGGTCAGGAGGGCAGCTTTGGCTTGATGGGAAAGAAGTATTCAGGGAACAGCTGGAGATGGGGAGAAGAGATAAGACGTGGGGGACGCTGTGACAACAAAACACAATAAAGGTGAGGATTTAGATGGAGGCAAAGGTTGTAAGCAAAGCAACCGTTAAACTACTTCAAGCCAAGTTAAACTGAGAAATAAGCCCCAAAACATACATCAGGAAAACCCGAAGGTTTGTTTAACACCTGTCTAATTAGCTTCTTTTGGTAGAACTTTATAATACAGCCTGTGATTAAGGGTGTGATTAACCAAGAAGTAAGTGGAATTTCAGTCTATTTTACCATAAATTATCTAAGTATATTTATCTACAAATCTTTACTAGTGGACATAATAAGTGGGTAACATTTACATTTACATTTTACAGGAAAGATAAATATACTGTAGGTAATTTTAAGTACTGGTGCCTTAACCTTGCCTCTTTAGATTTATAACATAAGAAGATAACATGCAAGCTGGGGGAGCCAGGGACCGAACCACCAACTTTCCAAGTAGTTGTTGACCTGCTCTACCTCCTGAGCCTCGGTACTTACAACACAAAACTACAAAAACTTAAATAATGTCAACAAATTCTCTCTGCAGGTCTATTGTAAGAAACCTATCTGGAAGAATAGAGAATAGGGCATAAAAAGGAAATGATGAGGGGGTTTTTAAAGGCTTCCTACCAGAGACGAGCAAGACGAGTGCAAATGTTTCATCTAGAAACAGAGCAAAAGATGGAAATCAAAACATATCTTCAGACACAGATTTCTTTTCTTATTTTCTTAGTTATTCTGATTTCTCAGTTTCTTGCAAATTACCAATCACACTTAAATGTTTAAGGTTATCAAACAAATTTTAATATTAGACAAGATAACCACCCGAGTAAATACAAACTGTATTTTTTCAATCCTGATTTCATTTATTGAGGGAACAAGCTATCTAACCCTACATGAAAAAGTAATCCCACTAGTCTCACTAGTGTTTATTAATGATGTGACATAGATAGAAGCAGCAGGATGAACTGCTCAGATTCAGCAAAATGCTGCTAAACAGATGAAACAGTGCGTCACCTCACAGTGCAACCAGATAATGACCCAAAAGCAAAGCGTCCTGCAAAAGCAACCAAAGAGTTTCTCAGGACAGAAAATGAGCAAACTTTTCAGTTAAAAAAACAAAAACTTTTGAGAGTCTGAAAATGGGAGGCAGTGTATAAAAATAGCCATTTTTCCACGACAGTTTGTGCAAAATCTTTGCAATTAAAGCTGAAGGTCTGCACTTTAATTACATTTTGATTGCTTGATTTAAAATCCACTGTGTGTGTTTGTCCAACATGTTATGGACCTAACTGTATAGATGCTTACTATCTATTTGGGCGACACAAGAAATCACTCAAAATGCACTCTCTCTGTCTCTCTGTCATGGTCCTGGGTCTTCGACACAGTTTTTGAGTTTTGTTTTCTTGTTGTTTACGTCTTTTAAAGTATAGCATAACTATATTCTAGTTTATGACTGTGTGTTACTTTCCAATGCCTCTGAGTTTGTTATTTATAGTTCTTGATTTCTATTTTTTTTTTCATGTTTGTTCCCTTCGTGTCCAGTCTGTCCTTGTCTTATCTCCATGTTTTGTTATCTTTTCAGTCTCCCCAGTCATATACCCGAGTCTGTCTGATCACTCTGTGGCTGTCTCCGTGGCTGTCTGTGTTCCCCTGTCTTGTCTAGCTAATACATTTGTAATCCTGTCCCTGTGTTTTCTCCCTTTATGTTCCCATGCTCTCTCTGTGTTTCACCCTTTTGTCTCCCCAGTCTGTTACTCCTCCATGTTTGTTTATTCCCAGTCTCTGAAGTTAATGTATCTTAGTGTTAGTGTGTATTGTGTGTGTGTGTCACTTCCTGTTTTATTTTGACAGTCCCTTGTCTCGTGTTTGTCATGTTTAGTTTGTTAGCTGTGTTTTGTGTTTAGATTCTGTTCAGTTGTGTTCCACAGGTGTGTCCACTCTACCACAATTGCGACCTGTATCTATATTGTCTGCGTCTCCATCTGTTCTCTGTTGTGTTGTCCACTCATAGTGTGTTTTCTCATGTTGTTAGTGAGTTCTAGTTTTTAGCCTCACCTGGGTTCTAGTATTTTTTGTGTTTTTAAGTAACAGCAATAAAGCTACCTCTTCTAGTTTATCCCTTTGTCTCTGAGTCCTGCAATTAGTGAATAAATAGTGAGTGATGAGTGATTTCACTAATTCTAACCTGTTCCTCTTTGGAGTTTAACCTTTTCTCAAACACTATTGTTAATGCATTACCTTCAAAAACATGATATTGGTATGATCCTTTTTATTTTTTGGGCTGTGAGAGTTTCCTTTATAGTATGCGATTGAGATTTCTGCCAAATCATGAGACAAGAATTTAAAATCCAATGGGAAAATATTTAACTCCTTTTAAAGTGTGAATTCCTGCATTATATATACAGACAGACATACAGCACACACTTCCAGGCTCTCAGCATGTACTGTCAGGTTCAAAGCGTAAAAAACAAGTTGCAGAAAAAAAGATAAAAGAAGAAAGAGGATGATATGTTTACATTTCTGCTGAGAAAAATGAGGGCCAAGGATCTCAGTGTAAGCAACACCGAAACGTGTTGAAAAGTGCGTGGCTGAAACTTGGTATGGGCTGCTCCATAATAGGAGGTGGCGGTGGCAGTGGGAGGGGGACTAATTTGAGAATATGAGAGGTGACAGTTATCCTATCTGGTCAGACAGGTCTGACACTGCTGCATGCACACACACACACACAGACACTCAGATACACAGACATGATATGCAGGCATACAGCACACGGGTAATTAAAGTGTTGGATGACAGTGTTGCTTCCTTTGGAATCTCAAAGCAGGAGCCGCCACCGAACGCTCTCCAGTTTTGCTTGTCTTTTCAATTCTGTGTTTTCTAGTCAGTGTATGATTTACTGGCTTGGCTGAATGGCTTTTTAACTGACAGCCTGAATAAATGTTCTAGCTGCCTGACTGATTAGCCGACTCATCAACAAGCCGGCTGGCTTCTCAGTCCATCAATCCTACTGTTTTTTCTTTTCTTTTTTTTTTCTGCATCCACTATGTACTCGGATCAGATCATTGTGATTCACAAACATCAATTTGACCTCAATTGACAATTTAGAAAGCTAAAAGCAGAGGGCTTCCTAAAAGGCTTAAGGATTTGTCGATTTTCTTCTTAAAAAGTGGAAATCGTGCCAAGCCTCAACCTGAGCCAAGCCCTGGAGCCAGCGTAGTCTTACATTTCAACCACCAAGAATGGGCAAAGGTGAGACAAGAGGTAGATTCACCACAAAGAGTTGAGTGCGTGTGTGCATACATTCGTGTGTGTTCAGTTTGTAATCTAACCCTGCCAGATAGCTCCAGGGAAAAGGACATTCACTGTTGCTGCTTCCCCTTCTCTGCATTCCTGCCTCCCCTTGACGTGTGGCACCAAAAAGGTGAAGCAAGAGGAGGAGGAGGAGGAGGAAGAAGAGATGAACCAGATTGTTTCATGCCAAACTGATTGCCTCGGTGCGCCCTCCCAGTTACTAATCAAATTCATTCCAGCAGGCACCTGGAAAAAAAAAGTCCCATGCAGACATTTGGTCTGCTCTGTCTTCTCTCTGAGCCACCTTCCAACCAGGCTGCTCTGCTGTCAGGACTCAGAGCAAACAGGAGTTGGCCCAGCTCTGAAGTGAAAGCAGCACTCTATTTTTGAGTACAGTGGATGATGATGAGGCCACACTGCAGCTTTGTGCCAAGTGTTCGGGGCTGGGGAAGCTAAGAATATACAAAATAAAAGCAGAGCGTGACAGCGGGAAAAGAAGGTATGCTCAGGTTTTGTTTGGAGTTGAGCCTACTATGTGTGCAGCGGATTCAGAAGTTTGTTACAAAGAGCAAAGTAACTCTGCTCCTGAGGGAAGCTCTACATCAGCCCACCTGCACCGAATTCTAATATCAGCCTCTCAAAGTATGTAAATACACAACATGAAACTGCAAATGCTATTCAAACTGTGTGCTGTGCTAACTGTGCAGGTTACATGTAGATGGTGTGAGCAGATCCGTAAAATATAAGGATTTCTGTTTACACTATTTACACCTCTAGATTTTAAAAACACTGAGGGAAGACAACAAAGAGCCCAGAGTCCCTCAGTGCAACAACACTCGGAGAGAAATGTCTGACTACACAGCAAAACAACTTTGGTGTGCAACTTTACCGTCTTTACTACCATGTATTTGTTTTTGCAAATGGAATGAAACCCTATATACCAAAGATCCATATTTATCCATATTCATTCATTGCAAATAAAGGCCAAGATTTCACCACTGATGAATAGTTCGTGTTATACTACTTGTTATTCCAGTCTGCTTCGAGATTATATGCGTAGCCAGTAGTATTTATGTGGACAAGTGCACATGGTTGCAATAAATTAGTCTAGTCATACATCCTGGTAATTGCAATTTTATTTATATAGCACAATTCATCAAACTCAAACCCAAAGTGCTCAACAAAGACGATAAAAACAAACTGTATAGGTTTCCCTTGCCTTAAGACAGTGAAGACAGCAAGGAGCCTTCTTCCTCAAGATACTGCTACTACAATGAATGAGTCCTTTAAACTTGTTTATGGTGTCCGCAGCTGTTAGTGTGTGCTTCCAAGTATGATCCCAGTTTTAAAGAGCAAATGTCCACATGAAGACTTACTTTCATCCTGTTATGAAAGAGACTACCTGACTTGGACCCACATACAGGTTTTGCAACCATGTGATGTTAAATTGTCCGCCATTTTGGACATGTGACAATCATGGTGACAGAGTAGGATCGCGCGATTAAGGTCCAAGTCAACCACCGGTCGTGAGGTAAAACTGAGTATGCCCCAACCGGTTGTGAGTGGTTGAAAAGTCACGCACATTAGACATTAAGTTGGCAGGTTGATTGCAGTGGCGGGGGAAATATCACTAGCTGATAGGTAATGTGTTTTCCCCAACCAGTTAACAAAAACCTCCTTGTGATTGGTTCGGTTGCCAGCACATTTTTGTCGTCATAATTTGAATGGAAGTAACAACATTTTCTACAAGCACTGGCCAGCGACTCTCCGAGCTGTCGTGAAACTGTTAAAAGTTCGATAAACCTTCCAAGTAAAAGTAGCGCCCTTTTTGAAGGCGAACCTTCTCTATTTCCAGTTTCATCAAGCTGTACTAACACTAGTTGGCGAGTATTTGCAGACAAACATGCAACCAAAGCAATCACAAGGAGGTTTTTGGTGGAGGACCTTTGTAACCCATTTCAAACTGCAAAATCCAGGAACTTCCAGGAAACACTGCCGATCAGCAGGGGAATACATGTTTTCCAAGCATCAAATCCAATATGGCTAACAACTCTCATGCAACATGCACATGATATCACATGAGAAACCTGAAGAAGACTTTTAATCATCGCCCGATCGATATTTTTTCCACTGGCTATTTCTTTGAGGTCTGAAAGTACTTCAGAGAAACAATTTCAGTCATCACGCAACCAACATTTTTATCCTCTTCATGTGGATCCCAAACCCCAGATTTATGTAACAGATCATCAAGTAAGGGTGTGGAAATCAAAAAAGATGGATGGATGGATGGATGGATGGATGGATGAGAAATCTCAGATGCATTTTTTTGTAATTTTTAACCACAATCTTTTCATCATAACCAGGTTTGTGTGTGTGTTTTGGTACAGGACAGCATTTTAAAATCAAGGCTAACATCAGACCTAAGTGGTGATAAGTTCGGTAAATATGACATCAGTGCAGAAACTTCTCAGTTTGTGGCCAGATTTCCAGCAACACTAACAAAAATATGACGTCGGGGGTCAGTTTGGTAAAAATTCATAAAGCGTTCATCTGAAATACAATGCTTTCATCAGAGCTGCCATGCTGAATACTAAACATTTATGGACGTGAATGTTGGTGAGGAGCTGCAGATTTGTGTTGATGTGTTGCTGTTATGAGACAGACAAGACCTTAGCATGTGTCCCAAACGCACATAAACACACACGACTGCATCAGCACAGCTCTTGCCCAGCCTTCCATCCGTAGGGATTAGGCGAGCTTTGTTAACACGATGTCAAGCAAACTTCAAAATAACCCCCATCTCAATCCTCTGCCTCTTTACCACCCCTTCCACGCACACACACGTCCTCATCCCTCACTCACTTTCTCTCTCTTTAAAGCATCACTGCTTTGCTGTCAGGGGAAAAAAGTGATCAGAAGCTCACAAGACTGTGGCAAAGACTTCTTCTCTCTCACGCATGCACATACACATCTGATTCTCATCATACACTAAGCAGCAGTAATTAAGTCACACACATTAGACAGCTTAGGACGCGCAGATTGATGCCCATCTGAAGCCACTTTAGCAGAAGATGACGGTAATATGTGTATTTATAAGTTTGTGAGCGCGTTTGCATGTGCGGCGGCTCTTGTGATTCTCCAGTGTTTGCTAATTAAAGCAGAACATGTAGCAGGGGGTTAGCAGACCTGTGTGAGGCGTCCCTGGCATGATTGATTGTGACTGTCAGGACTCTCAGCTGGGTGTCCTCCTGCGTCGGGCCCGAATAAAGGATTACACAGACCCTTGGTAACCTTGGCTGGCTTTGTGGTCCTGGGTCCTGCATCAAAGACCCAACGGGAGACATTAGCATTTTTAATCAGCCAGCCGGGCCCCGTGCTGGCACAGGATGTTGGATCACTTTCATCGGAACAACGCGGAGTGCGGAGGTGGGAGGGTGGCACTAATGGAGACAAACGCAACACGCTACATACATCAATACAGCCAGACACAGGGACACAAATGTCTATGCTCACTGTATGTCACAATCCTGTTTGCCTTTCATGCATCTCTGTAACAAGGCTCTGCCCTTCCTCACTTTGTTGAGTGAATGGAAGAGCATGTTATTATGTTGTCTTCTAGTAGATGTAAAGCGAGGATGAGGCTCATTTTGTTCAAGGAGCCGCTCAGTTTTCTGCTAATTAAGACCCCCTAGTTGTCTTTAGAAAGTCCTGTAGACTGAGATTGAGGGTGAGACTGCCTGTTCTACGCACACTTACAGCTGTGGTCAGAAGATTACATACACCCAACATGGGCATGAATGTCATGGTAATTAATCTAATTGTTTTTTTTCTTTCTGTTCTTTTTCCAGAGTGGAATAATTGTAGAGCAAACATCTTTAGACTTAAAAATCTTAAAAAAAAAAAAGACTTAAAAAAACAATAACAACTATGTGCACATGTCTGAACTTATTTTGGAATTTTTCTCAAATTCATGCAGGGTTAAAAGGATTCATATACACACGAGTAAATACAAAATTAAGTTCTTAAACGATGATTTCATTTATTAAGGGGGAAAAGTTATCTAAACCTGCCTGGCCCTATGTGGAAAAGTAACTGCCTCCTTTGTTAAATCTTAAATGTCCTGAGATTAACCACACCACACCCAGGTCTGATTACTGTCAGACCTGTTCAGCCAATAAATCACTTAAATGGAACCTGTCTGATAAAGTCTTTAATAAAGACTGAAGACTAGCAGGGAAGATGGCAAGCTCACAGCAGAGAATCTGACTGACATGAAAAAAGGATCATATCCAAATAAGTTAGCGACATATTTCAAAGAAAACTATACTTCCCACACTGAGACTACCCCAAAACACTTTCACCTTGGTGCCAAACCGTATTTGTTAATTTGCTCACGACTTCCGCACCAGAACCTCCAGGAGATGATTAATAAATGCATGCCTCCAACCTGATCCTGGGCTGAGTATTTGGAGAGCAGTAGCAACAGGGGCAAACATATGCCATTTGTGCCATCTGACAAGCACATTAAATCTTCATCACAGGAAAAAGTCGCTTTATTGGCAGCTGTTGTTTCAACACAATGCCAAGAAGAGCCAGAGGACATAACAACGCAGGAAAACTGAAGGAAAAGAAAGTACAGAAGGAAAACAACACTGACAATAACAGCAACAGCTAAAGGGAAACAGGAAGTAGAATACGGATGAGAGGAACAGTAGATTGAATTCATATCCAGTCCGGTAACATCATCGGGATACCTGACTTTGCTCTCCACGGGGGTTTATCATCACAGATTCCTCGCGAGCATGTGATGGTTTGGAATAAAACCTGATCTGTAGAAACAGTTGAGCCAGTGTGTGAGATGCAAATTCACAACTGAGTGGATAGTAGTTAAATCTCTGCCCTTGAATGGCCCAGAGAGAGACTTCCAAGACTTAATATCCCTTTAGAAGTCCATTATCTCTCCCTGGCAACTTGCTTCTCGACCAAACACACAACCCTGTACGAACAAAGCTTTAAAGTAAACTGCAGTGTCTGGATCTGGCACTTTTAAGTAAGTAAACCTTATCAACAGCTCAGTCCACTGTTTATGTGTGTCTTTACTCCCCTTCTTCTTCTTCTTCTTCTTTTTCCCCCTTTAGTGTGTCTTCCACACAAATAAACTACACACACCTCCCCCAGTTTTTCCTTTGAGGATGACGTTTAGATGTGGACACAGTTTGATGTGACTCATCAAAGCAGAGATCAGGGTGTGACAGGAGCGTCTCCCGATGTTTCCTTTGCTCTCCCGCTGTCAGCAAAGCGGACACACAGTCAGACGCCCGGAGGTGACCACTGGAAACTTTTTATTTGATCAACTGATAGGCGCATACAGAACCCTTCACCAGCTTAGTTCAAAACAAGAAACGAGGATATGGACGTGGCAGGATGCGTATGCAGAGAAAGGTTCCCTGGTGGGCTCCCCTCAGAGAGTGTGTGTGTGTGTAATACACAGGTGCGGTAAATCTGTGTGTATGTGGTGGTCTTTTGGCAACATCTACGCCGGACTGCGCGCTCTCTCCCGAGAGAAGGTAGAGAGAGATGAAATGAGAACAAACAAGTGCAGGAGAAGAGAGGCAGTCCTCAGCAGTATCCCGCCTGTTGGACTTAAAAGAGCAGGAGACTGCTCGCCTTTTCTTGCATGGCAGCTCCAACAGATAAGCGGAGAAGCAGCAAAAGGAACACGAGGGGCAGAAAGCAAGAGGAAAATAAACTGACAAGCGTCTGTGAGATGATAAGCGCTATAAAAGAAACTCAGACTCATTAATCTGTCAAGATGACGGCGATTATCAGCAATGTTTGAGTTCAGTCTTAGAAATTAAAGACGCTTCTTAGAGAACTTTTTACAGAAGAGAAAGCCCCATCTATAAAGCAACTCACTCTTCACCCATTGCTTTGTAGATGACAGCTGGTTGCATTAGTGATAGTGGGCATTGCACTCAACTCAAGTCACCTTTTTATCTGTCTTTCCTTCAAGTCTCCCAAAAACTGAAGTCCTGCTACTTATAAATTGAAGTTGAGGGCGAGTACATCCCTATAGAGTCACCTGGATATTATAGGGCCATGGCCACTTTGATTAACAGAGGTCCCAGTGAAGGCACCTGTAGCCAGTAGCTGTGTGCTAGGAATCACCTCCACTAATTAGGGTCCCTGAACTCCTTTTTTGAGCTTTTTATTGGATAATGCAGGCAATCCAGGGAGATTGTTACGGTGGCCCTGAGAGGTCAAACGGACTGCAACTTAAGAAAACGCCAGCAATAAGAAAAACGCTGCAAAAGCACACAAAACACAACGGAAATAGGAAAAAACAAAACAGAAATAGGAAAAAGCAAAAGCACAGGGGAAGTGTTTCTGGGGAAACAATAACCTGACGGACCAGTTGCAGGAACCAAAATATGCTAAGAATTGCGCTGGGAGACACTTAAAAGAAGTGGAGGATCTATTGGTTTTGTGAGGAAAGAAAAGATGAGAGGTAAGTGTGTTAGCCTAACTATTAGCCTAAAAATCCATCATGAGTATTATATGAATCATGATAAAACGCACCTACCATGTTTTGATTTCCTGCAACTGGTCCGTCGGGTTATTGTCTCCCCAGAAACACTTCGCTTGTGCTTTTGGAAATCTGTTTTTTCCTATTTCCGTTGTCGTTTTTCCTATTTCTGTTTTGTTTTTCCCTATTTCTGTTGTGTTTTGTGTGCTTTTGCAGCGTTTTTCTTATTGCTGGTGTTTTCTTAAGTTGCAGTCCGTTTGGCCTCTCAGGGCCACCGTAGATTGTACCTTTGGTGGGTGAAATGTTTTACTAGTCAGACTATTAGCAAGTGGTTTGTGTCATGGCTGTGTGCAGACAGGCAGGATGAAGGACCCAAGTGCAGGACTCACGGAGGCAAACTTAGTAAACTTAAAGAACTCAGCTTTGTTGCTGGCAACTTAAAACAGACAACGTTAACTGGTAAGATGAGGAACAGAACTTGGAATGGAACACGCAGGCGAGTTTGAGGGTACAATGCGACAACAAACATGGGAAGCCGCAGACACTAAATACAAGAGGTGAACAGGACCAAGAGGGAACAGCTGGGAGACATGGCTGACACTAATTACACAGACGAGACAGGAGGGGGGACACAAAAGCAGACTTGACACAGAGACATGGGCATGACAGGTTTAACACCAAGCACATAACATACGGAGATAAAACTGAACAGACTAAACCTTCTCTAGGGATAAGACAACAGGCATACAGGGAGGCACAGAGACAAGAGTCACAAGGAAGACACAGAACAGAACAGAGGGAGCACGGAATCAAACTTAAGAGCTAAGAAAATCATAACCAAAACAGCAATACTAGAGAATCAGAACAAAACCCATAATACGTGGCGTGAGTTTCTCAAAATGGGCTCATTGAGTGCAGCACGGATAAGATCTTGGAGAAGCTTACGGCTGCCAGTGCAAACTGGATTACATCTGGAGGGGCTCGCTCGGAATAACACCTCTGAGCACAAATTGGATCACATCTTGGAGAAGCTCACTGCGGTCGTGAGTTCTCAGAATCGGCTCTTTGAGCACAAGAGTGACAACATCACGGAGTGTAAGTTTGATAACATCATGGAGAAGCTCACGGTTCTCCAACGGGAGATTGAGAGACCAGTGTCGGACTGTTAGAACAGCTTTGAAATTCATATGAGTTGTTCGCAATAAAGTAAAAACCACCATCACTTCACGCAGATATCCCTTCGGCGCCAGCTGCGGTCTCTAGGCTGGAGCTGAACAACAACACCCTGATAACGACTGTGTTTAGACTGTTCTTCCCATTGGATGCAAGGCCACCTGGGTTGGCTGGAAGACTGTTTACTTAGCCTGGCAGGGCGAAGGACACTGTCTCAGCTGAACTCTGGACATACACACACACGCACACAGACATATATGCATATGCAGATGTACACTCATCCCCCCTCCAAACGCCTTCGACGCTTATTCCCTTCTGATGCTGACGGTGGATCAAGGAGACCAGCGCATAGGCTGCAGGCCCGGATGTACTGTCTACATCGGCTGTCTCTCACCCTTTACCCATCCCTGTTGCTTGTCATGTGTTTCTTTGGTGTATTAAGAGTTTTTTTCATGTGCTATGTGCAGAGGTGTTTTTTTCTCTCAAACTGATCTCCCTATTGGAGCTCAGTCTCCTTATCTTTTTTTCTCCTTATCTTTCCTCATTTTGTGCTTTTTCCATGTTATACCTCTCTGACCTGTCTTCCCCATGTGATGTTTGTGTAATGTATGTATGGTCGGAAGGGTAAGACGGCGCTGGCACGGCTGGCAGCCTTAACCCAATTTCCCTCAGGATGAATAAAGTATGATCAATCAATCAATACAGAATAATACCAGAAATCAAAACACTGGACTGTGACAGTTTGTTGGGTTAAATGGCAATCTCAACATGCTAGCAGTCACACAAAGAACGCTGAAGCAAACAGGCACAGTTTAGCCTGTTAGCAAATTTGCTACCTATTACTAGAATGGGATAGATACTTGACACAATAGAAGCTAATGGGATTATCAACACATTTTTTTTAAAAAACAGACAGAAAAAACTTAACATAATAATTGCAGTGTACGTATGTATATATGCTTATATTAGGGTGACCATATTTGATTTCCAAAAAAGAGGACACTTGGCTCAGTCATAACTTGCTTAAAGAAACATAAAATCGGCCCAGGCATTTTGACTAGAGACCGGCCCACCAGGTATTATAGGAAAAGCCATAAAGCCTTTGAATGAAAACAAACGCAGTTGTGACAGTGATGTACACTGTCTTGTTGGTATATGTATGATTTCTATACATTTTACATCAGATAAAAACTTTGGTTGTAAGATTCAGATAATTATTTATTAAAAGTGAGACATTTTAAATGAGAATAAGAAAGAAAAGTATTTCTTTGTGCCCCCCTTTCCTTGTTAATGCCCTACCTGGCCCCCTGGCAAAACTTTGCTAAACCCGCCCCTGCACAGCTGTCAGCTACTTAGAAAAGGATCCTGGTGTTATTTGTCTCTCAGAAACAGTTCATAACTTCCCTTCAAACCATTCATGCCACCTTAAAGGTAAAGCTGTTTCTCCATCACCTGTTCAGCTCTGATGATTCAGTAAGGACATCTCCTGGTTTCATCTTCATGGTTCCCTTTCACCACATATCCAAACCGATATCATGACCAGCAGCTTTTACAGTGGCTCCAGGAAACATCAGCTGATACTAGAAATTAATATTAAAGAAATTCTAACAACAGCTTATCAACTTTAAACGTGCTTCTGTTGTTTAGCGCGACATCCGCTGGTTTCTTCTTTCTGGCGCAAAATGGGCGATAAACAAACAAGAGAGAAAAGCCGATCAGCTGATCATTGATCAGTTTCATGATTGAAGGAGCACCACCAAACAACTGAGTTATTTTTACACATTGGCCAGCATCTGGCCAATCCACCACATTTCATTGTTTATACCGTTACAAAAAAAAAAAACCCATCGGCCATAAAAACGAAAAATCACCATCGGCCCAACGGGCAAATGCCCGGTGTGCCCGATGGCCATGTCCAGCTATGGTCGGTAGGAGGGAAATTTCTTTTGCAGTTCGTCTGAAAGAAGGACTTGCGCTTTGGGATCTTTTAAACATCATTAAGCGCGTTGCTGTGCGCTGTCTGTCCTGTCTGTGAGCGCAGAACAAGCGCTCACAAAGCAAGTTTGGGGATGATGTCACACACATGGGTCCTCTGTCGGAATATAGGAAAACCCGGACATTATTATCAATCTCGAAAATCCCCCCGGACACCCCGGACGGAACGTGAAAAGAGGACGGTTGGTCACCCTAAAAGTTTATATACACCCTATATCCTTCTTAATTGCTGGGCCAATATGAATAACTTTGCATGACCATCGAAACACTTACAGCAATTATTAAAATTTATATGTTTTTCAAAATATATATATTATAAATCCAAGTTATCCCCCTGTGAATGTGATGTTAGGTTCTCTGTTTGCGTTTGTTTCACGTGTCATGTACAACACACATCCTCCATACGTAGCAAAATTTGTATCCGTGCTGGAAATTTATTCAGTTCACGACTAAATACAGAATGAAGAATTTGAAAAAGCGCCACAGACCTGCCAAACAACTCCTGTAGGCTGGCCTTTTGCTAGTGTTATTAGAGACGTTATACCAAATCTGTTTTCATTTAACCACAAGGGAACATTAATCTGTGCAAAGCTTCAAGGCAACTATGTTACAGTCGGGAAAGGTGACTGTAAAAGCAGCGAAGGCCAAGAGAGACACGCAACAGTTCAAATGAATATACCTTTCTTCAGTTTCAAACACTGGATCTACTGTATTTCTCCAACAGCAAAACGTTGAGCTAAGTGACATCATGTTCGGACCAGTTGTCTGTTTTGCCACATCAAAGGCAAATCCTTGCTTTTATAAACAGAGCTGCACGCCTTCGCCCACTGCTGTGCAGTTAATGCGGCTGGTGTGATGGTCTGTAGCAATATAGTGTTGCAGGCAGTGCAATGGCAACTTTAGCTAGTTGAGCTAAAGTGGTGAAATGAATGCAGAGTCTACAGCTGCAGTTCAAAGCCTATCAGCGTTTGAATCTTAACAAGAAGGAAAAAAGGCCCCTGTGCATAGAGAGAGAGGGCAGAGCCCGGCTTAGATCTTCAACCTCTGTGTGCGCGTGCACACACATACACACACACCAATTCACAGCTTAGGCAAACACATATACTGACATCAAAACACAAACATTAAAGGGCACGCAGACAATCACATCAAGACACACAGCAAGAGCCACAAGAGTGCTGACACACAAATATACAAAAAAAGCAAACAAGTTTCTACACACACACACATCGAGACATCATCAAGCGCATACACACACACACACACACACACACACACATGGCAGGAGTCCTGTGTCCCCGGCTGGCCAGCTGTGGGAGGTCACACAGACATGACAGTTCTGCTATCAGGCCAGCATTAAGGCCTGCCGCTTTAAACACAGTCTTTTGAAGTCACACCAAAGTCAGACACTAGGATCTCTCATCTCCCATCTCCCTTTTAACACTGCAGTGCCGACATTTCATTCTGCCCTCCTTTTCATGCTCACAGCTTTGAATTCTGCCTTTTAAAAGACTAATTTTAACTTCTTCAAGGCTGGAAAAACAGGCAAAGGCGCATCGAAGATTCTTCTGCCCGACGTGCTTCTTTTTCAGCCAAGTAACGGGCGTTCAAAGGTAGCCGAGGTCCACCAAAGTAACGCCATGTCTCTGATGTTCAATGTCAGCAGGCTGATAAACTGAGTGTTGTATCTTTGACAGGCTTTGCACATCAGCTTTTATCTTGAGTGTATGACAGTGTTTGTTTCCGTGCCAGCAAAACTTATTTGCATCTTCTGCCGGCCTGGCGCCCCCGTTGGGACTATGGTCCCAGTCTAACCATCATTCCAAGAGCAACATCAATTAAATGGCACAATTTGTGAATTTGTTTGCATAGAGTTCAATCAGTGAATTTGGTGGCTGTAATGATTCATGAGAGATTCAATACAACTGAATTAACTAGCTAGCTCAATCCAAGTTAAGCTAACCCTAAAGAAGCGGTCCACAACCCCCGGGCCACAGACCGGTACCAGTCTGTGAGTTGTTTGGTACCGGGCCACGAGAGTTGAGGCTCGGGTGTGAAATTCATGGTTTTCAGGGTTTTTTATCGGTTTTTAGCGTTATTTTTTTTAATCATTTTTATCGTTAACTCGGTTTCCCTGCGTCTTTTCCCATGTGTTATGAATAAATCTTCTTTTTGGTTTTATTTTGTTGTATTTATCCGCAACACCTTAAAGGCCAGTCCGTGAAAATATTGTTGGACATAAACCAGTCCCACGGCGCAAAAAAGGTTGGGGACTGCTGCCCTCTACAGTAACATGAACATGGGTCTAGCTTTGGTACCAGTGGTGGTTCAGATTAATTAAACTTTTAAGAATTTGCTTGCCAGTCTGGAGAAACGGGTCAAAATGTTACTGTATACACAAAATTACTGCTAAATACAACAATGGTAGTCTAAATTGTCAGTTGGTACTAGACCACAAAGTTGTTGGAGCCACGCTCAAACTATTGTTTCTGGCTAAAAGCTTTAGCTGTTGAAACACACAGAACTGGTTCACAATTTGGCATCGGCATCAAACACACCCGTGAACTTCTGAGGTGGAGAAGGGATATATGTCCTTAAGGCTTCAGCATTGTCAGCGCTGGGAGGGCAGATGGCATCACAGTGTCTTTTTCCATCCTGAATAAGACTTCAAACCTGCATAAGATCATTTTATCGTTTTAAGGTGAATAAATCAAACAGGAATATAGACTCTCCAGTCACTTTATTTGCGCCTTGCTAGTGCTAGGTTGAGGATTCTTTTGCTTTCATGATTGCCTTAATTTGGAAAACTGGTTTAACTCACTGGGTTAAGCTTGTCAGCCTATGTCACAGACCTCAGGTTTGAGTTGCCCTAGGGCATTTGATGTGTCTTCCCTCTGTTCTCCCTCCCAGGATTCCTGTCATAATAAAGATTAAAAATACTTTTTTAAAAAAAGAAGAACTGCCTGAATTCTTTGTGGCACACTGACATGCCAGCATCACACAGTTTCTGCAGATTTGCTGGCTCCGCATCCATCATGTCAATCTCCCGTTCCACCACATCCCAAAAGTACTTTATTGGACTGAGATCTGGTGACTGTGGAGGTCAATTCATCTCATAGTCACAGTGAAATGCCACATTCAAGAAAGCAGTTTAAGATGATTTCAGCTTTCTAGCGTGGCATACTATGCTGCTGGAAGCAGCTATCATAAGATAAGTACAATGTAAGGGTACCCATCAAGGGATAGACGTGGTCAGCAACAATACTCAGGTAGGCTGTGGTGTTTAAACAATGCTTTGTTGGTACTACGGGGCTGAAAGTGAGGCAAGAAATCATCACCCACAACATTACACCACCAGGAGGATGAACCGTCGATACAAGGCAGGATGGATCCATGCATTATGTTGTTTATGCCGAACTCTGACCCTACCAACCAAATAAATCCAACAGACATTGAGACTCATCAGACCAGGGAACGTTGTTCCAATCTTCTTGTGTGCAATTTTGTTGAGTCCATTTAAAATGTAGCTTCAGTTTCATGTTCTTAGCTCACAGGACATACACCCGGTGTGGTCTTCTGCTGCTGTAACCCGTTGTGCATTCAGAAATGCTCTTCTGCATACCTTTGGTTGGAAAAAGTGTTTATTTCAGTTGCTGTTTGACTTCTTGCCATCAGCAGTAGCGCCATTTTCCTCTGACCTCTGACATCAACAAGCATTTTCTCCTAGAGCACTGCCACTCACTGGATATTTTCTTTTTCAGATTATTCTCTGTAAGGCAAGGCAAAGCAAGTTTATTTATATAGCACAATTCAACAGCAAGGTGACTCAAAGTGCTTTACAGAGACATTAAAAAACAAAAGCAAATAAAAAGCATGATTTAAAATGGAAAAAAAGGAACAGTAGATAAAATCAGTAGTTAAAATGTAAGTTTTGAAATTTAAGCTTAAAAGTAAAACAGTGAAGATTTGGTGCTTTATTCAAATGCAGCTAAGAACAGGTGAGTCTTCAATCTGGATTTAAATAAACTGAGTGTTTCAGCTGATCTGAGGCTTTCTGGGAGTTTGTTCCAGATATATGGAGCATAAAAGCTGAATGCAGCTTCTCCATGTCTGGTTCTGACTCTGGGAACTGATAAAAAACCGGATCCAGATGACCTGAGGGATCTGGAAGGTTCATACTGGGTCAGGAGGTCACTGATGTATTTTGGTCCTAAACCATTCAGAGCTTTATAGACCAGCATCAGAACTTTAAAGTCTATCCTCTGACAGACAGGCAGCCAGTGGAAAGACCTCAGAGCTGGACTGATGTGGTCCACTTTTTTGGTCTTAGTGAGACCAAAAAAGAGGTAAACCTAGAGATGGCTGTGTGTGAAAAATCCTAGCAGATTTCTGTAAGACTCAGAACAGCCTGTCTGGTGCCAATAACCATGCCATGTTCAAAGTCACTTTAATCACCTTTTATCCCAATTATGATGCTCTATTTAAACTTGAGAGGTTCATCTTGCTCATGTCTCAATGCCTAGATGCAGGTATTCACTGCCGTTTGATTAGTTTTGATACACTAATAACTTTCCATCTTGGTGCACTGTACCTAAGGCCTTTGCAGTCCTTAGATCTCAATCCAATAGATCGCCTGTGGTCAGGTGGAAGGGGGAATTTGCATCAGAAGCTGACAAATCTGCAGCAACTGTGTGATGCTATCATGTCAATATGGTTCAAAACCTCAGAGGAACCTTGTTCAGTGTATGTCATCAAGATTTAAGGCGGTTCTTAAGGCAAAAGGGGGTCCCGCCTGGTGTGCTGAACCCCCTAAATAAACATAAAACATAAAACCATCTTCCTGCTATGCTGCTGCTATTTAAAGATCACTGTAAAATGTCTGAACAAATGACAGCTAACAACTTTTGCTTGAGTTTTTCTGGTGAGGACAGCTCCCATTAACATTTATGTTGGATTTACATTACTCAGGCCATTCATTTGGTAGAATAACATCCTTGTTTAACTCAGAAGCTCACTTTGTTGGAAAGCTCCACGTTTCATTGGAACTCAAAATAAGTGATGACAGGCCGAGTTTGAGGTGCTGAAAAGTGGTCGTAACAGACGATGGTGAGAATCCCCATTCGTTTGCTTTTGGGTTGGAACAGCTAACTTGTTTTGGTGTGTATGTACTTACCCCCCTACCAAACACACACATGCACGCACAACCTCTACAGCTCCCCCCTGTAGCTGACCCAGGCTAATTTTTCTGTTTACTCCACTCAGTGTTTCATAGTCGAACAGATCAAACATTCTGCAAAGCTGTGGGTTTGTTTACTCCAGCTCTGACCCACACCCAGCCAGGGACGCACAAGCACTGCAGCTCTTTTTCCACATTTGGCATTTTTTGCAGTCATCACAGACTTCTCCTCCCCTCTCTCATTTCTAATTTTTATGCCCCCCACCCCACCTGTCTTTGCACTTAAAAAAGTTTCATTCAACACATATCCAATACTTTTTTTTAACCATTCATCTAATGTTATTCGATTACCCCTTTCATTTCTCCCCTTCTACCCGTGGAGCCATCGTCCATATTTGTGAGCCTCATGGCTTCTTTTATCACGTTTATGAGGTGTTATTTTTGAACTCAAACACTCTCCTTGATTTTATTCTGCCTTCTCACACCTTCCTTGTTATCCTTGTTTTCCTCAGACTCTCCAGCTACTTTGAAGCAATCCCCCTCTCTTTGCGAGCTCTCCCAGTCACGCACAAGAATACGTACTCCCGTGCATGTGAATCCACTCACGTGCATGCTCACACGTAGCCTGTGCTGGTGCAGCTGCGTGTGATGTGAAGCCAGATCCATTCTTTTCCCAGGCAGACCATCAGGAGTGAGGACTCCGGCTCACAGTTCACCGCGCTCCTTGGCGCTCTCACCTTCCTCCCTTTCTTTCTTTCTTTTTTTTCCCAGCTGGTGAGATGACATAATTCAAGGGGTCGCAGGATGGCGACAAGATGAAAAGCAAATAACCAGAAATTATGAGTGTGTACGGTTAGCATGTATTGACTTTTTTCATTGTTCTTTTTTTTTAAAAGCTTACCTTATGGAGCAATCTTCATCTGCTGAGGACTTTCAGAGCTTAAAATCTATCAAATTGGCCATAAGTTTGGATTAATTTGGTTTTGTAGTCAAACATATAAAGCATCTACCTCAGGAAATTATTAAAATTTAAACAGATATTAAACAAAAATTGTGATCTAACTAGTTTGTAGTCAGTATACTAAGATGTAAAATGTAAGTAACACATTTCTAAAACAAAAAAAGTGATTAAACATTAAACACTGCATCATGTTGCACAGTTGTATGTACTGTTTGTGCAGACCAGCATATGTACTGTATGCCTGAATAGCAGTATTCATTAAGGTTGCCTGGTACCATTATATTATTCAAAGTTAACAAGTAATTAATTAATTAATTAATTACGAACTTACATTCAATTTTACCAGTGTAACTACAAAATCAGGGTATTATTACAATGTTATTACATCAATTGAAATGTTTAAAACAAATAAGGTTAGCGTATTCACATTGCAGGGCCCCCATCTTACGCCACTTACAAATGTAAGATACAAACAGAAGACGTCACATTAAATTTTGTTTTTAGAGACGCTGTCAGGAGCAGTTGAGAGAGTTTTCTCCCCTAAGAGGGAGCGAGTATATCATCAGCTCTGTTTGTTGGTTTGTCTGCTTGTTAGCAGTGTAATTCAAGATTATTCAAGATATTATTTTAAAATTTCGTGTGATGGTGGATGCCAGTAACAGCTTGAGCTGATTGAATTTTGGGGAAAAAAGGTTAAGGTCACACGAAATGTGAAAATGAGTAAAAACTTTAAATTACCCACAATACTTTAATGGATCACCTACAAACTTCACAACAACATGCTAGGCTGTTTGGGACATGAATACTTTTGGATGAGCGTATGACTGTGACCTTTGATGTTAGCGCCCAAGTTCAAAGTTGACCTAGAAAAAAAAATGTAAGAAACCATATTGAGTAATATATCACATGTCAGGGCATGGACAGAGCTGTACAAAACCTTTTAAATTGTTTCAATGCCTTACGACGTCAAAATGAAACTATAAGATTTTGCAAAATTACACACTACATGAATATATCTTAAAATCTCAGTTTTTGACAGCTCATAGAAGCCAAAGATTTCCGCCAATGCTGCTCCAATCACATGGATAAAGATAAAATAAAAATACACTATTTTGTTGTGTAACGCTTTCAGGGTCATAGGTCAAAGGTCAGGCTCAAACGAATTAGGAAAATGCTTTAGTTTCCACTGGATCATCTCCAAGCAACATATTAGTCATTGGGGGCATAAGTACTTTGTGTGTTTGAGCTCTTTAAAACATTATTTTTGCAAATACAATATACAGGGTGGGCCATTTATATGGATACACCGTAATAACATGGGAATGGTTGGTGATATTAAAGTCCTGTTTGTGGCACATTCCTCAAGATTCCTTCACAATGACACAAGATTGTATATAGATGAATATACTACACTAGTTTTCTATAACAGCAATGCTAATGTCATCATCAGTTTGTGGGGATAGGTTAATTGATTAATCCAAATTGCCCCCCCCCCCCGCGACCCTGAAAAAGGATAAGCGGAAGCGAATGGATGGATAATGTCATCATGTTGTAATAAAAAAAATCAGAGGTTTAGGTTTTTGGAAAAAAACAAAGCAGTTTTATTTGAACCAAAGCAAAATGAGTTTTTAATTTACAATTTATCTATGAAATATTATTGCTGTTGACAAAATTCATGTTTACTTCTTTGATTAACTTGCAGTAACCTGGTGTTTATTGAAAATTATCCTGTAACTCCTGTATGACAAAATGAATTTTGGTTAATTTTCCCAAAGGTCCGGCGGTATGATATGGTGGCCTTTTGGTGTTTTCAGGGTGTGCGCATGTAAAACAGCTCATTACCCAGATGAGTGGAGTTGTGTGGGTGATGCTTGTATCCAACAGACTGAAGGCGTGCTGTGATGTTTGATGTTCACGTGGTCCAACTTTACTACATTGTGTATCGAGCCCAGAGTCTTGTTGCATAATGCTAATATGCTCCCACGTAGCTACAACCAACAAAAAGGATAAAATATTACAAAGGGAAAAATATTGATCTGTAAGAGTTGCCTTGTGAAAAGTGGTGTGTTCTTGAATTTTGCTTGTTCACTGAGGGAAAAAGCTGGCCTTGTGACTCTCAGATTTAAAAAAAAAAAAAGGAGAGCGTGCTGCTAATTTGTTGTGATCCTGCTGTGTTTATCTGGTTCTGGTTCACATCGAGGGGGCATGAGAGGCCTCCATATTGTTTAATAATCAGTGGGATGTTTAGATTACACATGCAGGTTGGAGCAAAGAGAAGCCAGACCCACTATCTCTGCATGTAGCACCCCAAACAAGAACCACATGTCTGATTTCTGGATCTTTAATAATTTCTTTCCCCTGCTCGACTTCCCTCTCTCCACCCCATCCTCATGCTATATATTCCCCCGACTCCTTACCCTGGGAAAAAAAAACAAAAAACAAAATGTGGAAGCTCAAAGATTCAAAAACACATGTGGTTAACCATAAAACTTCACATGCACTCTGTGTACTGCAGCCCCCTCCACACCCCACACTCTCATCCCCTCCAACCACCCAGCCAACCGACACACACATCGACCTAGAAGGAGAAGAAAAGTCATACATTAGAGGAGACATGGAAACAATGGGAAGAGAGGAAGCAACATCAGGCAACAATCTGAGCTGTCTGAGGCAGGGAGCAAAAACAAAGAAGTTTGGGGGGTTGGTGGTGGGACAATGGCGACAGTCAGAAAGAAGGTGACTGCAGGCTACCATTCCTGCACGGGGCCCAGAACAATGCCTATCCTGTGGCTTGGTGGGGCCGCGCTGTGCACTAGGTGAAATTTAAGACAAACGTAAACACCAAAGGAGGACAAAGGCGCTCCCTCTCTTTACAAAAGATGCCTTCCCTTCAGTTGTGGGGAGGATGCACGCAGAATTCCCCAACGCGGCCCGGCCGCTATCACGCCTCATGTCCTCAGTGCCCTTTGGCAGCATAGCATCCGAGCACTGCTTCACCGCAGCGGCAGCAGGTTGGGTTTCTGGCTTTCAGTGTCAAGCCCCTGTCTTCTTTATTCCCCAAAGCACAGTGAGATATATAATCTCTTCAGTTTCTTGCTGTTTGATTGGTGAGGAAAATACAACGTCTGTACCGCTGGATAAAAGAGCAGCTACTCCTCTCAAGCCTTCCGACAGGACATTTATAACCCCGCAATGACAATGCAGATCCAGTTTATGCCTTACAGTGATATCTCTGTTAATTCCTCTCTACCATCTAGCTCACCATGGCCAAGCAGCCGTTGTCTAAACATGACATCGTTAGTATGAAGTAGTGTAAGGTCACTTGATTGGTTAAACGGTGAAGGGATCAGTTTCCACAGTGGCGTCTACTCAGGATCCAGACGTGGGCCGCTGATTGACCACAGTCACTGGTTGTCTGGGTTGATGGTTGCGACTGTAGTTGCTGATGCAGGTTAAATGATGGGGTTTGTTAAACCTGGACGGAAAATTGGGGGTCTCGTTCTTTTTTACAAGTCTATGGTGAAATGACTGAAGGGTTTTTTGTTGTTTTTTTAAAAAAATGAGGTTTGCGGTGACAGAAAGCGAGCAACTCAGCTGTTCTTTAGGTTTGTGTTTCTAACTCTGGATCGACTTATCGTGTGCTTTAATGTACACTGGCGTGCCATTTCGCCGTAAAATCCAAAACATTTAAGGCTCAGGAAGGGGATGTGGCAAGTGCATTACCACTGCATTGAAATGGCTTTACTCTAAAGGGCGGATGGGATCAAGGTCACACCTTTTCTTCACTAACAATCCATTTTTGAAAATGGGCTTTGTAACGACTGCACACAAACGTCAACGGCTCGCATTTGCCATTCAGCGTGCCTCTGTGAGATTTTGGTTCCACATCCTGTTTAGGTTCCTGTTTGCCATTGTTCCAAGTCAGAAGCCTTTGATCTCACATCGTGTGGGCGGGACAGGTAGCAGAATTTGGATATGAACTGGTGAAACAATAGCAGGCAGAGATGTGAGGGGGAGGCTGAGGTGGCAGATTGGCTCAAAGTCGTGCCAGTTGATTACAGTTCACAGCTGCTTACTTTGAATTGTGTACCCAAGTATGTGCCAGTACTTACTGCATAAGATCCAACAGAAAGATATCAGTGGATAAATGTAGAACTGGACAGAAAACAGGTTAAAGTGCAAAAGTTCTTGCTTTTGTTCTCAATTACATGAACTTTTGTTCGCCTTCTTTTTTTAAATCGGCAAACACACTTTGAATGTTTTCATGAGAAACGGGCCGATGGTCTCGATCACAGTTCACTGTGATTTGATTACATGCAAATTTATTTGGGAAATTAGATCTAGCACCTTTCTCACACATGCTCACATGCATGCATTTTCCTGAAACCTTTGAAACTATCACATGACACAGTATGGCTAGCAGGATGATCACTGCGTCAAATGAGGTTTTACAGCCATAAATGTTTCCCTTTAAAGCAGACTAAACGCTGGGCACCAACCAGTCAACCTGTCATTAGGAAGGATGTATCAGGGGGTAACCTAACGAAGATGAGACTGTAAATGAGCAATAGCCTTAGAAACAAGGGGCACAATATGCTAGTCTTTCAGCCGGGATGTTGTGAGGCATCACAGATGTGGCATCCCCTGTGATACGCTACGTGCCCATCCCTCATTGTGCATTCCCGTGCTCCTCAGATGGTCACATTTCCTGAATCTTTCCTTTCCTGGTCTTTCAGCTGCAGTGTTTTTCTTGTCCTTTTAAAACACACAGATTAGAAAGAGAAAAAGTACGCTTTTCTCCAACGTGGATATCAACAGACCAAGCAAGGCTTTCTAAACTCTCTAAGCTGTTGTTCAGACTTGAAGTAGTGTTTATGTGCATTCTCCCATTAGAAATTAGAAACCCATTTTACCCACAGCACATGAACGCACAATCTTTAATGCCAATAACTCTGAACCAGCACAAAGGAGCACTGCTTGGTTTCAGGATCTCTATGGCACTAATTGATGATAAGCTAAAAGAGATATAAAAGCTAACGGTCAAAAAACAACCCCAAAATGCATCACTCACGTTTAAAAAGCCTTCCTACATTCATGAATAGCAGTCTAGAGTCTTCCCAACCCCATGAATCCTTCAAAAAGATGACCCCATCTAAAATAGCTCCCCATACAAAGGTGGGTTCACAAGGCCTTCTGACAGTGGAGCGCCGCTCTGTGAGGGCCTCTTAGTTCTAAAGATTCTAAAAGATGGCCTTCAAGTGTATGCACTGACCTTTGCTGATGAAAGGGCTGAAAATGGTATTTTAACAATATCATGATGCCCTTTCAATATGAAAGGCAGCATAAGCAACACTCTTAAGCAATGAAACTTGAAAGACGCGAGTGTGACAGAAGGACGTGACGGGTAAAATAGCATCGGGGGGGCATCGGTGTGCAGGTGAGGCTATAGCATAAGCCGTTAGCTATTTAAATGTTGCCTGCATGCTAGATTGAGTTAATTACATCACCATACGCAGCTGGAGGTTTCACCTGATAGTGCACTGAGGAACAGTTTTGCAAAAGATGGACAGTGTTAATTTAAGATGTCCCATAAGTGCAATAAAAACTCTAAAAAGGAGTTTCTAACAAGTATTGCACACAATCATGGTAGAAGGAAATCAAATGCACTTTATTGATTAATTGATCATCAGCAAGTGTGTGCACCTAAGTCTGGTGGTCTGGTGTTAACGCACACTTAACTGTCATCGGCATTGCTCTTAGAGGGGCAATTGCTGCCCATCGGTCTAAGCAGAAGATCATTTACAGCTGCCAGTCTTCCCAGGGGTTGACGTCCAAGTAAAGTCAAATCGTGCAATGCTCAGAGAAAGGGCTCCATCTCAGACTTCACAGGCCTCAGTTAGCATGTTAAACATTAAAGTTAATGACAGAACAATTAGAAAAAGTCTGAACAAATATGGGGCAGCGTGCCTCAAAGCACGAAGAGTTGTGTTTGAGTCCTGAGTTTGAATCTACCATCTGGCTAGGATCTTTCTGTGTGGTGTTCACATGTACTACAGTCCAAAGACACGCAAGTAGGGTTGGATTAACTGGTGATTCTACACTGCCCATAGGTGTGAATGTGTGCGAATGGTTGCCTGTCATTCTGTGTTAACCCTGCGAGAGACTGGCGACCTGTCCAGGCCCTATGTCTCGCCCTATGATAGCTGGGATAGACTCCAGCCCCCTGCAACCCTGAAAAGGATAACTGGAAGAGAATGGATGGATGAACAAGTACGACCAGGAGGAAGCCTAGACTCTTTAAAAACAACAAGTTGCATCTGAACTATCCACAAGACTTCTTGGACCTCTGTCCTCAGGACAGAAACCAAACACCGCATTTCAGCAAAAACACCTCATACCAACGGTCTAGCACAGTGTTGGAGGGGTGAATGTTAGGTTAGGGACCTTGCTGTTGTTGAGTTGACCACGAACTTCTCTGTGTAGCAAACTAGTCAAATGTGAGGCCATCAGACAGCTACAGATTGGCAGAAATTTGGTGATGCAGCAGTGATCCCAAGCACAGCAGCAATCCTACAACAGAATGTCTGAAAAAGAAAAGAATTGAAGTGTTGAAATGAACCCGTCAAAGCACACACCTCAATCCTGACTGAAATGCTTTGGTGGGACCTTAAGGCTACGTCCACATTAATGCATTTTCGTTTGAAAATGCATTGTTTTCTCTCCGTTTTGGCCTCCCGTCCACACTGAGACGGCGTTTTCCTCAAGGAAAAACGCAGCGTTTTGAAAACCCTCTCGAAAACGCATACATATCAAAACGGAGCTGCCCCGTCACAGTGTGGACACTCGAAAACGCAGACTTTCTAAAACGATGACGCATTTTAGTCATGTGATGCAGTCATGTGACCAATTAAACAAAGATAGCGGAGGGCATTATACAGCAGTTGTTTTGATTGCTCTCAATTTTGACAGCCCTAAAAAATTTAAATAACAATTGTACATGCTCCAGATAGATTTTCTTCAAATTCCTTAATTCTCACTCGCTTTTGCGCATGCGCAGGACTGGAACGTAAGCATTTTGGGCCATTTCAATGTGGACGCACAACTCTGTGAAAACGACTGAAAACGCTAGTGTGGACGCGGAGCGTTTTCAGATGAAAACGCCGTTTTCAAATCTATCCGGGCTAGTGTGGACGTAGTCTAAGAGAGCTGTGTGTAAACGAATGCCTTCAAACCTCGATGAACTGAAGCAACACTGTAAAGAAGAGTGGTCAAAAATCCCTCCACAACAATGTGAGAGACTACTCCAAGTTATTGCCGCTAATGGTGGTTGTACAAGCTACTGAATTGCCATTTAGCTTAATTATTGTTAAACAAATAATGACACAGTGTAGCAAGTAATGTCATTTGAAGCTGTATTTACCTCATTTTAAAACTTCCTGAGAATTTTTATGTCCTCATACCTAAAACCTTCAAACTGAAAAAAGAATACTTTTTTTTTTTTTTACCATGACTGCATGTAGCCAGACCTCTTTCACATGAAACAGTAGATAAACACAGGTGGTACTAATCACTTAGATTAAGGCTATATTAAACAAAACCTTCATTAATGTCATTAGTAACACCTGTGTTTACCTCATTTTTAATGTTAAAAAACCCCCAAAAACCCACACACATATGCTGAATTAGCTTCACCACTCCTACTCACTGTTGCATCAACTGTGTTCACCCATAGTTGCTAATTGTTTAGAAAATGATGGTGCTGAAAAACTTCTTAAAAACACTGCATATGCACAGTAGTCTGGAGTTAGATGGGAAATCACGGGGGCGTAAAACCAGTCTATGAGAATCTATGAGCACATCAGGGGAAAAAAAGCCTTCACACGTGCACGGCACAGTCATATCCGACTCTTTGCAGTCTTTAATGCCCCACCGCTGCAGTGCAAAGTCCATGTAATATCTGATCGTGCCGCTGAATCCACAGCGAGCGAGCGGACATCATGTGTCCCGCCTCCTGGACTCACTTAACCAAACATACCTTTTTCCAGTAAATAAGATTATTTTTTACCGTTCAGTTCAGAGACACAAAGTTGATGTAGCCCATCAGACGGTCTTGGGATTCTCTGTTGGACTACATGAGTAACCTTTACTCAAACAGCATTATGTTTGAGAGTTCTCATCCCTCTGCCCTAATTGGGACTGAGCAAAAGTGCACGTTATACCCTCACACGCAGTTCATAAAGTGCCACAGGAGGCCAAACATTTTACCATGTAAATAGCTGGCTAAAATGTACTTATGACATATATTTGCCAAATGTCTCATTAACACGCACTTAGCTCTCCCGGTCTCTGTCTGCTTCTTCCCTTAAAACACACAGAGGCTCTAGTGGCCAAATTAATGCTGCATGTTTTAATTTCCAACAGGGAGTACATTAAGAGCTGATAATGGATGCAAATTTCTCACCGGATCCAATGAGTTTTACTCTGCGCAGCAGGGGTGTGTGTATGTGTGTGGTGAAGCTGCTTCTAAACACAAGCACACCAGACGCGCCACCATCCTAATATCCCAATTAGAGCTAGCAAAGTCCAATCAAAACTCTCTTTCCCTCACACACTCACACTCACACACAGAAACCAGAGGAAGCAATTTGCTAATTTGAAAAATAGAACATTTTATTAAAGGCTACATCTCTTCATAATTACAATAATTAAAGTACCGAGGCATCTTTTCAACTGAGCTCTATAGAACGCATAATTTACAGTTTACAAGAAGAACCAAGGAAGCCATGAAAAATACCATAAAACATAAACATGATGATACTAAAAGGCATAAAAATATCTTTTCAACATAAGGCCCCTTGTAAAAACCAAGGGAGTAACAGGACCCTGAAAACTGGGTGAAAAACATGGCAAGAATCCATGTAGGCACAGCTACTGTACTCAAATAAAGACACTATGAACATAGTGTGTATATATATATATAGATATATATATAGATATATATCACCACCATCATTAGCATCTGCAGCTCATAGTGCAGGCTTAAAATACTCTCAGTCACGCACACACACACACTCACTCACTAACAGGTAAGCACATAGGGGAACACATTATAGAACTTTTTCTTGGTAAATATGAATATGGTGTAAACACATTTTGGGGACTCAAAGACCTGTTCAGGGCAGTTTCCTCCTCGTAAATATATAGGCTATTTGTGCGATGCCTGCGCCGCTGAAACAAAGGCACTAAGACGTGACAGATCAAGGCTAGCTGGGCACAGTCCCAGAGTATGGAATTAAACATTAATAGCATTTTTTTCTTTTTTTGTTTTAAATTCCATAGCACACTGAAGGCCCCCCCACCCCTAAGAGCAGACGGGGACACATCCACAAATAGCACTGCAGTAGTAAATATATTATCGAACTTTTAAGTGATAAGAGAGCCATTCTCAAAGCTTCAGCAGTAAGCTCTCCGGACAGGAGAGCGGAGATGTCCCGGAGTGGGAGTGGAGTTCTTGAAGAGGTATTGTTGATGTTTACAGTTCAATATGAGGGGCTGAAAAGGAATAAAAACCTTTGCTTGAGAACTGATGCTCAGAAGGAGAGGGTTGGGTGGAGTAGGGTGGGGCGTTCACAGATGTGGATAATTTGAGAAGTTTGTCCAACTCCAAGCAGCTTGTCCATGGAAGTAGAAGAAGGATAGGATTTGGGAAAGGGGTATTTCCAATAAATAGCTATAGAAATCTTTACACAGCAATACGAGCATCACAATACAATGCAATGTACATGTATATCTGCGTATACATATTAGTAATGCGCTAGTGAGCAACTATAGGCAGACACTGGCACGGGGAGGGTTCAAGTAGGCTCTCAGTTTCAAATTAAACCCACAGCGCCCTGCTTCTTTGACAAGTGGTCATTCACCTAGAGTCTCTAGATATTCCTCTTTTGGAAAGTTTTGAGCCCAGCAGCATAAAGTCCACGTTTTCTTCACTTCTAGATGAGCTTTTCACTTGATAGTCCGGTAATGTGGATATCTTGTCCCGCTTCCAGTCCGCCTGCCCAAAAATCGGCGTTCCTTCAACAACATCTCCAGTCCTTCAAGTCTTAGCTTAAAACACACACACACACACGCTGCGTACATGTGTGAGAGCACATGAAGGAGGGCATCCGCAGAGTTATTGATCAACTCCGGCAGCGCTCACTCCATCCTCTCCACCTTTCCCAAGATCTTCCCCTCGTAGGTGGGGAGCAGGGAGCAGTCGTCGGACACCTCCTCGAACACGGCGCCACACTCGAACTCGTCGCTGGCCTTCTTGAAGTAGTACCTGTGACCGAGAGATGAAAGTGTTAACACAAAATACTTCTCCCTTTGATTCAAGATACTTTAAAGCTCATAAACAAAAAGTCCAAAGAAAAATAAGAAAGAAAAAGAAAACCTGATAAGTCAAACACTCCCCTTTGAAACATAAAGTTTCATTTCTACTATCTGCAGCCGAGCCACTGAGTACACAATCAGCCAAGCCTGCTGATACCAGGGCAGGGTGGAACCTGCTGCTGACAACACTTGGTTTTAAACAGCAGGCTTCCTCTCTCCACATCCCTCCCTCCACTTGTTCTCTTTTACTTTTTCTCCCGTTCCTTCTCTTCTCTTCCCCCCGTTGTGTTGCTGTGAGTTTTGCCCTGGCTAACAGGGGCCAATTAGACCCGTGTGCAAATGAAGGGGTCCTTTGACAAAGGCTGAAATTTTGGGTGCCTGCAAGTCTGCCTGTCATTACCCCTGACTCCTACACACCCGCTCGTGCACAGGGCTTTCACTCACTCCTCATCCCCGGTTCATTATTACAGGGACAAAGAAAAGAGACAAAGTAGAGGGGGAGGAGGAGGAGGAGAACGAGCAAGCAGTATGCCGTGTGTCCTTCCTCGCCCGTGTTGACAGTGTGAGCGCTTACTGAGACCTATAGGAAGGGCAGCTGACTTTTGTGTATGTGTGCAGAAGAAGCAAACTCAGGAGGGGCTTCTCGTCAGCCATGACTTCACTGGGCCATAATGATGTAACCCCCCCCCCCAGTCCTTATTTTAGAGGAAGAGAAATCAGCAGGGGTGGGTTGGTTAACCGGGACTCAAAATCCACTCATTAACTATGTAATGGAAAAATTCCTCGATCTGCTCGGTGTGTGGTGACTGGAATGCGGGCATGTTTACGAGCATTTTTTGTTGTTGTTCTTTGTTTTTAAGACATGCAACACTTATAAAACCAGAACTGCAGCATTGCAGAGGTGCACAAGCGTGCACGTGTGCTAATTAACACGAGGGTAATCACTAATAAAGGGCAACGACACAGGGTGTGAAATAAAGCGACCTCCTTTTAGGAAAACAAAGTGAGTAAATAAGATAAAGCGCGCCGATCAGATGAAATCAAAGAGCGAAGGACACGCCTGATAACTGTTCCCTCCTTGGAGAGGAAGAAAGAAAAGTCGAGCCCTCCTACTTTAAAAAAAAAACAAAATCTTCAAAGAGCTATGATCGCCCTCTTTTTTTTTTCTTGCTAAGAGAGACAGACAGAGACACAGAGAGCCTGAATTTCCACTGGAACATGTTTTATGTGGCTGGATCTGCCTCCCCTCCCCTTCTCCCTCCGTTTGCACTGACATCTGGCACCAATATCGTCTGGCAGGGCCGAGCAGTACTGTTCTTTGTTGAACCGCTGCCATGTTGAAATGACCCAACTCCACACATTCTCTGGCTGCTATTAAAGCGCCGTGCAGCTCTCTTTCCAAAAAATGTGGATGGTATGACAGAAGAACTGAGACTGTGAGCCAGAGAGAAAAGAAGAGTAAGTAAGGGGTGTAAGGAGGGGTGGGGGCAAACAGACAGATGTGGAGAACTCGGCGCTAAGTGCTTGTCACATTTGTTGATCTGAAAATGTTGTGGACATCTGGACAGGAAGAGGTTTTGCTAAGTTCTTTTGCTTTTTCTTCTCTCCCCCCCATCACCAGTTTGATACCTGTAATTATTAACACAATACTTGGGCCGTGCTTATCTTGGAGACCGTGGCAGTCTAAACAATAAATGTTTGATCTTTTTTCCCCCCTTTAATGCCCACTGGAAAGAAACAATCAAATTAAATCTCTCTCCACAAACACACATCGAAGCCGAGCGGCCTCGGTGAAGGCCCCGTAGCAGAGCAAACAAGCGGATCTGGCATTTAACTATATGCCTTTCAAAAATATCCATAAAATGATTACAACATGTGTAAACACTGTGCGCGTTCAACGCAAAGCACATTAATGCGCGCGCGGGTACACGCACGCACGCGCGCGCACACACACACACACACACACACACACACACACACACACACACACACACACACACACACACACACACACACACACACACAAGACCCCAGAGCAGGAAAAAAAGAGGCCCTGATAGCATCAGTGAAGAATTTGCACGCTGGCCATTTGTGTGAGTCTTTGTTGGTTGAAATGAAAGGGGCTGGGGCTTCAAAGCCATGTGTATTAAGTGTGCCTTAGCATGGAAATCAATACCAGATGGGACCCAAAAATCGCTCCAGTTCAAACTCTCCCACTAACCCCTGCACCACCCTCCCTCCCTCCTCTTGTCCCTTCCTTTTCACTGCACCCCTCGCACCAAACGCACACTTATCCCGAGGCCTGCCTGAGTGCAGACACCAATGGAAACAAACGCTGATATCAGTCCTTGACGTAGTCACGGAGACAGTATTTCAGGTTTTTATTCTTGCAGGTGCTGACCGCCATTCAGAATTTTACCACTAGAGAAGGTAGTAGGGTTTATGTCTCCATCATTCTGATTGGTCACTGCGTCTAAAATGCCCTCAGTAATGTTGGACATGAAGATACTCCCACACCTTAGAAATCAAATGATCCCACTGTAAACTTTGTCTACAAGTCAGCACAAAGACTGTTTTATATCAAGGCCAATGAACTAATCCCAGTTCATAAAAAGTTAACTGTATTTAGGTCACTAAAGCTGCTTCACTACTGTAAAACTTTAAAACTGATCTGTATATTTTAATGTGCCTGCACACACCTGTAGTTGCCCTTCTTGCGGAGCTGCTCTTTGAAGTGACCCAATGTCAGACTGTGGCTCTTCATGGTCCTCCGATAAGGAATCTCCTCACCGCAGAAGAAGTACGTCACCACTGTCTCCCCGCTGCTCACCGCGTGGCTTCCTGAACCCTTTTTACACCTGCCGGGAAACAAAAGACGGAGAGGAAGGGTGTCAGAAGCAGCGAGCGCTTTCGCTATACCAGACAACATCTCGACAAAAGAGAAATAAGAAGTTCTCCAACAAGCAATCTACTAAATTTTTTCCACAACAGACCAGAAATACAGTAACTAAGAGCATCCTGAGTGACGGAGTGACCCAGTGCCGTCTATAAGTTTGTGCTTGTGTGTGCACGGTTATCAATTCCCCTTCAGCTACGTCCAAGGCTTTGTAGGCCCGCTTCAGAGGAACCCTCCCTTTGCTAAGCTCTGCTCGCCCCAACCTAGTGCCAGCTCACTGAAGGACAGCCAATAAAAATGATACAGATATATGAAAAGGGATGTCTCGGTCAGGTGGTGCAGTGACTGCACACACACACAGACACACGCTCTCCATGCACAGCACAAATGCACACGATTCATGCAGACGTAAGAGGCAGTGCTAGGTGTACAAAGCTTTAAATAAGTGAGTGTCTGTGGGGGTGTAATGTGTTTGGTGTGTAGCTTAGCTGCTTCTCATCTATCTGCGTGCAAGCAAGTGGTGTGGGTGACAAGTGGGAAGAGTTAAAAAGGGTCAAAGTACACTTGGAAGTTGGAGGCTAGAGCTGAGAGGAGGAGGAAGAGGAGCAGAAAGGAGGAGAGGAGAGGGAGGGCAGGACTGTAGAGGCATCGTACTCTTCTGATTGGAGACTGGTCGTGGGGACGCCAGCGGGGCTGGGACTGACGAGCGGCAGGGGGACAGACGCCCCGTCCTGAACAGGCATGAGGTGGGTTTTCTCTCGCTGAAGGCTGGACACTGAATGCCTGGGAAGAGAAATGAAATAAGACTTGAGTTTAAAAAGCACATCTGGAATAGTTTGAAGTTATAACCAAGAGCGTTACTTAATAATAATCTGCTCTTTGAAGTCTGTGTGTACCTTTGCTTGGTGGGCTTGGTGGATACCTCCTCCAGTCTGCGGCAGGCCTCCTCCAGCTGCGCCAAAGTGTTGGGAGGAGGGAGCGGAGGCATAGCTGGGTCTTGGATGAATGGCTGGGCCGGCTGGTGACCACGTAGGTGGCCGCAGCTTCCACCCCCGCCCCACGTGTGTGTCTGAGTAGATGAGCCTCCAAAGGATTTCTTGGTGCTCTGGGTACTGAGAGGGAGACGGGGAAATTTGACTTTAACAACATGAAATGGTGTCCCCAACACTCACACAGATACTCCTAGTATTAGCCTCCACTCACCTGTGAGACTTGTGTCTGCCCTGTCGTTTACTTTCCAGGATCCACTGCAGCACATTCTGGGTGGGATCTGCTGTGTCAGTGGGCAGCTGTAAGGGTCCACAGTCCTCCATGCACCTCTCCGCTACTCCATCCTCAGCCCCTGAGCGACACACCCGTCTCGATAGAGAGCTTGAACGCCTGGAAGAGTAATTGCACTGCTTATTTTAAACACTGACAAAAAAGAAAAAACAAATGGGAGACAAATATGAAACAAGTGCTTGGGACTGACCCCATGCTGTTGTCTGTGGTGATGGCCCCACACATCTCTCTGCCTAGGCTGCGGCTGCGCTGGTACGGCTGACAGGGCTGGCACTCGCTGCTGCCGGAGCACACGCTGTGCACCCTGAGGGCTGCCTCCCTTTCGATCTGCTCTTTAGACTTCGGACCAGCGTGATGGTGGATGTAGTGGTGGTGGATGTGTTTCGTGCTCTGCCTGCTTACGAGGGTTCTGTTGGGACCCAGGGACAGGGTAATAGCCCCTTGGTCGGGACTGGATACAGACGAACTGGAGGGCCCAGTTCTCACCGGGCCCTTGACGCTGAAGCCAGCGCGCGTGAAAGGCCGGTGTTCTGGCGAGCTGGATCGAGGGGAATGCCGGATCACGGCCGGGGACTGGCACCCGGGGGTCTTCAGGACGCGGGAAAGGTGTTCGTCCAGGATGGCCTGGGGGTCCTCGTCAGAGGAGCCAGAGAGGAGGGGTAAGGAGTGGGGTGAGAGCGCAGGAGCACTTCCCATGATCTCGGCATCTTCTCTTTCCTCCTCCTGATAAAAACAAGGCAAACTAAGTCAAGGCCAGAACAAAACATCTTCATCTTTTATTTCTTCAGTAAGAACCAGAGTCACACAAACCTCCTGAATCTGCTGCAGCCTCTCCTCCAACGTGTTCATGGTTTCCTGCTGCCTCTTCAGGTTCTCCAGGCGGGCGATGAGCTGGGCTGCAAACTGTGCTGGCTCCATTGGTATCATCTCTTTGGGTGGATGGCGAGTACGCTGTAGAGGAGATATATAAAAAAAGAAGATATATAAGAAACTGCAAGACTCATGCCATCCCTCCATTACTATAGCACTTCACATCATCTATAGCATTCATTTCCCACTAAAGGCAGTTCTGATCAGGGCACTCGCACTGGCACCTATGGCAACAGGGCTGTTTTCAGGGGTTGGCAGGCCTGGTGCATGGTCATGCTGGGCCAGGGCCTCGGCTGGTTCCTTCTGTCATCATCAGCAGGCCTCTTTAAAGTCAGCTCACTTCAAAGCCTTCCTCGTCAAATATCAAACACTCAGTGGGGGGAGAATAGAGCGGCTGAGGGAGGGATGGAGGGATAGATTGATGGGAAGCAGTGGCTTTACATCTAGAAATAAAAGCCACATATCGACAGGGGGTGGAAGAGAACTCCAGGGAGGAAAAGGATGAGGGATTAAAAAAAAGAAAAAGAAACTGGGAGAAGTTGAAATGTGTGTGGGAGAAAAATGAAGAGAGGGAAGGACTGAAGGAAAGAGATAAAGGTGCCAGAAAAACAGGATGGGAGATCAGAAAGGTTGAGGTAATTTAGCCCCACCCCCACACGCTGGGCATCTTTAACGTACAGTAAAGTGACAGCACGAGATGGGGTGCATACGCACGCATCTTAAATTATTTTTGCAGTTGGGTTTTCTTGATTTCCCCCCCCCCCCCAATTTCTCATAAGCCTTTGTAGTCGGGATAAAGGGGAGAAAAAAGTGAGAAAAAGAGGAGCTGTCTGATGGTGCCTGGAGCTGGTGCACCATGGGAATGGCAGCCATCGCCAAAAATCAGACGGGAAACAAAAACAAGAATAAAAGCCAAAAAAGAAGAAAATAAAGCAAAAGGGGGAGAGTGAGTGAAAGCGGCAAGATCCAACAGCAACAGTTACTGCATACCTCATAATGTGGAAAAAAAAAGGGAGTTACTTTAAGTTTGTTTTAACAAGCTGCTTCTGTTACAGCTACTACTGCAAGTTGTGCCCCCCCCCCACCGCCTTCGATTCGGACTTTTTTTTCTCTCAACATGAAGTTAGCTTCTCTTAAGCCTTAAGCTACAAACTCCCCTCTGACCTGTTGAGAGCTCACATGACATGCTCAAACTCTTCCCCTTAGATCCTTCACTTTTAGGGGAGGGGGCTAGCTGAGCATTTGTGTTTCTGTATGTGTGTGTGTGTGCTGGGGGTTGGAAGGGTGGCGGGGCTGTGAAAAAAAGGAAAAAAAAAGGGGGCCAGCTCTGCTGGAAGTTGTCACTTCCCTGTGCGTTTGTTCCATTCATCCGTGGATCAAAGCGCCGCGTGTGCGTGAATGTGCGTGCGTGTGAATGTGTCTGAGTATCTTTGTGTTGTTGTTGAGGAACCGGGCTGATTTCAGAGCCCTCGGGATAAAGCGGCAGAGATCTTCCTCATCTCTCCCTGTTCTCCATATTTACACCATCGGTGGGGAAGAAAAACCCTGGTGTGTTCCGAGCGCTGCGGCGATAAACAGCTTAGAGACCCCCCCCCCCGTCTCTCGCAGACTTCAAGGAACCCTAATGGGGGTGTAGGTGACACCAAAGGTAGGGAGCGGGGTTGTGTTTGCATGCGAGCTTATGTGAATGTGTGTGTATGTGTGTGTGCGAGAGAGAGAGTGGGAGGCTGGGTCTTTGACGTTACTCTTTAGATCTTTGCTGGCGTTGTTGAATTGAAGATGCCAAATACAGTTTGTGCGATACTATTCATAGAACCCAGAGAGACCCGAACACAGGGTGGTATGGAGACTTCTGAGCATGTGTATGTGAAGTTATGCATGTACGTATGCACGTGTGTGTGTCTGTGTGCGTTTGTGTACTTACAGGAAAAGCAGGCAGCGAGACTTGGCTGTTCATCCTCATGTTGCGCTGCATCTCCCTCTGTAGCTGCTTCTTGGAGCCCAGTTTATATGGAGGGATGCCATCTCTGGGGAGGGGGAGAGGGGGTGCGCAGACAGACCACAAAGGTCAATTACCCAATCGGATACATCATTAAAGACCAAACAGACATTCAGGAAGAAGCTTGTTAGCCAAATGGGCAGATCAAACACAGTTCAGGCAAGAACAAATCTAATTTATTAATTCTCCAATTCATTTAGCTTTTCATGTTTCAGGCTTAATCTGAGAACAAAAAGGCTACTCAGAGGTAAATTATGACAGCATTTCCGCCTCCGAGCGGCTCGGGTTACGCTGCAATGAGTGAGGTTTTATTTGCCCTAGAAACGACACTCATTTTCAGGGCTGGCTCCAGCACAACACTGGGCACCCTGCTGGTCATTTCCTTTCACCAGCATACACACAAATGCACACTGCAGTTACTGTGCTCCGCTTTACGGGCCAAAAGTAGCGTCAGCATTAGCATCTCCCTCCTGACTTTTATGGTAAGCTGAGGACACAGTTAGCATTAGCTACTCATTATACTTTTTCAAAGAGTTACTGTAGGATAGGACCCAAGGGTGCAGGTAACCTGGTTAAATCTGAGGGGATGAAGGGCTGACTGACTCAAAAAAAAAAAAAAAAAAGAGGGAATCAAACAACAAACAGCAGAGCTTCAAACCGAAGCACTTGACATTGTAAAACAATCTCTTTCCTTCCATGCTAAACAGCAGTTTCCTGGTGACCTAGCCTAACTGAGAAGCACTTTTCCACTTTTGCTTTGAAATGCCACAGTCATGCGCATAAGCAACCACCCCTCCCTCCCCTCCCCAATCTTCATTTGGCAAGCGCTGCTGCAGCCAGCCTCTGATCTCCGCACATCAAAAGGCTGGTTTGTAAGATAAGGTAATGTTTGAAGTCTGCGCAGCTGCATTCCCCAGCGTCCAAGCAAATCCATAAATAAGATATAAGCAAAAATCCCCCCTCCGCTACTCTCTTTCTCTTCCCACCCAACCGCCTCCTCCCCCGTTGCGTTTTCCCTTTTCTCTCTTTTTTTCTCCTCTTTATCTGTAAATGAAATTCAAATGTTTATGGGTCTTTTTTTAACTGACCTAAAGCGGCGAGGCAGATATTCAGATCAAGGCCAGAACGGGCAGAAAATGAGGTGGAGAAGCTGCGTCCCTGTGGCCAGGGCTTTGTCACTGGCTCTGGGCAAAGTACAGCGGAACAGGGCAATATAGGCCTCGGTCTCTTTGAAGCCATGCTGTGTAGTGATATGCCAGAACAGAGGACATCCCATTGTAAAAAAAGAAAAAAGAAAAAAAAAGCCTTTATAGCTGCCATACTTATGTGTAACCCAGCCC
The DNA here is from genome assembly GCF_036321145.2 of Pelmatolapia mariae. Classification (NCBI taxonomy): domain Eukaryota; kingdom Metazoa; phylum Chordata; class Actinopteri; order Cichliformes; family Cichlidae; genus Pelmatolapia; species Pelmatolapia mariae. The sequence continues at coordinate 19,705,703 of NC_086230.1, forward strand.
CATTAATTCAGCTGAACAACCATGTGTCAGCCTTTGAGTTTCATTAGCTTGGTCATAGTTACTGCATCCATCCATGCCTCGACAACCCCGCCTGCCTCCCAGGTGACTCGAGGTAAAGAGCAACTTGTTGCACCAACTTTTCTTTTTGCTTTGCGTCCAAAAGCCAGCTGACTAAAGCACATCTGGCCTTGAGCTGTGCACCACGCAATGACTTCATAGCACCTTGTCACTTGAGAGACACGTGATTACGCCAAGCAATCCTTTAGAAGAACGAGCGCCAAAGCACGTACACAGATAAGCGCAAACCACATGTACAACATGGGCGACTGATTTGTAAGTTCCTTGATAAGTGATCAATCAGAGCTAATTTAGACAAATGTCAACTTTTAAAAATGAGGTTTTCTTGATTTTCTTCACCGCAACAAGCATCTTGATGACAGTAGAGAAGAAAAACTCCCTAATAACAGGAAAAGAGAGCCCCAGCAGGGCAAGACTCAGCAAGAGACTAATCAGAAAGTGTAACAAGCAAATCAGCTGACATCAAAACACTGCACATATCCAGAGTTACTATACTCATTCCTTCTAATTGACTCAAAGTCTTCCTGCATATACACTCCAGTGGCAAAGGCAAAAGTGTGTTATGATGGAGCTTAGCATTAATCTAGACCACGTCCTGGCTACTGGAGTGCATCTTTTGTTGTTTTTTAAGGTGCCACAATCCATCAGTGGCAAGCTATTCTTCCAGTATGGCTACAGCTTCAAACAGAAAGCTCTTTGGGATTTGCTCTCATTTTTGCACACACACACATAACGCATGTTTGGATAATATTCACTTACACACTGCTGTCAGTCACGGACATGGCGTCATCAGTCAAGGCGTCACTGGAAACCTCGCTGTCATTCGTGCTGCTTACAGGAGCGAAAGAGCCTGAATGGCAGGGGTTGAGTGAGTCTCCTCTCTTGTATGACCTGAGAAGTTTCCAACAAAAATCAGATTAATATGAATCAATATCCAACAGGTGGGTACAATTCATTGCGTTTCTGTCATTTTGAGAAGGTGACATCAAAACAAGCTGCATCTTCTAATGTTTCAGAGGACTATAACTATAACCTCACTCATCTGCTCCCAACAACAACAAATGGATGTGACAGAGCAGTCTGAGGCCTGGGAAAACTTCAGTTTTCTCCTTATTGCTTCTTAAATATCCCATAACTTCTCTTTCCATTTCCCCGGCATACATCTCCCGCTGTGTATGCATTCTTGCCATGGTACAGGAGGAGAGGAAAGGAGGGGGAATGACCCAAAAAAGGAAAAAAGTATGGAGTGGGATGCATGAGAGTGTGTCAGAGAAGGAAACAAAGGGGAGAGGTGGGTTCTTCACGAGGAAGCAGAAACGCAGCATGACTAAAGCTGTAGGCCCCCAGCTCCGGGCTGACCTTCAGAGGGGCTTGCAAAGAGTCAGGTATTTAACACAGCTGGCCTTGCATTCTTCCCTCCCTGCCTCTTTCACCCCCTCATTTATGCTTTCTCCTCCCTCCCTTTCTTTTATGCGTCCCACCACCACCCCTACCCCACCACCTCCTCTCCCTCTGTCCTTCCTTCCTTTCGCTCCCTTTTCCCCTTCCCACCTCCTCCTCCTCCCCACCTTCACTCTCGCTCCAAAAGCATGCCTCGTAGTCCCTATCCCTGAGTTTTCAAAGGAAAAAGATAAAAGTAGAGAAGGCGGGTGGGTTGGGGTGGGGGGAACGCAGCGAAGGAGGGAATCAGAGGAGAATTGACGCAAACAAGAAAAGAGGGAAGAAGAGAGTGAAGAAGGTTTTTTGGTGGGGAGGTGGTGGTGGTGGTGGGTGTTGATTCTGCACAGTAGCTGCTGCCGTTTGTTATGTTTTTTTTTATAAGAGAATCTGAGTCAGATGAGAACAGGTAAGGGGAGAGGAAAGGAGAAAAAAAGGGGAGGGGGAGAAATTAAGAGCACATGTTTTGAATCTGAAAGGGTGACAACAATGGGAGGGCAGAGAAAAGGGAGAGCTGCCAATCCCTGCTGTCCTGAGCAGGTAGCTGTCAGCTTAGCTCAGCCTGTCACTGTAAGTTAGCAACAGGAACATCAGAGGATGCCCCAGAGTTGACACTGCTGTCTTTGCTGTCCTTTAAACTCATGAATCACTTCAATTTATTTGGGATGCAGTCTTAATCTTAAACACCCTCCTTTAAATGCAACGTGGAAAAAAAGAGAAAAAGGCCTAGCAAGCACCCGAATGAGACTACAAAACAGCCACTTCAAAGTGCCATCTATAGCTCTGCTATACATTTATCTCTCTGCCAAAAGCTTGAGGACAGTGTGGTACAAGAGAAGGCATAGCACAGCAATGTCATCATCTATTATTTGCTGGCTGGGGCCAGAGCCAGCGTGCTCTGTGAACTTTTCCTGTGGAAGACGATCCCTCACTCTGCGGAACTATTTCAAAGCCCCGGAAATCCAGGCGAGCGCCAGCAGAGGGCTGCTGCTGCTGCTGCAGAGAGAGGGGGCCAGAGTGAAAGACAGGGAGGGGGTAGGCTGACCAGTTTTCTGCAAACTAATGTGGTGTTGAGAAAAAGCACTTGTACAGGAGAGAAATGCTTGCACGGTTGCCTCTGGTGTGCAACAACAGGTTTACACTTTGCACCAGAAAACAGAGTAAAAGCGCCATACCTGAATCCCCCGTCCATCACCTCCACTGCCCTCAGGGAAATGGGGGCCCTCTGCGCTTTAGCCGAAAGTCCAATAAGTGCTTTAGCTTTCAAATCACAACTCCACTCCTCCTCCTCGTTGAGCGTGGGCAGGTATCCACATACAACTTTCAGGTCCGCCAGCCCGTTCGAGTTGACGTGACTCGGGTTCTCTCCCCCAGTTCTCACGAACTCGAGGTAAATGTCAGAGGTCAGAAACATCTGGTACGCGTTCTCCTCCATGTCGGTCTGGATCTCGGTCTGCGCCTGGTCGAACATGGCAGAGTCTATGTGCTGCTTCTTAATATTATCCCGTATGTAGGTTTTCGTCGCGGGCTTCAGCTGTTTGGCGACAATGCTGTTGTTTTCGATGTAGCGCTTGTAAATTGCTTTGGCGACTCTCTGCGTTTTGGTATCCTTGAGGTCCATCTGCCTGAATCCATTGCAGGCGAACCAAAAGTCTAAAGTGTCCACACATTTTTCTCGCTCCAGGAATGTCCTAAAAAGAAGAGCGCCGTCCTGGTCCCCGAGGAGAGAGTGCAGAGACTTTGTCCACCGGGAAAGCGGGGAATCCGGGGAGGCACTCCCCTCTGGCTCCCCGAGACCATCCTCGTTCCTCCTCGCAGAGGAACCCGGAGAGCCGAGCAGAACGGATTTGGGGGACTCCAGGGGTTTCATTACTGGGAGTTTGCCGGGGTAGCAGGGCGCGTCGCCCTCCTCCCCGGGCACAGGGGGTCGAGGCGCATCTTCGCGGAAACTACTGGCGATATGGTCCATAAGCGCCCGGCTCATGGCTCTGACGGCAGCAAGGAGAGAGCCCGCGTGTGTGCTGTTCCACCTCCTCTGAGCTTCTACTGTAATCTCCTCACTCTCTTATGTCAGCGGGGGGGCTTCTCTCTGGCTGCCCGGCTTCTCTCTGAAACACAAAGTATTGATCTAATCAAAACCAGATCCGCCCCAACTTCAAAGGGGGGCAGAAACGCAGTAAGAGCCTTTTCAGACCCTCGCTGACTTTTACAGAAACTGACAGACTAGTTCAGATTTGGGGGGGAGAGAAAAAAAATCCAGCTGCAGCAGAATTACATAAACAGCACTTCTTCATATCTCAACGAAGGGATATGATTTCTACAGAAGGCGCTGTTGGTTAAATTAAAACATTTAACAAGAGGGGAGGGGGGGGCACCCACCTAAGCGATGTCTGTACTGGATCACCGCCATCCTTTTCGATAACATCACGAGAAGTAGTAATTACATGCATGTCAAAGTGGGTTAAGACCTGAGCGCCAATTAATAAGACATGTACCCTCCCCAACTCCTCTCCCTCCCAATAAAATGCCAAAGCATTACGCACGGACGCCGCTTCCAGATCGTTTTACCCCTACCATCCCTGACACTCTCTCATTTCTCTATATCTCATCTTAAAAAAAAAATACACCAAATCGAGCCACTGCTTCAAGTACCTGTAGGACACCGATGTGGGACAAACTCCAAGTGATGGAAAAACGTGACCGAAATAGTTAATACGGGCAGCAAGGCTGCTGCTTGTGGAGCTTTAGCCTCCACAACTGTTTAAAACATCCCCCAGTTTGTTGCACAGAGGATCGCTACAACGTGTCCCCGAAGCATCAGCTGTAGTTACAGTGTATTAGCGGCTGCTGTGCAACCTTGAACATGTCACTTAGTATCACCGATCCACCGCTCGACTGTTAAACATGTCAAGAGATTAGAAAAAAGAGCTCGTGGCACAGCTACAAGTCAAAAGCTTCCCACAGGATACCGAAAAATGAAAGAAAGAGAATGATAACGCACATTACACCCCCACACACTTATCACATATTTCTTTAACGCTGCGTTTAAAGACGAAACAAGCCCTGGTTTAAAAAATAAATAAATAAACGTCCAGACTCCAAGTGCACCGAAGTCTCTGATCTGTCTGATCTTGTGAGGGGAAGAAAGTCACACGCACACACAAAATATATATATAGAAACGACCACTTACTTCAATATGTAAAAATATAAGTACGAAATATTATCGCAAAGGAAATTTCCGTGAACACGGCACAGAGATGACTCAGTTCCTCCTTGGGCTTTAAAAGTAAGAAAAGCGACCAATCATCCCCCCTCCCCAACCCTCAGAACATTACTTCAAAGGCGAGTCAACAGCACATCAAAGAGAACTCCAATGGGGGCCACTTTGAGGAGGCACACACTCTTGCAACTTACCATCGATCCACGAGTTCTTCAGCTCGAATTAAAACTCCGGGTTTCTTCTTTTTTTCCTTCTCCCTCCACAAATACATACACACACATACAAAAAAATCGCTTATAATCCACAATGCTGGTCTCCTCAGCGCATCCACATACAGTCCGTTCAGGTTCGAGTCGGTTTACAGAGAGAAAAATGCACTCGAGAGAGGAAGAAAAAAATATATATATCGCTTTTCTGCCTCCTCCTTTTCTCCTCCCTATGGTTTCAGGCTGCCATGCCGCACGGTAGATCTCTCCTGTAGGCGACTCCAACACCAACTGAACCGAGAGGCTGGAGCAGCGCACTTCAAAGTGAGGAACCGACTGCCGGGTCCCGGCAGCTGCATAAAAAACAATTGCAACCTCGTGCCTTCAAAAAAAAGAAAAGAAAAGAAAAAAGCGAAACAAGTGGTGGAGACCCCTCAGTTTTGTGCAGTTACTGGTGACGAAATATTGTTTAAAGGCTGCTCGGTTTATTTCCTGACCTTTCCCTCCCCATCTTTTGGCAAGCTTTCCTTAGACCACGAAGTTGTAGCTACAGTGTGAGGACCTTATCAAAGACAGGCAATCTTGAGCCAACTCCCCGAGGCTTTGGAGCGTCAGAAGTAACTGATCTGCCGCCCCAATGGCATTATCGCTACAATCCCTCTGTTGCTACATAAACTTTAAAGACGCGGGCATTTTTTTCCTTTTCTTTTCTTTCATGGGGTTGCACAATAAATGCAACGGCGCGTTTCAAAATAGCACGTGTAATATGGACAAATATGATTTTTTTTTTTTTTTTGGGAGGGCGGGTGGGGGGCAAACATCCTGCAGAGTAATGAAAGTTTCATTGAATCGCTGCAGGATTCAAAGATACTGAAGGGAATTCCCAACAGTGGAAACGTGTGTTTTGACTAAAGGACAGTCACTTTATCATCTCTAGTGCTTATAAAGATACAGTGTGTTGCCATAGGAAAGGAAATCACAGTGCTGTTATCACTCCACAGCTCCTACCAGTGGCTTAGAAGGGCACGTGCATACACAGCAGATTAAAACATCTGCTCACTGTGGATAAGTTCACTGACAGATGTTATCACATCATTTAAGCAGCACAAGAATAAGTCTTCTTTGTACTTCTGACTATGAAGCTCTCTACTCCTTAACTGCAGTGTTGAGATAACACGAAAAGGGGGTTGGAAAGCAGCTCGGGCAGCCAAAATGTCCATCGAGATGGACATTTTAGAAGCTGCACTTCCTTTATTTGTACCGTGGTGGCTAAAGTAGTGTTGATAGTGTTTATTGGACAGACTCAGTGGTGTTTTGGAGGGGTCTTTAGTGTTCAAATGAGCCACCACAGGGGACCCTTTGTGCAAGATGACTGACTATGTTCTTGAAAGAGAGACAGTAGGTGTCTGTGTGTGTTGTCCTTGTTGTCTCAGCGGACAGAGATCCAAAAAAGAAGAAAAAAAAGTACAGTACAAAGACGGAAACCACTTTGATCAGCCTGTTTGCTAAAGGTGCTGTGAGACTTTCTCCCTTGATGCCTCTTTTCCCATCAAGGTTAATAAAAGAGACAATTGGAAGCGGCCATGATGACTAAGGGATTACTCATCATTCAAAAGCCACTTTACCGCCTTCAAATTCTGTCACATCCTGCACAAAAACATTCCCATTGTGTCTATTTCAAACACGCTATCCCGGCAAAAAGTTGAACAGCCATGTAGCCCAGCAGATACTCCTACAGTTTCTCAGGGAGGACATATGGAAAATTTGTCATTTAAACTCGACCAGCTTTATGAGGAAGCTGTAACACTTGAAAAGTAATGAATAAACACTGGAATTGGGTCAAAAGAATAAACTGCCACCAAAATTTGTGTGTTTGATGAAGGAGAAAACCCTGTCCCATGAAAGACATTAATAATAATAATAATAATAATAATAATAATAATAATGATGATGATAATAATGATGAGTCAGACTTGGGGCGAGAAAAATGTTAGCACAAGCACAATCTCTTATCTCACAAAAATCTACATAGCAGAGGTCTCTGTGCAGGTTATACAGGTCATCTGGGTAATATACCAACAGCACCTCTGACAGAGTGAGTCTTTGTTAACTTTGGACAGCCCAGGCTGACCTCTGACAGTAAACACATCAGGGTGGAAGACATCACCAGGGTGATGGTAGGGACCCCCTGCCGGTACCAGGGGCCAGTTGGACCCTCGTGTCCTGCCTCTTCAACCCCCTCCGTGGTTCAACTGGTCGGATTTTCCCTGCTGCCCCTCAGGAGATGACCTCAGGTCTGTGACCAGCCAGAGACCGGGGCTGCCCAGGGGTTTCTGTCTCCTATAAAAAGATCTTT